>NC_087219.1:61889121-61909977 GCF_015104395.2 Macrobrachium nipponense
TCTCCAATATTTCTTTAGGTTCCCGGTAACCCGGAAATAAGACTCTTTCAGTTGTACATTACAGTCTATATACAAATGAAATTTCAAACAACAATTGCGCTATGACTGATAAATCGTTTACACGTCAATTAAGACTCTCTCACATAATCTACTATCGAGAGTTCTTTCAATTTTCATATATTTCTATAATACTTTTATTATATTCAGAAACGTTTTATAATTCAACATGTCTGTTAAGTCTTTCACAAATAGGATGAAAGTATTTCGGATAATTTTTTAAATCATGTGACGTTTCCTAAATTTATTCAAACATGCACGATTATACTTTTATAAATGAGACAATTTCATACCTGTTAAATTTTTTTATGTTTGTTCAAACTTACGAAAGCTCCCCAAAGCATTGCATTATTTTAAAGGAGTATTATTTAAACTAGTACATTAAAATACTCCGAGCACATTTAAAAGGAACTAGGTAGTAACAACGGATGTCGTCTGGCAAGGGATCGAATCTATTGTTCATACTTGTAATATTACCGGATTTTCTCTCTCTCTCTCTCTCTCTCTCTCTCTCTCTCTCTCTCTCTCTCTCTCTCTCTCTCTCTCGTGTATTGGCTGCTTATCAGAAAACTAGCAGAGGTATCGCTCGAGATCTTGTTTACGATAGTCCTGCTTGTTTTTTGCATCCCAGAGTCCCTAAACGGCTCTTAATGGTAATGAGAAACTTTCCGGCACCCTTCGGTGAGGAGTAAGTGGAGACGCCCGATTAGTATTTTTTTAAAAGCGATAATAACTTTCTCCAATGACATTGACTGGAGGTCTTATGGTAAAAGGTGTTAGGAAAGGAAACTTTTATTAATTTCAATATATGATGAATATTATAACACTTCTTCAATTACGACACGTTTGTTCGCTCTCATTTGTTTTCTCCCATAATGCCTTTCTTGTTGTTGAGCTGCTCCGGCCATCCTTGTGTAGTTGTGCATTGTCTCTGTGTTCCAGTGCAAAGGAAGTTACTAATCTAGATGCATCATTAATTCACCATCATGGCCACTGCAGCAACAGGTTATGAAACACAGAGACAAACGCAACTGCAAAAGGATGGCTCGAGCAGCTCAATAACAAGAAAGGCATTATGGGGAAAGACAAATGAAAGCGCTAAAGCGTATCGTAATTGAAGGAGTATTATAATATTCACCAAATATTGATAGTAATAAAAGTTTACTCTCCTAACTAAAGGGTCTATTTTCATTTTGGAGCTGAAGATTATTTGACTTTAGTTTAATAAATGAGTTATCTAATCGTCAAAGCCGCCATAAAATTAACAATAGACATAAATGTGCTGACTCTGTCGTTATCATTTTCTAAATCACTTTTAAAAATCTGAAGATCTAAACCAAGTACAGGCACTGTTTGTATTCACTGCTGTGATATAAATTACAATCCCAGATGATTTATCAAATTGAGCATTTTGAAATACCCCAGGTTTTGATATTTTCAGTTTTCTTACCAATAAATATACACAGAATATATTCCACTTAAAAAGGATCATTTCGAACCATTGAAGTACGGTTAAGTTATTTACATTCCTTGACTTCTGTTTCTTCTTAATTTTTATTAAGAGGAGAATTGGGCTTTTCCATCAGGGATTATTTTCATTTTTTATTGAAATAGCCCAATAAGTTATAAAAGATAATACCTAGGTATGAACACACCAGTCCTGTATCTTCAACCTGTTTGTAATACATATGTAAAGAGATAAGTTGTGTTTATGACTTTTTTTTACTGTAGCGTGGATGCACCCTAAGATTACCTTGGTCTTTGATAGACTAGTGCATTTCTCACTCAATTATGGTACCTGTATTGCATGGTCTAGGGTCCACTGGCAAATGCTCTATGAGGGCGTGGTCCCACAGGGCCTCCCCTCAGAAGGGTTTTCTTCGGGTGATTTCTGAAATTTACTATGAGATTCAGGGCCTCTGTAAAACGGTTTTTTCGCAATAACTTTTTATCTATGCATTTCATAAATATAACGCTTATTAAGAATACATATTATATCTACACATAAATTTTGACTGTATTCTGCATTACGTAGGTTGGATAAATTTGCTACTTATAATGTAAAAGTTACTTTTTTTGAAGACGGGCCAACTTACTCAGAGAAAAGGTTTCAAACGCACTCGTTACGTAACTTATGACAGCATTTCTTCCCTCTTTCTCGATGGATGATTGGCTATACGTAACGAAGGCTAGACCTCTGGCAACAATGACATACAAATTTAAATACAAGCAAAGCAGTACACCTTTATGAACTCTGGAACCCCTCCACTGATAATTGTCATAATGAACAAACCAACAAAATATGTTATTAAATACAAAAACACTACGATTATTAGTCTAACTCCCAAAATAGGTTTCCTGAGAAATTACAGTCTACTTTATAGGTCACAATCAGATTGACAAGATGTAGGGAATAGCTGGTAATTTTCAAAAACATAGTAGACAAGCTGATTTGATAACTGCTATATCCAATGTCAAGCAGTTTTTTATTTTTATTTTAGCTATCTACCTATTTACTGAAAAAAAATAGCCGGTACCGTATATTGGCTTTAAACCATCACCAATAATTGTCGTCAGAATGATGACTTCATGAGGTTCCACCCACTTTCGCCTCGTTATAATTCAGGATAACACTGAAGGCTACCATGGGCACTGTTGGATTAGAAAATTTAACATCTGTCTATAAAAACCAATTTCTCGAGTAGTTGTAAGAAGTGCTAAATGATCCTCAAGGATCCCAGCAGTTGGCCTAAACGTTTAATTCATGTATATTACTGCTATACTGTTGCGGCACTACTGCTACAGTAGTATTACTACGCTAGCACTGATACCCCCCCACATCTATATATATCGTTCCGCCATTCATAAAGTCTTTGGGTTTCAGAACTGATGGAGTTTCTGTCTGGTGGATTGGCGGGGCAACATTTTGTCAAAAGGTGTGTTTACCTTGCTTACGTAATGAATGTTTTTCGACTCTTGGCTCGTAATCATTGGCCATGGCGTCGGCTAGATCATTTTTAATCTATAAAAATTAAAACTATTGGGTTTAGGTTATTGATAATGCTGACAAAATTTGTGTGTGGTTGTAAAATATACATATGTCAACTTTCAGCTATATCCTATCTTTGACAAGGAGCAAAGTCCAAAAAACCGTGGTTACAGAGACCCTGAATCTCATATTTAGCACTTAAGCCGGGCACTTGAGTGCTTTTGGCCATCCAGCACTTAAGACAATGAAAAGAGGGAGTTTGAGTGGTCGGACAGCCAGATAAAGAGATTAAGAAAATGAAGTGGGAACTGAGAGAAACCCCACACTTGCTCTATAAGATTGAAGAAAGGAACCAGGAACGGAGGTAAGGTAAAAAGCTAAATAGTGGGGCGAACTCGGAGTTAAAGGTTCCATGCAAACACCCTTCAGTAATGTCTTCATTGCCCGTGTGAGGTGCGTTAAACGCACTAAGTAGCACCAAGCTATAATGGCATTCGTCCGAAGGGCTTGGTCCAGTTCAGAGGTGTCGATTTTGAAAAATGTATTTGCTGCAGCCTCTTTAACGATGAGCCATCAAAGTAAGTCATTCATAGACAGCACCAGTCCTACCACCTCCTCTCTAGCTGCCTTCGCGAAAGTACAGCCATTAACACCAATTAATGTATTCTGGAAAAACATCAACTGTCGTGAACTTGCTATGTTCGAAATATTGCGAAACGACCTAATTAAATTGTAAATATCTTGTTCTCATAAAAATTCCTTTACTTTCATTAGTAAAATTAAAAAGTCGTGAAGGAAATGCACAATGAATCTTTCGCCGACAGAAATAGTATGGTAAGAAAGCAAGAAAAGTTTCATTATATATTAAATCCCACAAGACCAGCAGTCAGTCATTTCTGCCGAGACCCGGATACGTGATTGTCTCTTCCCCCTTCTGCTCACCATTGTCTTTATCTCTTCCGTGCTGTCATCACATCAGCACCAACACAGAGGCGACAGTAATAACAGCAACAAAAGCCGTGACAGCAATGACAGAAGCAGAAGTAATAACAGCGGAAGAAATGTCAGCTCCCAAGATTATCATTTCATGCTGACATAACTGATAATTCAAAACTTTCGAGAAACAGACATTAAGGAGCGAAACTTCATCCCGTATCTCGCTTCCTGAAATGACCCGAGATATCAAAAAACGACTTTTCCCAAAATGCGACGGAAAACCCCCTTTAAGCGAAGTTGTCGACCTCGGCGGTAATGACGCTGTTAATGGAGATTTTTTTTTAAACGACCATTTTTTTCACTCTGATGTTATGACAACCAGCCACGGACCTTCCGATACTTTCCCTAAATATTTGTCTTTGAGATATAAGAATGCTTGATGCGATTTTATTTTCGGCTACTACTTATTTCGTCTATTTCATATATTTCTGACCTTTTCGTTGCTTTTATATTCTCTTCCATTGCTTCTCTGTATGATTTAATTCACTGCATTCTTAATCAAGTTTCAGGTCATTTGACTCCTTCTTTACGATTAAGTTCACTTTATGGATGATATTGATAATAAACATTGTTTCAGAAAGGGGAAGACAACCGATTGCCCACATCTGTAGGTGGACTTGGAAGGGACAAGACCGTGTGTGCTTGTTGTGTATAGGTGTGTATGTGTTTACGAGTGTGCTTGCGTATGTGTGTGTGTGTGTTCGTGATGTTTAACTTGTATTCAAAATACCTTAATTAGAATTTTCGTCTCGGGAGAATTTGTCCTGTTATGTCACTCCATTCTCTGGGGACTAAATGCCTACAAGTGTTTTCAAACGGATGCTTGAAGCGAAAAAGGCAGCAACGGAATCATTGAAGTAATTTCCCTTTGATCGATGCTTTTGCCTGTTCGTCTGTCGTTAAGATTTAACTGATAAATTGCTTCTAACAAACTTCTTTTAGAAATACAACAATGTTAGACGGTTATCCTTGATCTTCAAGGATACAGAATTAGGTGCGTCCGATTAAATAGTGAAATGGCATGTTTACGAAAAAAAAAAAAAAAAGTCAAGCATAAGATCATTAATATAGTATGTTCTGGTCTTCGGTCATTTTTCTGGGATCAGCTGAGAGATGTCGAATATCACTTTTGCTATGAATTGATGATCATTTGAGATTTCCTACCTCGGGTAAAAATTGCTTTTGACAAGTCCTTCTCTTGGATGATTTCTGCTTCAAAATTTGCTTTTGACAAGTCCTTCTCTTGGATGTTTTCTGCTTCTTCAAAAATTGCTTTTTGACAAGTCCTTCTCTGGATGATTTCTGCTTCTTCAAAAAATTACTTTTGACAATTCCTTCTCTTGTATGATTTCCGCTTCTTTCTGTGTTCTTGTTTTGAAAGCCTTGCAAATTCGCCTTCCATCAGCCCCCATTCTCCTGTCCCTCTCCTCAGCAACTGTTCCTGTTTTAATAACACCAAGCAAAGTCTCCCCGTCACAAAACTTCTTAAACTTCTTTGAACACTCCTACACAGCAGCATCGCCTAATGACCTCACCGAAAACTTCATTTATTTTAGCTGCAAGAATTTCTTCAGACAGGTTTGGCTCCTCCTCATCGAAAACGCATAATTCTCACTCAAGACGCACGTACTCTTTCATTCATGTCATCCGGAATTCTTTTTTATTTAATAATCTCCCAGCTGTATGACTATGAATTCTTTTTCGATATTTCTTTCGGCATTATTACTTCGCAGTTCAGAATGTATCTTACTTCAGTAATTCTCTCTCTCTCTCTCTCTCTCTCTCTCTCTCCTCTCTCTCCTCTCTCTCTCTCTCTCTCTCTATAAGTTGAGACGGTTATTTTCCTTTCATAATTATCTCTCTCTCTCTCTCTCTTCTCTCTCTCTCTCAGTTGAGACGATTATGTACTTTCAGTAATTCTTCTCTCTCTCTCTCTCTCTCTCTCTCTCTCTCTCTCTCTCTCTCTCTATGCATATAGGGACCTAATAATGAGACCATCACAAATAAGGAAGCAGTTAAAGACCTTGGTGTGATGTGAATAGGAACATGTTATGCAATGATCAAATAGCAACTCTGTTGGCAAAATGTAAAGCAAAAAATGGGAATGTTGTTACGGCACTTCAAAACAAGAAAAGCTGAACACATGATTATGCTGTATAAAACATATGTTCGTAGTCCACTTGAATATTGCAATATGATATGGTACCCACACTATCAAAAGGATATTGCACAAATAGAGAGTGACAAAGTCCTTTACAGCTAGAATAGAGAGTTAAGGACCTAGACTACTGGGAAAGACTACAATTCTTAAAATTATATAGTCTAGAAAGGAGAAGAGAAAGCTACATGATAATTCAGGCATGGAAACAGATAGAAGGAATAGCAGAAAATATCATGGAACTAAAAATATCAGAAAGAGAAAGCAGAGGTAGATTAATAGTGCCCAAAACTATACAGAAAAATAAGGAAAGCACACAGGACATTAATCCACTACGCACCAGCATCGATATGCAGCGTCTATTCAATGCGTTGCCAGCTCATCTGAGGAATATATCAGGAGTGAGCGTTAGATGTGTTTAAGAATAAGCTCGACAAATATCTAAACTGCATCCCAGACCATCCAAGATTGGAAGATGCAAAATATACCGAAGATGTACTAGCAACTCTCTGGTAGACACTAGAGGTGCCTCACACTGAGGGACCTGGGGCAACCCGAACAAGATGTAAGGTCTGTAAGGTAAGGTAAGGTCTCTCAAAGTTGAGACGATTGTTTTCCTTTCGGTAATTCTCTCTCTCTCTCTCTCTCTCTCCTCTCTCTCTCTCTCTCTTCTCGAAGTTGAGACGATTATCTTACTTTCAGTAACTCTCTCTCTCTCTCTCTCTCTCTCTCTCTCTCTCTTCTCTCTCTCTCTTCTCTCTCGAAGTTGAGACGATTATATACTTTTCAGTAATTTCTCTCTCTCTCTCTCTCTCTCTCTCTCTCTCTCTCTCTCTCTCTAAGTTGAGATGATTATCTTACTTTCAATAACTCTCTCTCTCTCTCTCTCTCTCTCTCTCTCTCTCTCTCTCTCTCTCTCTTGATTATCTTACTTTCAGTAATTCTCTCTCTCTCTCTCTCTCTCTCTCTCTCTCTTCTATTTCCTTCCTCTTTCATAATTATCAGTAAAACTAATCCTTCATAATCACCCGTTACTTAATCAAGTGTTCCATTAACATTGACCATATTACCTGTGATTTTCATGTTCCTTCTGAGTAACTTAGCTTCCTGAACCTTTTTTCTCCGCATCCAAAAGTATCCATATTACTCTTGGCCGAGTGGACTTTTGCGCTCGGCTACCAATCCGATGCCCGAAGTTCGATTCTCGGCTCTACCAACGCGGAACCAGAGGAATTCATTTCTGGTGATAGAAATTCATTCCTCGATGTAATGTGGTTCGGATCCCACAATAAGCTGCAGGTCCCATAGCTAGGTAAACCATTGTTTCCTAGCCAAGTAAAAATATCTAATCCTTCAGGCCAGCCCTAGGAGAGCTCTTAATCAGCTCAGTGGTCTGGTAAAACTAAGTATACTTAACTTTTACTCTTCCAAATGAAATAATATTTGTCCACCCAGTTCAGCGCTCCATCAACTTTCACCTTTGTAAAGGCAAATTTTTAACCTTCTTTCTTCAGGAAATGAAAGCCAACATAACAATCCTTCCATGACGTCATCATCGGAATTCAGTCTTTTATTCTTTCCTGTTTTGAAACTTGTCAGAATTAATACATGATGTACATTGTGTATACAAATGGTAATGTATACCATAGATAGAGATAAAGGAATTCTTAGTGTTTTCTGCATCTTTACCACTTCCGCCTTTCAGCAGCTGTTTCAGGAAACCTTTTCTTCTTTTTTCTAAGCAAACACTGTGAGGACGCCATGCTTTCAATCAAATTACAGTTAGGTCGACGCGAAATGCTTTGGAAGCGTCGTTAATGGCACCACTGCGTTATTTATTCAAAAACGTCAAATCCAAGAATAAAGGGCACAAGTAGTAATGCGTAATGGGCGAAGCAAAGTGGAAAGAGTTCTTAAAAGCGGGGTGGGGGGAAGTTGTGAAGGAAGGAAGGCTCCCTTTATTGTGCGCTGCAACGATTCAAGTTCATTACCATAAAGATAACACCTCCATTTTATGCTGACATTTTAATGCACTAATGCTCCGGGTTCATCATCGTTCCGCGGATATTTCCATCTATCTTTCCACCTCCTTGATCTCTCTCTCTCTCTCTCTCTCTCTCTCTCTCTCTCTCTCTCTCTCTACAATGATTTAATTATTTTTGCAACATGTACATGTCATTTTAATAGTATTTTAGTTCGTATTAAATGTCTTCGGAGATCATAGCAAATTTTTGTGAATATTTCTTCGATTTCATATTATGATAACTATAGAGATTCATATCTCAAGAAACATTGATATTCTGATAACAATCCTATCATCCATTTATTGAAATAACTGAAAAGGGAAACATCTCTCACTGATAACGGTAGTACACACCCTCAAAATTTAGGAAGGAATTTTTAAAGAAAATAGAAACTAGAGCCTCTTGGAGTAATCGAAAAAGTGACGCTCGTATTTCATTTCTGTTCATCTCAGGATGAAGGAAACTCTTCCCATTTTATTACAGTCATAATCCTCGTACAACAGTTCCAGCGTGTATGTAGTGTTTAATGCCCTAGGCTCAATATTTGAAGAGATACCTGTAATTAAAGGTAGGGCTTTTCCATCAGGGATTATTTAATTTTTGTTGAAATAGTCCAATAAGTTATAAAAGATAATACCTAAGTATGAACACGCCAGTCCTGTGTCTTCAACCTGTTTGTAATCATATGTAAGAGATAAGTTGTGTTTACGACTTTTTTTTACTGTAGCGTGGATGCACCATAAGATTACCTTGGTCTTTAATAGACTAGTGCATTTCTCACTCATCATGGTACCTGTATTGCATGGTCTAGGGTCCACTGCAAATCACGACGAATATTTTGACATGTGGGCGGCTGAGTGCTCTATGAGGGCGTGTCCCACAGGGCCTCCCTCAGAAGGGTTTTGTTCGAGTGATTCCTGAAATTTAGGCACTTAAGGCAAACACTTGAGTGCTTTTGGCCATCCAGCACTTAAGACAATGAAAAGAGGGCGTTTGAGTGGTCGGACAGCCAGATAAAGAGATCAAGAAAATGAGTGGGAACTGGGAGAAACCCCACACTTGCTCTATAAGATTGAAGACAGTAACAAGGAGCAGAAGTAAAGTAAAAGCTAAATAGTGGGGGGTAACTCGAGTTAAAGGTTCCATGCAAACACCCTTCAGTAATGTCTTCAGTGCCCCGTGTGAGGTGCGTTAAACGCACTAAGTAGCACCAAGCTCTAATGGCATTCGTCCGAAGGGCTTGGTTCACTTCAGAGGCGTCGATTTTGGAAAAATGTATTTGCTGCAGCCTCCTTAACGATGAGCCATCAAAGTAAGTCATTCATAGACAGCACCAGTCTACTACCTCCTCTCTAGCTGCCTTCGTGAAAGTACAGCCATTAACACCATTCAATGTATTCTGGAAAACATCAACTGTTGTGAACTTGCTATGTTCGAAATATTGCGAAACGTCCTAATTAAATTGTAATATCTTGTTCTCATAAAAACTTCCTGTACTTTCATTAGTAAAATGAAAAAGTCGTGAAGGAAATACATAATGAATCTTTCGCTGACAGAAATAGTATGGTAGAAAAGCAAGAAAAGTTTCATTATATTTTAAATCCCACAAGACCAGCAGTCAGTCATTTCTGCCGAGACCCTGATACGTGATTTGTCTCTCCCCCTGCTGCTCACCATTGTCTTTATCTCTTCGGTGCTGTCATCCCATCAGCACCACACAGAGGCGACAGTATTAACAGCAACAAAAGCCGTGACAGCAATGACAGAAGCAGAGTAATACAGCGGAAGAAATGGCAGCTCCCAAGATTATCATTTCATGCTGACATAACTGATAATTCAAAACTTTCGAGACAGACATTAAGGAGCGAAACTTCATCCCGGATCTCGCCTCCTGAAATGACCCCAGATATCAAAAAACGACTTTTCCCAAAATGCGACGGAAAACCCCCTTTAAGCGAAGTTGTCCGACCTCGGCGGTAATGACGCTGTTAATGGTAGATTTTTTTTTTAACGACCATTTTTTCACTCTGATGTTATGACAACCAGTCACGGACCCTCCGATGCTTTCCCTAAATATTTGTCTTTGAGATATAAGAATGCTTGATGCGATTTTATTGTCGGCTGCTACTTATTTCTTCTATTTCATATATTTCTAACCTTTTCGTTGCTTATATAATCTCTTCCATTGCTTATCTGTATGATTTCATTCACTGCGTTCTTTATCAAGTTTCAGGTCATTTGACTTCTCATTACGATTAAGTTCACTTTATGGATGATATTGATAATAAACATTGTTTTCAGAAAGGGAAGACAACCGATTGCCCTTATCTAATGTAGTGGACTTGTAGGGCATGACCGTGTGTGCTTGTTTGTATATGGTGTATGCGTTTACGAGTGTGCTTGCAATGTGTGTGTGGTGTGTATGTGTTCGTGATGTTTACTTGTACTCAAATACCTTAATTAGCATTTTCGTCTCGGGAGAATTTGTCCTGTGATGTCACTCCATTCTCTGGGGACTAAATGCCTTCAGGTTTTTTCAAATGGATGCTTGAAGCGAAAAAGGTAACAACGGAATCATTGATGTTAATTTCCCTTTGACCGATGCTTTTGCCTGTTCGTCTGTCGGTTAAGATTTAAACTGATAAATTGCTTCTAACAAATTATCTTTTAGAATACAGCAGTGCAGAGAAACTGTTCATAAGTGTTAGACGTTATCCCTTGATATTCAAGGAGAGAGAATCTGGTGCTTCCGATTAAATAGTGAAATGGCATTTTTACGAAAAAAAAAAAGTCAAGCATAAGATATTAATATAGTATGTTCTGGTCTTCGGTCATTTTTCTGGATCAGCTGAGGATGTCGAATACCAACTTTTGCCTGTAAATTGATGATACATTTGAGATTTCCTACCTCAGGTAAAAATTGCTTTCGTGGATGATTTCTGCTTCTTCAAAAATTGCTTTTAACAAGTCCTTCACTTGCATGATTTCCGCTTCTTCATGTTCTTGTTTTGAAGCCTTGCAAATTCCAGCCTTCCATCAGCCCCCATTCGCCTGTCCCTCTCCTCAGCAGCTGTTCCTGTTTTAATGACACCAAGCAAAGTCTCTCCTGTCACTAAACTTCTTTGAACGCCTAATGACCTCACCGAAAACTTCCTTTATTTTAGCTGCGAGAATTTCTTCAGACAGGTTTGCTCCTTCTCATCGAAAACGCATAATTCTCACTCAAGACGCAACGTACTCTTTCATTCATGCATCCGATTTCTTTTTTTCTTTAATAATCTCCCATCTGTATGAATATGAATTCCTTTTCGATTTTTCTTTCGGCATTATTACTTCGCAGTTCAGACGGTTAATCTTACTTTCTCTCTCTCTCTCTCTCTCTCTCTCTCTCTCTCTCTCTCCTCTCTCTCGAACTTGAGACGATTATGTACCCCTCTCTCTCTCTCTCTCTCTCTCTCTCTCTCTCTCTCTCTCTCTCTCGAACTTGAGACTTGAGACGATTATGTACCTCTCTCTCTCTCTCTCTCTCTCTCTCTCTCTCTCGAACTTGAGACTTGAGTCGATTATGTACCTCTCTCTCTCTCTTTCTCTCTCGAAGTTGAGACGATTATCTTAATTTCAGTAATTCTCTCTCTCTCTCTCTCTCTCTCTCTCTCTAAGTTGAGACGATTATCTTACTTTCAGTAACTCTCTCTCTCTCTCTCTCTCTCTCTCTCTCTCTCTCTCTCTCTCTTCGAACTTGAGACGATTATGTACCTCTCTCTCTCTCTCTCTCTCTCTCTTCTCGTCTCTCTCTCTTCTCTCTCTCTCTCTCTCTCTCGAACTTGAGACTTGAGACGATTATGTACCTCTCTCTCTCCTCTCTCTCTCTCTCTCTCTCTCTCGAACTTGAGACTTGAGTCGATTATGTACCTCTCTCTCTCTCTTTCTCTCTCGAAGTTGAGACGATTATCTTAATTTCAGTAATTCTCTCTCTCTCTCTCTCTCTCTCTCTCATCTCTCTCTCTCTCTCTCTCTCTCTCTCTCTCTATTGAGACATTATCTTACTTTCAGTAACTCTCTCTCTCTCTCTCTCACTCTCTCTCTCTCTCGATCGATCGAAGTTGAGAAGATTATCTTACTTTCAGTAATTCTCTCTCTCTCTCTCTCTCCTCTCTCTCTCTCTCATCTCTCTTCTATTTCCCTTCCTCTTCCATAATTATCAGTAAAACTAATCTTTCATAATCACCACTACTTAATCAAGTGTTCCATTAACATTGACCATATTTACCTGTTATTTTCAAGTTCCTTCTGAGTAACTTAGCTTCCTGAACTTATTTTCTCCGCATCCAAAAGTATCCATATTACTCTTCCAAATAGTTCCCCGTTGGCCGAGTGGACTTCGCGCTCGGCTACCAATCGATGGCCCGAAGTTCGATTCTCGGCTAGACCACACGCGTAACCAGAGGAATCATTTTTGGTGATAGAAATTCATTCCTCGATGTAATGTGGTTCGGATCCCACAATAAGCTGTAGGTCCCATTGCTACATAACCAATTGTTTCCTAGCCACGTAAAAAATATCTAATCCTTCGGGCCCAGCCCTAGGTTAGATCTCTTAATCAGCTCAGTGGTCTGGTAAAACTAAGATATACTTAAACTTTTACTTTCAAAGGTAAAACAAAGGATTTGTCCACCCAGTTCAGCACTCATCCACTTTCACCTTTGTAACGGCAAATTATTACCTTCTTTCCTCAGGAAATGAAAGCCAACATAACAATCCTTCCATAACGTCATTATCGATTCAGTCTTTTTATTCTTTCCTGTTTTGAAACATGTCAGAATTAATACATGATGTACATTGTGTATACAAATGGTAATGTATACCATAGATAGGGATAAAGAATTCTTAGTGTTTTCTGCATCTTTACCACTTCCGCCTTTCAGCAGCTGTTTCAGGAAACCTTTTCTTTTTTTCTTAAGCATCGCTGTGAGGACGCCATGCTTTCAATCAAATTACAGTTAGGTCGACGCGAAATGCTTTTGAAGCGTCGTTAACGGCACCACTGCGTTATTTATTCAAAAACGTCAAATCCAAGAATGAATGGCAAAAAAAGTAGTAATGCGTAATGGGCGAAGCAAAGTGGAAAGAGTTCTTAAAACCGGGGTGGAGTTGCGAAGGAAGGAAGGCTCCCTTTATGGTGCGCTACAACGATTCAAGTTCATTACCATAAAGATAACACCTCATTTTATGCTGACATTTAATGCACTAATGCTCCGGGTTCATCATTTCCGTGGAAATATCCATCTATCTTTTCACTTCCTTGATCTCTCTCTCTCTCTCTCTCTCTCTCTCTCTCTCTCTCTCTCTCTCTCTCTCCGATGATTTGATTATTTTTGCAACATGTACATGTCATTTTAATAGTATTTTGGTTCGTATTAAATGTCTTCGGAGATCATAGCAAATTTTTGTGAACTTTTTCTTCGATTTCATATATGATAACTATAGAGATTCATATCTCAAAGAAACATTGATATTCTGATAACAATCCTATCATCCATTTATTGAAATAGCTGAAAAGGGAAACATCTCCCACTGATAACGGTAGTTCACACCCTTAGAATTCATGAAGGAATTTTTAAAGAAAATAGAAAACTAGAGCCTCTTGGAGTAATCCAAAAAAAGTGACGCTCGTATTTCATTTCTGTTCATCTCAGAATGAAGGAAACTCTTCCATTTTATTTACAATCATAATCCTCGTACAACAGCTCCAGCGCGCACGTAGTGTTTAATGCCCTAGGTTCATATTTGAAGAGATACCTGTAATTGAAGGAAGGTGCTTTGTTTACATTACGCCAGCCCAGTGTAATCATGATCCCCTGTGCCTATATAGTGAGGTAAAGTGTGAAAGGTATTAGAATCCCTGGTATGGAGGACCTGCCGTATGTTTGACCGCTGCTGAAGACCTCATAACACTAATGAAGGAGTGATGTGATCTTCAAGGCTAAATTCATAGCAGCTCAAGGACATAAAGATCCCGGTGACTAGGGGAGACCTGGATGTAGGCAACGCACAACCACGGTCTAGAGCTCTAGACCGTGAGCACAACCAGAGTTGCCTTTCTTCAAATACGTGATTTCAGGTAAGAGTAACACCAGACTCTCTCTCTCTCTCTCTCTCTCTCTCTCTCTCTCTCTCTCTCATTTATTACCCAGTTAATCAAAATGATGGGGATCTGTCAACAGGATAATCAGACAGAAAAATAAAAGAAAATGGAATTGAAGGAAGAAATTAAAAGGAGCAAATGGATAACTAATGTCTTTCTCTTAGACATCCTTGATCACTGCATAGCGTAACTAATACACAATTTTAAAAGTCCTTGAAACTTCATACATTCAACATAAATCAACGCATACGAAATTCAAAATAACTTCGATAGCCTTATATTCCGTTTGCATTTAATAAGGCCGAACAGAAAACCAAGTTCAGAAGAGAAAAGGAAAATCACAGTAAATCCAAACTCAAAATCCCTGCGCACCGGATTAGAGAAATTCGGTAACTGACCATTAACTCATATATGAGTTAGACGCCATAGCGCAATAGCTTGTCCAATTCTCATTTGCATATAGATTGACAAACCACTAACGAATGCAACAGATAGCAATATCTGCCAATGCTAATATTGCCTCGACGAATCTTTCGTCTTTTACTAATGAGTATTCCAAAAACGTTGGAGACCAAATATTCCCTCAGTTGACGAAATATTGACATATATCTGGATGTCATGAACTCCCTTGAATCAAATAAGAATATCTTCGACATGAATTTGAAAATGTTAAGCTGATTTAGAAACCATCAAACCAAAATTATATTTTGATGTGTAACCTTCGAGGGAGCAAAAAATTGCGATCTATATAGCCGTGTGAGAGAGCAGATAGAAAAATATATTCCAATAAATGCAACCATAGGAAAATAATGAAGTTCTTTATCAATATATTATGAATGTTCATGAGAAAACATACAATCATGTTGTGTATGTATCGAAAGATAACGAGAGTGTTTTCAGCAGATAACACTTTGAAGGTTGAAAAGGGGCATTTTCTTGTATAAGAATAAAGAAACAAACCTTTCCTAACGCGCAAGATCCAGCTGTCTCTTTCCGATTATTTTATCGAAGACATTTTCTCAATTTGCTTCTACAAGCTCAGCACCTGCAATTATTTCTCCCTTCCAAGGATTATGCACCAACGCAAACGGGAGTTGTGCAATGCGTTTTTTTCTTAGTTTATTATTTTTGGAGCCGAACGTGAATATCCGCAGCCGATATCAAGGTCACGTCTGAGGTTAAAATAAGACTCCTTTCAGACGTCTATCTTGATATATTGGTAAAAAAAGGAAACATTCAAAATCGTGAAGCTTGACGAGGATTGGTGTCTCCATCTGCGCAGGGAATGAAACTAAATCCGAAGGTCTCCAAGGACAGGCTATTTATGTCAGGTGAGTTCTTGCTCGATCTTCTGACTACTTGACCATTTCGGTTGTTGCTTTTATGCTGACCATCTGCCCCTACATGGGGGTGGTGGGCAGGGGGAGGGGGGGGGTAATCCTGGGAGTGGGTCAATAAGGTCAGGCAGGTATTTGGATCCCCATCAGTCCATGGATAAGCCTCCTGGATCATGAGCTTCAGGATGACGAGGAAAAACGTTTCTCAGGAATCCATCCCTCAGGAAGTCTTAGAATTCTCACTATAAAGGTGCTGACACAAACCTCTTTGTCAAACTTATTGCAAGAACAAGTAAAGAATGTCCCGAGGGTGCTTCGGCGTAATCGAGTTTTCCGTACAGCGTATAATGCTGCATGAAACTCTCAGCCGCTGCGCATGAAACTTTGAAACTTTCAGCCACGGCCAGGTGGTGGACTGTGTTGTTGTCACCTGTATCGGTAATAGAGGAATGATCATGGCTAAATTTAACCTTAAATAAAATCAAAACTAATGTGGCTAGAGGGCGGTACAAATTTGGTACGTTTGATGACCTAAGGGGGGGTGGGTCACCGGACATACTAATTTACAGTCCTCTGGCCTCAGTAGTTTTGAGGCTCCTGAGGACGGACAGAAAAGTGCGGACGGAACGAACAGTCAAAGAGTCTCAATAGTTTTCTTCTACAGAAACTAAAACCGAGTTCGGAAATCACTAGAATTTACTAGATAATGCCACACCCTTCTGAAGATGAAGTCGAACACGCGACTCTTCTCCAAAGTCTTCACTGTAACTGCTGATCCAACCACATTTAACCTCAATGTTATCGGATAGGATACAGTCTCTACTCTATCAAAATCTTCCTGATACGAATATCTTTAGAAAAACGTTCTCATCAAACCAAATCACAAATAGATTGAAGCATTTGAGGAGAATGAAGAAAAAGCTAACTTTCTTAAAGGACTTTAAAAAGAGATGTTATATTTTGAACGAGTATAGCAACCAATTAATTAATTACTCAGTCCAGAACAACGGACATAAGAATCATTGTCATTGTGAAAACTTGGCTTAGTAGTCAAATATATGTTTGGTAAACAAAGGAATAAAACGAAAAAAAAATTCATTTCCTGGGACAAAAATGAGGTGGCTGATATAATTAAGCTCATTTACATAAACCGGAATAATTACAAAGAGTCCTCGTTTCCTTTGATTGGCATAACCCGTTTCTTTTCCAATAAAATTCGAGATTTTCCATTTTTTTCGCCACAAAAAGAGTGGCAGCCTTAATAACAGAATCTCATTAATAATATCCTTGGTGCAAAAGAGAAGCACAATAGTATTTCATTAATGGCTGGAATTAGAATTTAACTCGGCAATGCCTCCTAGCTCACAATTATACAAAAAAGTTTCAAATAACGAATAATGTAGTTTTTTTTATAAGAAACCTTCATATTTCTGATGTTTCCCCATGCTACTTCCACCTTTGACTTCTAATCGTTCTGTTCATTACCGGTTGGGTGACCTCGAGGACATTCCAGGCGATTTCGTCTTATAAAAGGCCTAAGTATTCAAAGAGCAGGTATGAGTCTAGCAGCTTCATCCCGAAAATACTCGCTGAAACCTTCAAGGGTTGTGTATTTGCATATTCTGAAGACAAGTTCCAAGATGATATATCATGCAGTTATGATAGACTATGAAGGATATGTCCATCAGATATGATGAAATCTGAAGGCTATATCAAGTAGATATGGTAGAATCTGAAAGCGGCAATGATGCTGTGCTGGTTTTTTTATGAACAACCACCTTCGCTCAGGGAGCACGTTCTTAGGTTAATATATATATATATATATATATATATATATATATATATATATATACATATATATATATATATATATATATATATATATATATAAAATGAATCCGCTTGTCTCCTGCGTCTTATTTGCCCTCGTGTCATTCATCTGGGAACCACTTCCACCAAAAACCCGCTTTCTCGAAGTTCCTGCCATTACATCTCTTCCACGATAGTCTTGTGACGTCACCAGCATGGCCAGAGGCAAAGCTTTCCTACTTATGATGACGTCATCAGAACTTTGCTCCCGGAGGTCACAGCCTTTGCACCCAGGCTGGGAGCGTCGCTCAAGTATTTATATCTATAAATCAATAGAAGTCTTGCCTTTTTTCACCTAAATCTGAGCGCGATCAGAATGAAATTAAAAATACCAATTTTTATGTGACCATCACTGTTTCCTTACTTATTTTTAACGTCTGGCATTGAAGGTAACGAATCTATTTGATGGAGAAAATGACGTCAAAGCTTGATAATGGTTTCTGTTCCCTTCAAAGGGACTTTTAGCCTTCACTCGGCGGCGCTCCGAGGTTCGTTTCATGACAAGGTCATCGTATTTTGTTCGTTCTCTCTCTCTCGCTTACTTTTTATAATTGCTGCTTTATTTATGGACATTTATGTCCCTTTTATTCATACTTTGATTTTCCTGTGCTTTGATAGATTCAATTTTTGACAGCTAGTTGATTATTTTGGCTTAGATCAATGTCTGCATTAATTCAACATTCTATGCCAGGTAAGGAAAATAAGCTATTCATTATGATTCGTTTATTTATTCGTCATCACGCATATATAAATTCATCGTAGGTGGTGAATACGTTACATCTAGACACAATTCTATCTGTTTATCTCACCATTTATCCGTCGACACAAATAATAAAAGATAAATAAACCTGAATATGAAAAAAAAGAGAAAAACCATTAGATCCCCAAGCTTTCGAAACGGCATCAGAGGGTCCTTGTCTGGTTGTCGTAGCATTATAATAAAAAGCAAACTGTCGTTAGTAGGAGAGGAAAAATTTGGTATTGACGAATAAAAAAAAAGGTCATTAAAAGTTGCACTACCGCCAAGGTCGACCAACTTCGCTTAAAGGGGATTATCCATCGCACTTTGGGAAAACTCGGTTTCTGATATCTCGGGACTTTTCAGGGAAGAAGCTCCATAATGAGTTTTCAGCGTCCAAAGCTTCTTCTCGCCCGGAGACTTTAATACGATTTCGCTCATTACTGGAACATATAAGTAAACGCAAGATTATGTCAGTGTGAAAGGAGATTTATTAGGACGTGACATTTTTTTTTAATCTGCTTTTTTTCAGCTTTCATTGCTCTGTCTTATTGCTGTGTTGGTGCTGTTGGGACAGCGGGAAGGAGATAATGGCGATAACAATAAGCAGTACTGAGAGAGGGACTCTTTTAAACAGAAATTATTGATGTTTCTGAGGAATTTGATTTATGACGAAGCTTCATGGAGGCTGTTTTAATAATAAATATAAAAATAATAATAATGTACAGGTAACTGTTATAGGCCAAAACTTCTAAAATTTAGCAAAAAAAAATAACTTTGTTAATTCTTAATTCGAGACATATATAAAGGAATATTTTGTTACGTTTCTTATTCACGAGAATCCTGTTGACGGTCTAAGTTTGTATTCAGGGAAATGTCAGGAATCTCTGAAAGATTCTCAGTGATAGAAATTTTGTTGTCTTGACAGACTTACATAGATTTCGTGGCTCTAACGATCTTATTCTTCATTCGAAATATAATTACCTTTTCATAAACGACGACGAGATCGACTTAACTCACTAAAGGAACATTAGCAGAGGCAGCTGTGGTTCTCTGTTGCTGCCTTTAGTGGTTTGTCAGTCTATATGCAAATGGGATTTCAGACAAGCAATGCCACATGAAGGATAAATCGTATATACGTTATTGGTCAGTTGCCGAATCTCTCTCGTAATCTGCTTTTGAAAGAGTTTTGAATTTTGATTTGTTTTGCCTTACTTTTTTATTAAGAACGTCCTTTGAATTCTCAAGTATCTTTCGAGTCATATGCGAAAGAATGGAAGCATATAGGATATTTTTTGAAGTAATATAATATTTCATATATTTTATTAATATATGTGGAAAGGAAAAGATTTTCAATCATTTATAGAGATGAATGCTGGAGCGACCGATGAGAGTAAAGCCGTGATGACGTCATGACATCACAGGCTTGGGATAAGAGGGAAGCCATGGGTCTAGTCAAGCTGGTGTCGTCACAACACTTTGAAGGCGTGGCTTTTGCGTAACGGGTTCCGGAATGGAAGGACCGAGGCCTAAGACGACGTGGGAGACAAGGGAAACATGGACCTCTATATATTGTTTTGTGACATAGAAAATATAAGGATTAGGATAATACATACGCACACGTAGTAGTGGCCAGGGCTACCGTTTTGAGGAATTTCGTCTATTAGTGTGGCTTTCTGGTGACATCTGGCAACCCTCCGTGGCTTTTCAGACCACAGGCCACGGCACTGAAGAATGGAATTCTTCACTCAGCCTTTTTATGTTTTATTGTGAAAATAAAGCTATAAAACCTATCCTGCTTATTTATACAAATAAATTTTATTGAAATCCTTTAATTTTCTTCGTCAAAAATACTTTATGTTAAGCTAGTGACGTGTAGTTTTCTAACATCACGGAAAAAATTGTACATCGGAAAATACGCATTCTTACCATTAAATCATAAAAAACGTTAAAAAATCAGATGAACTGCATATGGCAATACTGCTAAAAGCCAATGTTGTGAAGAAAAAACGGCATCACTGAGTCACGGACACATAACGTCTTTTCATACTTGCAATGACGCTCAGCAACTTCTCCAGGGCAGAGGATCGAGCTGATTCCCTGAGAAGTCCATCGGGGATCTACACACACATACACTTTTACATTTCGTGCTAATCATCCAGGAGTTTTTATTGTTTTTGAATCCCAAGATTGCTTTATCGAAGCAATTGAATATTATTTTAGCGCCGATGATCATCTGATGCTGTGATGACAGTGACGGTTATATGAAATCAAACTCTTTGAAGTCGGTTTCTTAAACAAATTTTTCGTAGGCGCATATTGAAAGGACAGAGACCAAATGCTTGTTTACCTTTTCACCCATCCAGGTGAAGGGATCCGGGGACTGTGAAGTCTCAAGGAATCCTCGGAAGTTCATATTATCCTTTCGGACAGAATCCTTTGTGTTATAGAACTGACTAGAAGAGGATTAATAAGACAAAACACCATTAATGTTTGCAAACTTAGCCAAGATTTCAAATGGGGACTAGAGCAAGAAGAAGAA
>NC_087219.1:61910477-61932253 GCF_015104395.2 Macrobrachium nipponense
ACACTATCAAAAGGATATTGCACAAATAGAGAGTGTACAAAGGTCCTTTACAGCTAGAATAGAAGAAGTTAAGGACCTTGACTACTGGGAAGAGACTACAATCCTTAAATTATTATAGTCCAGAAAGGAGAAGATAACGCTACATGATAATTCAGGCATGGTAACAGATAGAAGGAATACCCGAAAACATCATGGAGCTAAAAATATCAGAAAGAGCAAGCAGAGGTAGATTATTAGTGCCCAAAACTATACCAGGAAAATATGGAAAGCACACAGGACATTAATCCACTATGCACCAGCATCGATAATGCAGCGTCTATTCAATGCGTTGCCAGCTCATGGAGTGAGCGTAGATGTGTTTAAGAAAAGCTCGGCAAATATCTAAACTGCATCCCAGACCATCCAAGATTGGAAGATGCAAAATATACCGGAAGATGTACTAGCAACTCTCTGGTAGACATTAGAGGTGCCTCAAACTGACGGACCTGGGGCAACCTGAACAAGATGCAAGGTCGTAGGTAAGGTAAGGTCTCTCTCTCTCTCTCTTCTATGTCTAAGTATCCCTGCTTTCGCTATTAAGCGTTCAGACGAAGGGAATTTTCCAAATCACTTATATTATAGTTAAAAAGTTAAAAGTCTATGTGATGTAAAGCGGGTTGTAATTGCATTTGTCTCAGTAAAGTTATAGCTGAGTGAAAAAATAAATGGGTTTTCAATAGCTTTTTGAACTGCAAAGATATTTCCAGCACACTTAACTGATGCCAGGAAGTTGATTATACAATCTAGGAGCGCAGTGCTTAAAAGTTCTCGTACCAAGAGTGGTCGTTGCACGAGGCTCATCAAGTCTGAAATCATCACGGGAAAGGCGTGTATGAACACCAGGCCCTACTACGTATCTTTTTCAGGCAACCTTTAGATACAATGGCTCTCCCGTGTTAATATGCTTGATATGTTAAGAGACGCAAAGTTTAAAAATAATCCTTGCTTTGACTGGTACCAGTGTAATTTAATTAAGGTTGGAGTAATATGTTCTCGCGGGGATATACCAACAAATAGTCTAGCAGCTCTATTCAAAATCATTTGAAGTTTCTTAAGACGATAATTAGGTACTTGTAATACACGAGTTACAAATAGTCCACTCTGCTAACTACCAAACTATTAATTAGCAGCTTAGTGACATCTTCGTTAAGATATTTTCTAATGGATGCGATATTCTCAGATGCTAATTTGCGGTCCCTAACCACACTGTTAATATGTTCCCATAATGTCAAAGAACCATCAGGCTACTAACCCCGAGACTCTGACTTTATCAGTTAACAAAATATTTTCCTTATTGATGGAGATGCTATTAACGTTATCAAACCTTCTTAAGTTTATATTTAGTGCCAATTAGATACATTCAGTTTTGATTTTTCATTTAGTTTTCAGTTTTAGCTTTTTCTTTTGCATCCCATTTCGAACATCTGCCATAAGTCTATCTAATACAGCTTGATCTTCAATAATGTCATCTACTATTAAATTAGAACTGGGTGTCATCAGCAAAAAATTTAACATTGAACGCCATGTAATTTAAATATCCCAAGACAATCGATTGTATAATACTAAAAAAGAACCGGGCAAGTACGCTTCCCTTGTGGAACTCCCGTGGTGAGCTTTTCTACTTTCATAAATATCTTTTATCTTTAACCTTCACTTGAAAGATCTATTCGATAAATAATTTGTTTATTAAACCATTTAAGAGCATCCCATCGATCCCAATAGCAGTCCAATATCCTCTATTACAACTTCATGAACCACTGTATCAAAGCAGCGCTAAGATCTAGGAGAATAAGCAAGCTACATTTTTACCGTCATCGGAGAAACCTAACAAGTCATTATTACGGCACAAAGAGCTGTTTTCAGTAGAATGGATTTCCGATAAGCCGACTGATCTTTCAGGAATAGCTCCATTACTTTCAAGTGCTGACTGAGTTTGATCTAAAACGGAAGTCTCGATCAATTTTTGAGACAAAAAAGACAAGTTTGAAATTGGTCTTTAAGATTTTCATTTTTGATGATCAGGGATTCTTTTAAGAGATGGTTTAATGATAGCAACTTTTTTCAGAGGACGGGACTAAGCTCTTAGTAATGACTCAAGTTGCTATTTCGAAGCTGCATTGCAGTAACCTGATCTATGTTCGGGGCGTCGATGACCTCATTTATTGGAAAAGGATCGTTACTGCAATAGGAGCGGCCAGAACTAATGAACATAGTTTTTGTAAGCATCGAGTGAAATTGGCCTAAACTGCAAAAACCTTTGAGAAAGGGAAATCAGGAAAGTAAGGATAGGGGCAAGAAACATCAGTTTTGTGAAGTTCAAAGTAAACAGGCAACCTTTGACTCAAAGAATTCAGCAAATTCATTTGCCATTCAGCTCAGTAAAACTCCCGTCTGGTAAAAACTTGCCTCTTAATTTTTCCTAAAAGTCTCGAAACACAGAATACAGCCTTTTGATATTGGACCCAACCTCAGTTTACTTTTTCATTATAAAAATGTCCTTCTTTCTTTACAATCTCTTAATAATCTATTTACCTCATTCCTAGCTTCCACATAAACATTCCGAATTTCTCTTTGTTTTTATGCTTATGCCAAACGTGACTCTGCCAACCCCTTCCGTTTTTTCTAGCTTCCCTAATTGCAGCATTGAACAATGGGGAGCTGTCTTTTATGACATATCTCACCCCACAGGGCACATTTTATCAATATTCTTTGGTAAAATACAAGAAAAATACAAAGCAACAAGACAGACCACACATTTCACCCTACAGAAATATTTCTGCTACTATTTAATCAGGTCATCCACAGGGTTCATTATAATTTTTCCTCAATAACCAGTAACACCCACATCTATTAGTACAGTAAACGTCTAATAACCGTTTGTTCCTAAATGTTATTTTAGTCCTAAGTACTTGGTAATAGACTGAAATATCAAACATAAGAGCTTGTGGTAAAAAGAGATAGAAAAATCTGGCTCCACTATCAAAATTCATAAAGTATTATCACCCGTAAAGCAAAAACACGCATCCAAAATATGATCTGACCTAAAGAGGTAAATACATTCACCCTATTAACAAAATTCATATTGTTCATTATATCAATAAACTTCTTTACATTTTGTATCTCTATAATCCTCTAACCACATATTAAAATCTCCACATATATATACTTACATTTTTTCATTTTCAAAACAATCCCAAGAATACAGAAAGTCTTCTAAAAAAACGTACCTTGCCTTAGTAGCTGCGGAGGACGTATACTACTAAAAATAAAAACTGTACATTATGGGCCTTAACTCCAAGGATAAATACTCAAAACTCACAAAAACGCTCCAACAACCCTAGTTTCTAACGTTTGTAAATGTTGTTTTGGGATAAAACAATGCCAAACCCCCCCGCCCACCTCCCTGACCAAAATTACGTGGTGTGTGAAAAAGTTTATGAGTGTCCGGCAATAGTTCCATTAATTTTCAAATTAATGAACTATTGAGACGATACTATTAATTTTACTTTTGCAGTATTCTCTCTCTCTGGGCTCTTCTACCCTCTCTCTCTCTCTTTCTCTCTCTCGCTCGAAGTTGAGACGATATCTGACTTTCAAGGTTAATACTCTCTCTCTCTCTCCTCTCCAAGTCTCTGCTTTTCTCTTCTCCTCTCTCTCAAGAAGTTGAGACGATTATTTTCCTTTCAGTAATTCTCTCTCTATCTCTCATCTCTCTCTCTCTCCCCCCCATCAATCTCTCGCTCTCTCTGGGATCGATCGATCGAAGTTTGAGACGATTATCTTACTTTCAGTAATTCTCTATCTCTCTCTCTCTCTCTCTCTCTCCTATTTCCTTCCTCTTTTATAATTAATTCAGTAAAACTAAAATCCTTCATATCACCACTACTTAATCAAGTGTTTTCCATTAACATTGACCATATTTACCTGTGATTTTCATGTTCCTTCCTGAGTACTTAGCTTCTGAACCTTTTTTCCTCCGCCATCCAAAAGTATCCATATTACTCTTCCAAATAGTTCCCCGTTGGCCGAGTAGACTTAGGCGCTCGGCTACTAATCCGGTGGCCCCCGAAGTTCGATTCTCGGCTAGACCAACGCGGACCAGAGAATTCATTTCCTGGTGATAGAAATTCATTCCTCGATGTAAATGGGTTCGGATCCCACAATAAGCTGTTGGTCCCATCGCTAGGTAAACCAATTGTTTTCCTATCCAAGTAAAAATATCTAATCCTTCGGGCCAGCCTAGGAGGAGCTCTTAATCAGCTCTGTGGTCTGGTAAAACTAAGATATACTTAACTTTTACTCTTCCAAAGGAAAAATATTTGTCCACACAGTTTTCAGCGCTCCAACATCCCCACTTTCAACCTTTGTAACGGCAAATTATTACCTTCTTTCTTCAGGGAAATGAAAGCCAACATTAAAAATCATTCCATGACGTCATTATCGGAATTCAGTCTTTTTTATTCTTTCCTGTTTTGAAACAAAAATGTCAGAATTTAATACATGATGTACATTGCGTATGGTAATGTATCCATAGATGAGATAAGGAATTCTTAGTGTTTTCTTTTGCATCTTTACCACTCTTCCGCCTTTCAGCAGCTGTTTCAGGAAACCTTTTCTCTTTTTTCTTTTTAAGCCACGCTGTGAGGACGCCATGCCTTTTTCAATCAAAAAACAGTTAGGTCGACGCAAAATGCTTTTTTGAAGTCGTCGTTAACGGCACCAACCTGCGTTTTATTTATTCAAAAAAAACGTCAAATAACCAGATTGAATGGCAAATAAAAAAAGTAGTAATGCGTAATGGGTGAAGCTCTTCAAAAGGGGGAGGGGGTGGGTGAGAGAAAGAAGGCTCCCTTTATTGGTGCGCTGAACAACGATTCGAAGTTCATTACCATAACGAAAATAAGGGCACCTCCATTTTATGCTGGACATTTTAAAAATGCAAAAAACTAAAAAACACTCCGTGTCCCCTCGTTTTCACGGAAAATTTCCTCCTATCTATCTTTTCACGGGGGGTTCCTTGATCTCTCTCTCTCTCTCTCTCTCTCTCTCCAAATCTCTCTCCTCCTCTCTCTCTCTCTCTCTCTCTCTAAATGATTTAATTATTTTTTTTGGCAATATGTAACATTTCATTTTAGTAGTATTTTTGGTTCGTATTAAATGGTCTTCGGAGATCATAGCAATTTTTGTGAACATTTTCTTTCGATTTCATATTATGATAACTATAGAGATTCATATCTCAAAGAAACATTGATATTTTTGATAACAATCCTATCATCCATTTATTGAAATAACTGAAAGGGAAACATCTCTCAATGATCCGGCCGTGTTCATACACTCAGAATTCAGGAAGGAATTTAAAAAAAAAAAAACCAAAAAAAAAAAACAAACCAAAAAAAACAAAGGAAAACTAGAGCCTCTTGGAGTAGTACTCCGGAAGAGTAACGCTCGTATTCCCATTTTCTGTTCATCTCAGAATGAAGGAAACTCTTCCATTTTATTTACAGTCATAAATCCTCGTAACAACAGTTCCAACGCGTAAGTAGTGTTTTCATGCCCTATTACAATATTTGAGAGATACCTGTAATTAAAAGTAGGTGCTTTGTTTTACATTACGCAGCCCAGTGTAATCATGATCCCCTGACTATATAGTGAGGTAAGTGTGAAAAGGTATTAGGGACCCCTTGGGTATGGAGACTGCCGTAAATGTTTTTGACCGCCGCTGAAGACCCTCAATAACACTAATGAAGGAGTTAGATGACATTCAAGGCTAAAAATTCAATATTTCAAGAACAAGGATCCCGGTGGGGACTAGGGGAAGACCTGGATGTAGCACGCACAACCACAGTCTAGCGCTCTAGACCCGTGAACACAACCCCGCAGAAGTTGCCTTTCTTCATAATACGTAATTTCAGGAAAGAGTAACATCAAACTCTCTCTCTCTCTCTCTCTCTCGGTCTCTTCGCTCTCTCTCTCGTGGCTCTCCATCTCTCTCTCTCTCTCTCTCGTCTCATTTTTACCCCAGTTAATCAAAGTGACGAGGATTCTCTTAAACAGGATAATCAGACAGAAAAATAAAAGAAATGGAAATTGAAGGAAGAAATTAAAGGACCCAAAGGGGATAACTAATGTCTTTCTCTTAGACTCCTTGATCACTGGCCATAGCGTCAAGTTTCGAAGACGGTGCACCTCCGGACTAAATCATTTTAAAAACACTAAATGGGAAATCCTCAAATTTTTAACATCCAGGTGAAAGATATTGGAGTGTATTAACCAAATGCCCCTAAAAGGCAGAGAAAATAATAATACGATATAACTATATACTTTTTTAAAAATTCCTTGAAACTTCATAACATTCCAACATAAATCAACGCATACGAAATTCAAAATAACTTCGATAGCCTTATATTCCGTTCGCATTTCAATAAGCCGAACAGAAAACGCAAGTTCAGAGAAAAGGAAAAGGAAATCACAGTAAATCCCAAACTCAAAATCCCTGCGCACCGGATTACAAGAAATTTCGGTAACTGACCATAAGATGGTTATGAGTAGACGCCATAGCGCAATAAGCTTGTCCATTCTCATTTGCATATAGATTGACAAACCACTAACGAATGCAACAAGATAGCAAATATCTGCCATGCTAATATTGCCTCGACGAATCTTTCGTCTTTTACTATGAGTTTATTCCAAAAACGTTGGAGACCAAATATTCCCTCATTTGACGAATATTGACATATATCTGGATGTCATGAACTCGGTTTGGTTGAATCAAATAAGAATATCTACGACATGAAATTTGAAATGTTAAGCTGATTTAGAACCATTCAAACAAAAGAAAATTATGTTGATGGGTGTAACCTTAAAGGGAGCAAAAAAGAAATTTGCGATCTATATAGCCGTGTTGGGAGAGAGGATATAGAAAAATTTATCCAATAAATGCACCATAAAAAAGAAAATAATGAATTTCTTTTTATCAATATGTTATAAATGTTTCATGAGAAAACCACACCCAAATCATGTTGTGTATTGTTATCGAAAGATAACGAAGAGTGTTTTCAGCAGATAACACTTTGGGGAAGGTTGAAAGGGGCATTTTCTTGTATAAGAATAAAGAAAAACACCTTTCCTAACGCGCAAGATCCAGCTGTCTCTTTAACGATTATTTCATCGAAGACCTTTTTCATTTTTGCTTCTACAAGCTCAGCACCTGCAAATTCTTATTTCTCCCTTCCAAGATTATGCACCAAACGCAAACGGGAGTTGTGGCAATGCGTTTTTTTTCTCTTGTTTATTTTTTATTTTTTGGAGCCGACGTGAATATCCGCCAGCCGATATCAAGGTCAGCGTCTGAGGTTAAAGAATAAAGACCCCTTTCAAGACGTCATCTTGATATATGGTAAAAAAAGGAAACATTCAAAATCGCCTGAAGCTTTACGAGGATTGTGTCTCCATCTGCGCAGGAATGAAACTGAATCCGAATGTCTTCAGGACAGGCTATTTATGTCAGGTGAGGTTTTCTTTGCTCGATCTTCTGACTACTTCACCATTTTTCTGTTGTTGTTGTTATGCTGACCATCTGCCCCTACTTGGGGGTGGTGGGCGGGGAGGGTGGGGGGGCGGTGGCGGTAATCCCTGGGAGTGGGTCAATAGGTCAGGCAGGTATTTGGGATCCCCATCAGTCCAGTGGATAAGCCTCCTGGATCAATTAGCTTCAGATGACGAGGAAAAACGTTTCTCAGGAATCCATCCCTCAGGAAGTCTTAGAATTTCTCACTATAAAGGTGCTGACACAAACTGGTTTTGTCAAACGTATTGCAAGAACAAGTAAAGAATGTCCCGAGGGTTCTTTCGGCGTAATCGAGTTTTCCGTACAGCGTATAATGCTGCATGAAACTCTCCAGCCACGTCCCATAAAATTCTCAGCCGCGGGGCGCATGAAACTTTGAAACTTTCAGCCACGGCCAGGTGGTGGACTGTGTTGTTGTCACCTGTATCGGTAATAGAGGACTGATCATGGCTAAACTTAACCTTAAATAAAATCAAAACTAATGAGGCTAGAGGGCTACAATTTGGTACGTTTGATGACCGGAGGGTGGGTCACCGACATACTAATTTACAGTCCTCTGGCCTCAGTAGTTTTGAGGCTCTGAGGACGGACAGAAAAGTGCGGACGAACAGTCAAAGAGTCTCAGTAGTTTTTTTTCTTCTAAAGGAACTAAAACCGGGTTCGGAAATCACTAGAATTCACTAGATAAAGCCACATCCTTCTGAAGATGAAGTCGAACACGCGACTCTTCTCCAAAGTCTTCACTGTAACTGCTGATCCAACCACATTTAACCTCGAGTTATCGGATAAGATAACAGTCTCTACTCTATCAAAATCTTCCTGACACGAATATCTTTAGAAAATGTTCTTCATCAAACCAAATCACAAATAGATTGAAGCATTTGAGTAGAATGAAGAAAAAGCTAACTTTCTTTAAAGGACTTTAAAGGAGATGTTATATTTTGAACGAGTATAGCAACCAATTAATTAATTACTCAGTCAGAACAACGGACAGAAGAACATTCATTATGAAAACTGGCTTAGTAGTCAAATATAGGTTTGGTAAACAAAGGAATAAAACGAAAAAAAAATTCATATCCTGGGACAAAATGAGGTGGCTGATATAATTAAGCTCATTTACATAAACCGGAATAATTACCAGAGTCCTCGTTTCCTTTGATGCATAACCCGTTTCTTTTTCCAATAAAATTCGAGATTTTCCATTTTTTTCGCCACAAAAAGAGTGGCAGCCTTAATAACAGAATCTCATTAATAATATCCTTGGTGCAAAAGAGAAGCACAATAGTATTTCATTAATGGCTGGAATTAGAATTTAACTCGGCAATGCCTCCTACCTCACAATTATACAAAAAGTTTCAAATAACGAATATGTAGTTTTTTTTTATAATAAACCTTCATATTTCTGATGTTTCCCCATGCTAATTCCACCTTTGACTTCTAATCGATCTGCTCATTACCGGCTGGGTGACCTCGAAGACATTCCAGGCGTCTTCGTCTTATAAAATGCTCAAGTATTCAAAGAGCAGGTATGAGTCTAGCAGCTTCATCCCGAAAATACTCGCTGAAACCTTCAAGGGTTGTGTATTTGCATATTCTGAAGACAAGTTCCAAGATGATATATCATGCAGTTATGATAGAATAGGAGGGAAATGTCCAGCAGATATGATGAAATCTGAAGGCTATATCAAGTAGATATGGTAGAATCTGAAAGCGGCAATGATGCTGTGCTGGTTTTTCTTTAAAACAACCACCCTCGCACGGGAGCACGTTCTTAGGTTAATATATATATATATATATATATATATATATATATATATATATATATATATATATGATATACTATATATATATATATATATATATATATATATATATATATATATTATATATTGCTACTTTCAAAATACATATATCTCCTCTGTGACTGTATAAAATGTTATGTAGAATTGTGCAACATTTTTTCAGATTCCTAGATAGCTTAGAGATAGGATGTTTTAAATGTCTGTTCAGATTTTGCATAACATATTGTAAAAGAATATATATATAACGTAGAATGCAGAAAGAAAAAGATTTTCTTTGTCCGTTCAAAGCTAGAGTTTGTTTTTCCCAATCTATCACACTTTTGATAAGCAAGCTCGAGACTTCATTTGTGTTTTGAGAATCTGCTTCGATCGATCGAGTAGAGTACGTGTCTTTTTTTTAACAGACTGGACTCATACGTGTATGTCTTTGCCAAGTGCCACATGCAGATTGCACATTTTCTTTCTAAAATTGCGTAAGATTTCGAAGCTTCTAGAAAGAATTGGGTCTCAAAACGTTTTGTGTCTCCCCTGTCCAGCTTCTGTAAGGAAGAGAATTTCATTAGATCTTAGATACTCGAGGCGTTCAGATCTCTCTCTCCCTCTCTCTCTCTCTCTCTCTCTCTCTCTCTCTCTCTCTCGACATCCTTGAGATAATATTAACATAACGTAAATTGGTCACTCGTAACTTGAGAATTTCATATTTGATATTTCTTAGAGTTTATTTAGTGTTAAATAGTGTTTTTTTGTGGAATCTGAACAAACATTGTTGTTGTAACGGCTCCTGGTTTTTGTGAAAGTGTAAAACAAGACTGCAGCAAACAAAGAAATTGGTATACCAAAAGGTAAAGTGTGTTATATTTTTATTAGTTGCAACTAATAACGGATAGGAACAGTGGTTAACTAATAACTAATAACAGATGGTTACAAAGGTTTGGTAAAAACTGATGGTTACAATGTTTTGAGTGAAAAGATTTACAGTTTTACACATTGCAAATTTTTGTGTTTTGTGTTTGTTTCATTTTGTGCATTTTTTCATTTTCTTGTTGAAGTGTGCCTTTTTATTTTGATACTGTCCACATTTTTCTGTATTTTCATGTGCATTCACAATTTAATTGACTTAGTTATTTTCATTGCTTAATCATTGCACATTTAATTAAATTTAACACTTGTGAATTAATTTGCATTTACTTAGAATTCTTTTCAAGTTTTATTAATGTTTAGCACTTGTGAATTAATTTTAAAATTTTCAATTTTTGCCAACACTTTTGAATTTCAATTGAATTAATTTTTCTTGAATTTTGTGATGAATTAATTTTGATTTAATTTTACCTTATTTAATTCAAGAATTAATTAAACTTTACTTTGTTTTCAAGTAACAGTAATTTTCCCTGATATTGTGAATTTCAATTATAAATTTTGAGTAAATAATAAATTTTTGTATTTAAAAATTTTTATAAGTATTTCATTTCTAACCAGTATATTTGCATTTGATTATATTGATGTTAGGTAGAAACATAGGGTGGTAATTGATCTGCTTTCCTTCAATTTACTTGAAGTGACTTAGAACCAGGCAAGTACTTAGACTTCTGATATCAGGGAATACTTAGACTTTTAAAGTTGTTAATGGTGATGCCCTTTGATTAATTTAATTCTTACAAGATTATCTCACCACCTGTTTTTTTGATGACCTTAGTCTGATTTTCTGCAATACTGGTAAGTTGTTAAGGGATCACTGTTGCCTTTAGAGTATTCAGTCGTTCAATACCTGTAGATGAGGGTTCATGGGTCGTCTGGCTTTTGTGAGGTAACTATTGATGAATGGTAACCAGATACTTGGCACTTCGTAACAATATGTATTTATATATATATTACATATACATATATATATACATATATATCAAAAGGTTTATTAAGGTTAACATTCCTTTTTAATCCTAAATTTTTACAATTTTAATGTCACCATGTAAATAATTTTAGTATTTTTAGCTTTTAACAATAATTTTTATGAATAACACTTTAGTATTTTATGTTTTCCTTTTAAAAATAGCATGTAAACTTTAATTATATTTTTTTATAAATGTGAATTGATTTTACATTACAGACTGATGATGTGTCAGGATGACACGAAACGTATCTCATAATAAACTTCTTAACTGATCTACAGAGTTTCTGCAAGATCTTACGACGTTCAACGTCCTTTACTCTGCAGATAAACAGTTTCATCTGTTGAGTAAAGGACGTAGAAACGTCTGAAGATTTTGCAGAAACCCCGTTGTTTACTTTTCCTTCGTAGCTTATACCTTTATTTATGGATTTATCACGTTCCAAACTTTCGTGATTCAGTTATACACACACACACACACACACACACACACACACACACACACACACCACACATATATATTATATATATATATATATATATATATATATATATATATATATATATATAGTTTATAGATGTCTTCATGCATGAATCCGCTGGTCTCTTGCGTCCTATTTGCCCTCGTGTCATTCATCTGGGAACCTCTTCCACCAAAAACCCCGCCTTCTCGAAGTTCCTGCCATTACATCTCTTCCACGATAGTTTTGTGACGTCACCAGCATGGCCAGAGGCAAAGCTTTCTACTTATCCGAATCCGCGAAATGATGACGTCATCAGAACTTTGCTCCCAGAGGTCACAGCCTTTGCACTCAGGTTGGATCGTCGCCTCAAGTATTTATATCTATAAATCAATAGAAGTCTTACCTTTTTCACCTAATCTGAGCGCGATCAGAATGAAATTTGACAATACCAATTTTTATGTGACCATCACTGTTTCCTTACTTATTTTTAACGTCTGGCATTGAAGGTAACGAATCTATTTGATGGAGAAAATGACGTCAAAGCTTGACAATGGTTTCTCTTCCCTTCAAAGGGACTTTTAGCCTTCACTCGGCGGCGCTCCGAGGTTCGTTTCATGACAAGGTCATCGTATTTTGTTCGTTCTCTCTCTCTCGCTTACTTTTTATAATTGCTGCTTTATTTATGGACATTTATGTCCCTTTTATTCATACTTTGATTTTCCTGTGCTTTGATAGATTCAATTTTTGACAGCTAGTTGATTATTTTGGCTTAGATCAATGTCTGCATTAATTCAACATTCTATGCAAGGTAAGGAAAATAAGCTATTCATTATGATTCGTTTATTTATTCGTCACACGTATATATAATTCATCGTAGGTGGTGAATACGCGACATTTAGACACAATTCTATCTGTTTATCTCACTATTTATCTGACGACATAAATAATAAAAGATAAATAAACCTGAAAATGAAAAAAAGAGAAAAACCATTAGATCCCCAAGCTTTCGAAACGGCATCAGAGGGTCCTTGTCTGGTTGTCGTAGCATTATAATAAAAAGCAAACTGTCGTTAGTTGGAGAGGAAAAAATTGGTATTGACGAATAAAAAAAAGTGTCATTAAAAGTTGCACTACCGCCAAGGTCGACCAACTTCGCTTAAAGGGGATTTTCCATCGCACTTTGGGAAAACTCGGTTTCTGATATCTCGGGACTTTTCAGGGAAGAAGCTTCATAATGAGTTTTCAGCGTCCAAAGCTTCTTCTCGTCCGGAGGCTTTAATACGATTTCGCTCATTACTGGAACATATAAGTAAACGCAAGATTATGTCAGTGTGAAAAGAGAATCTTAGGACGTGACATTTTTTTTTATGTTTTTTTTTCAGCTTTCATAGCTGTTATTATTTTTTCCTCTGTCTTGTTGCTGAGTTGGTGCTGTTGGGACAGCGGGAAGGAGATAATGGCGGTAATAATAAGCAGTACTGAGAGAGGGACTCTTTCAAACCTTCATGTCTCGTCAAAAATGATTGATGTTTCTGAGGAATTTGATTCATAACGAAGCTTCATGGAGGCTGTTTTAATAATAAATATAAAAATAATAATAATGTACAGGTAACTGTTATAAGCCAAAACATTTAAAATTTAGCGGAAAAAAATAACTTTGTTAATTCTTAATTCGAGACATATATAAAGGAATATTTTGTTACGTTTCTTATTCACGAGAATGCTGTTGACGGTCTAAGGTTTGTATCGAGGGAAATGTCAGGAATCTCTGAAAGATTCTCAGTGATAGGAATTTATTGTGTTTGTCTTGACAGACTTACATAGATTTCGTGGCTCTACGATCTTATTCTTCATTCGAAATAAAATTACCTTTTCATAAACGACGACGAGATCGACTTAACTCACTAAAGGAACATTAGCAGAGGCAGCTGTGGCTCTCTGTTGCTGCCTTTAGTGGTTTGTCAGTCTATATGCAAATGGGATTTCAGACAAGCAATGCCACATGAAGGATAAATCGTATATACGTTCTTGGTCAGTTGCCGAATCTCTCTCGTAATCTGCTTTGAAAGTTTTGAATTTGATTTGTTTTTTGCCTTACTTTTTTATTAAGAACGTCCTTGGAATTCTCAAGTATCTTCCGAGTCATATGCGAAAGAATGGAAGCATATAGGATATTTTTTGAAGTAATATAATGTTTCATATATTTTATTAATATATGTGAAAATGAAAAGATTTTCAATCATTTATAGAGATGAATGCTGGAGCGACCGATGAGAGTAACGTCATGACATCACAGGCTTGGGATAAAAGGGAAGCCATGGGTCTAGTCAAGCTGGTGTCGTCACAACACTTTGAAGGCGTGGCTTTTGCGTAACGGGTTCCGGAATGGAAGGACCGAGGCCTATAAGACGACGTGGGAGACAAGGGAAACATGGACCTCTATATATTGTTTTGTGCCATAGAAAATATAAGGATTAGGATAATACATACGCACACGTAGTAGTCCAGGGTTGCCGTTTTGAGGAATTTCGTCTATTAGTGTGGCTTTCTGGTGACATCTGGCAACCCTCCGTGGCTTTTCAGACCACAGGCCACGGCACTGAAGAATGGAATTCTTCACTTAGCCTTTTTATGTTTTATTTTGAAAATAAAGCTATAAAACTTATCCTGCTTATTTATACAAATGAATTTTATTGAAATCCTTTAATTTTCTTCGTCAAAAATACTTTATGTTAAGCTAGTGACGTGTAGTTTTCTAATGTCACGGAAAAAAATTCTACATCGGAAAATACGCATTCTTACCATTAAATCATAAAAAACGTTAAAAAATCAGATGAACTGCATATGGCAATACTGCTAAAAGCCAATGTTGTGAAGAAAAAACGGCATCACTGAGTCACGGACACATGACGTCTTTTCATACTTGCAATGACGCTCAGCAACTTCTCCAGGGCAGAGCACTGAGCCGATTCCCTGAGAAGTCCATCGGGGATCTACACACACATACACTTTTACATTTCGTGCTTATCATCCAGGTGTTTTTATTGTTTTTGAATCCCAAGATTGCTTTATCGAAGCAATTGAATATTATTTTAACGCCGCTGATCATCTGATACTGTGATGACAGTGACGGTTATATGAAATCAAACTCTTTGAAGTCGGTTTCTTAAACAAATTTTTCGTGGGGGCATATTAAAAGGACAGAGACCAAATGCTTGTTTACCTTTTCACCCATGCAGGTGAAGGGATCCGGGGACTGAGAAGTCTCTAGGAATCCTCGGAAGTTCATATTGTCCTTTCGGACAGAATCCTTTGTGTTATATGAACTGACTCAAAGAGGATTAATAAGACAAAACACCATTAATGTTTGCAAACTTAGGCAAGATTTCAAATGAGACCAGAGCAAGAAGAAGAAGTGCAGTAAATGGTAATATGTGAGGAGTACAAGAAGAATGAGAATAATTTGACGTTTCGTCCTCAAACGATTTCATAATGGAATTCCGGTTTGAAGAAGCTAGACATACATAATATCCACAATGTTTGGCAAAAGATCGTATTTCATACACAGAAACACATGCAAAATATATGTCGGTATATGAATAAATGCGCTTAACTGAACACAACCCAACCAAAGCCAAGAGATTGTTTACAATTCCTATAGAATAGAACACCTCGAGGCTGTTTGGGGAATAATCAGAATCTCAATCTTTACGTATCGATGTAAAACATTTAATAACACAACTGCGGGATAAGGTTTTATGTCTACTTTACAACAAGATAATTTTTTTAGATATACAGCTCGTAAAAACACATCTGGCATTTTCCCAAAGGGTAAAATTCATGTCCATCGAATCCTTTTTCAAAATAAATATACTTTGGACACATCCTACACAGAATATAGAAGGAAATCATTACAGCAATATCAGTAATATTCACGATATAGCTGCTAATGAAAAGGAAACCTGACAAATTCGTTTGTAAAACCGCGAGGTTGGCTAAGGCTTCACTGCCAGTCCTGGAATTGAGAGGTCGATGGTTCGCGCCTGTCGGTCAGCAATTCTATTATCACTTAATAAATTCCCCCTCTCTTAAACATATATAAAAATATATTAATTCCGGGGTAGACCGGATTAGATATTAAATTAAAGGACATTTGTAGTTCGATATATATATATATATATATATATATATATATATATATATATATATATATATATATATATACATATATATAAAGGTATAAGCCACGAAAGAAAAATAACAATGGAGTTTCTGCAAGATCTTTCGACGTTCAACGTCCTTTACTCAGCAGATAACAGTTTATCGGCTGAGTAAAGGACGTTGAACGTCAAAAGAATTTTGGAGAAACTCCGTTGTTTATTTTTTCCTCGTGGCTTATACCTTTATTTATGGATTTATCACGTTCCAAACTTTCGTGATTCATATATATATATATATATATATATATATATATATATAGATATATATATATATATATATATATATATAGTTTACAGATGTCTTCATGCATGAATCCGCTGGTATCCCGCGTCCTATTTGCCCTCGTGTCATTCATCTGGGAATCCCTTCCACCAAAAACCCGCCTTCTCGAAGTTCCTGCCATTACATCTTTTCCACGATAGTCTTGTGACGTCACCAGCATGGCCTGAGGCAAAGCTTTCTACTTATCCGAATCCGCGAAAATGATGACGTCATCAGAACTTTGCTCCCAGAGGTCACAGCCTTTGCACCCAGGCTGGGATCGTCGCTCAAGTATTTATATCTATAAATCAATAGAAGTCTTGCCTTTTTTCACCTAAATCTGAGCGCGATCAGAATGAAATTTGACAATACCAATTTTTATGTGACCATCACTGTTTCCTTACTTATTTTTAACGTCTGGCATTGAAGGTAACGAATCTATTTGATGGAGAAAATGAAGTCAAAGCTTGACAATGGTTTTCTCTTCCCTTCAAAGGGACTTTTTAGCCTTCACTCGTCGGTGCTCTGAGGTTCGTTTCATGACAAGGTCATAGTATTTTGTTGCGTTCTCTCTCTCTCTCCCCTCTCGCTTACTTTTATAATTGCTGCTTTATTTATGGTCATTTATGTCTCTTTTATTCATACTTTGATTTTCATGTGCTTTGATAGATTCAATTTTTGACAGCTAGTTGATTATTTTGGCTTAGATCAATGTCTGCATTAATTCATCATTCTATGCCAGGTAAGGAAAATAAGCTATTTCAACAAAAATTACAATAATCCACGATGGGATGAACAAACAAAAATACTTCTTTTACTGAAAAGTTAAGAAGAAATAGAAGACAAGAGTGGATTTTTTCCAAAAGTTATGTAAGCATCTTATCATTACTTAAATAATTTGTCATGATTCTTTTCAAGTGGAATATATTCCAGTCATACATATTGGAAAGCTAAAAATGTCCACCACGTTCTTCGCCTAACGTAGCAGGGACGTCTCATCACATTTGATTATATGAATATCTAAAGATGAAGAATTTAATCGTTGGTTCATAGCCTCAAAGGGGTTGTTCTGTCTGGACGAATTTGTAAACAAACTCTTGAATGTTTCTGGTTACGTTCAGTTGGTGTTGTGCTTCCCCTGAGGAACTCTGATGAAATCGGTTTAATCTCTCCCATTTGTTCCTCGTCCTGGAGGAGATGTCGATCCTGCTTGCAAGCGCAGTCAAGAATTTGTTGGTAGATTTCGTGGCTAAAGTCACGAAAAGAATTTCTTTTGGATTTTTCAGTCAGGATTACTTTCTGTTTGGGGTTTCTTCTATTTCTCTTGGTTACCGATAAAGATAATTTTGTTGCCTTTCTTATTGCTACATTTATTTCAATGATTTTGGCCCTCCCTAGCTTTCCTCCCTCGAAAGAATATTGTTAATTCTCTCATGGTTATATTCATGAAAATATTACATTTCCGAGTTACCCAAAGAAGGAAAATATTTTCAGTCATTATAATACACAGTATGCGTTTCATTAATCACTCCTGATTATTTATAATAAAAAATAGTTATATAAGAATTGTATCGAATATTTCTTTAGGTTCCCGGTTTTAAGACTCTTTCAGTTGTATATTACAGTCTATATACAAATGAAATTTCAGACAACAATTGCGCTATGACTGATAAATTATATACACGTCAATTAAAGAATCTCTCACATAATCTACTATCGAGAGTTCTTTCAATTTTTCATAATCCTATTTCTATAATACTTTTATTATATTCAGAAACGTTTTATAATTCAACATGTCTGTTAAGTCTTTCACAAATAGGATGAAAGTATTTCGGAAATTTTTTAAGTTGTGTGACATTTCCTATATTTATTCAAAATTGGATGATTATACTTTATAACTGAGGCAATTTTATCACTGTTAAATTTTTTTGTTTGTTCAAACTTTACGAAAGTTCCCCAAAGCATTGCATTATTTAAAGGAGTATTATTTAAACTAGTATATTTAAAGGACCTAGGTCCTTTAAATATACTCCAGGTATATTTAAAGGACCTTGATAGTAACAACTGATGCCGTCTTCAAGGGATCAAATCTATTGTTCATACTTGTAATATTACCGGATTTTCTCTCTCTCTCTCTCTCTCTCTCTCTCCTCCTCTCTCTTCTCTCTCTCTCTCTCGTGTATTGGCTGCTTATCAGAAAACTAGCAGAAGTATCGCTCGAGATCTTGGTTACGATAGTCCTGCTTGTTTTGTGCATCCCAGAGTCCCTCAACGGCTCTTAATGGTAATGAGAAACTTTCCGCCCGATTAGTATTTTAAAAGCAATAATAACTTGTCTCCAATGACATTGACTGGAGGTCTTATGGTAAAATGTGTTAGGAAAGGAAACTTTTATTAATTTCAATATTTGATGAATATTATAACACTTCTTCAATGACGATACGTTTGTTCGCTCTCATTTGTTTTCTCCCATAATGCCTTTCTTGTTGTTGAGCTGCTCCTGCCATCCTTGTGTAGTTGTGCATTGTCTCTGTGTTCCCAGTGCAAAGGAAGTTACTAAATCTAAGATGCATCATTAATTCACCCATCATGGCCACTGCAGCAACAGGTTATGGAAACACAGAGGACAAAAAACGCAACTGCAAAAGGATGGCTCGGAGCAGCTCAATAAACAAGAAAGGCATTATGGGGAAAGACAAAAGAAAGCGCTAAGCGTATCGTAATTGAAGGAGTATTATAATATTCACTTGAGAGCTTTTGGCCATCCAGCACTTAAGACAATGAAAAGAGGGAGTTTGAGTGGTCGGACAGCCAAATAAAGAGATCAAGAAAATGAAGTGGGAACTGAGAGAAACCCCACACTTGCACTAAAAGACTGAAGAAAGTATCCAGGAGCGGAGGTAAGATAAAAAGCTAAATAGTGGGGGGAACTCGGAGTTAAAGGTTCCATGCAAACACCCTTCAGTAATGTCTTCATTGCCCATGTGAGGTGCGTTAAACGCACTAAGTAGCACAAGCTATAAATGGCATTTCGTCCGAAGGGCTTTGGTCCACTTCAGAGTGTCGATTTGAAAAAATGTATTTGCTGCAGGCCTCCTTAACGATGAGCCATCAAAAGTAAGTCCTCATAAGACAGCACCAGTCCTACCGCTCCTCTCTAGCTGCTTCCACGAAAGTACAGCCATTTAACACCAATTAATGTATTCTGGAAAACATCAACTGTTGTGAACTTGCTATATTCGAAATATTGCGAATTAAATTATAAAGATGTTGTTCTCATTAAATTCCCTGTACTTTCATTAGTAAAATGAAAAAAGTCGTGAAGGAAATGCATAATGAATCTTTCTCCGACAGAAATAGTATGGTAAGAAAGCAAGGAAAAGCTTCATTAATATTAAATCCCACAAGACCAGCAGTCAGTCATTTCTGCCGAGACCCGGATACGTGATTGTCTCTTCCCCCTTCTGCTCACCATTGTCTTACTCTTCGGTGCTGTCATCACATCGGTACCAATACAGAGGCGACAGTAATAATAGCAACAAAAGCCGTGACAGCAATGACAGAAGCAGAAGTAATAACAGCGGAAGAAATGTCAGCTCCCAAGATTATCATTTCATGCTGACAAAAATGATAATTCAAAACTTTCGAGAAACGCTTCCTGAAATGACCCGAGATATCAAAAAACGACTTTTCCCAAATGCGACGGAAAAACCCCTTTAAGGCGAAGTTGTCGACCTCGGCGGTATGACGCTGTTAATGGTAGATTTTTTTTTTAACGACCATTTTTTTCATTTTTTTCTTTTCACTGATGTTATGACACCAGCCACGGACCTTCCGATGCTTTCCCTAAATATTTGTCTTTGAGATATAAAAATGCTTGATGCGATTTTATTTTCGGCTGCTACTTATTTCTTCTATTTCATATATTTCTGACCTTTTCGTTGCTTTTATATTCTCTTCCATTGCTTATCTGTATGATTTCATTCACTGCATTCTTAATCAAGTTTTCATGTCATTTGACTTCTTCTTTACGATTAAGTTCACTTTATGGATGATATTGATAATAAACATTGTTTTCAGAAAGGGGAAAGACAACCGATTGCCCATATCTATTGTAGGTGGACTTGGAAGGGGAACTAGACCGTGTGTGCTTGTTTTGTGTATAGGTGTGTATGTGTTTACGAGTGTGCTTGCATGTGTGTGTGTGTGTGTTTTGTGATGTTTAACTTGTACTCAAAAATACCTTAATTAGAATTTTCGTCTCGGGAGAATTTGTCCTGTTATGTCACTCCATTCTCTGGGGACTAAATGCCTTCAAGTGTTTTCAAGTGGATGCTGAAGCGAAAAAGGTAACAACGGAATCATTGAAGTAATTTCCCTTTGATCGATGCTTTTTTTGCCTGTTCGTCTGTCGGTTAAGATTTAAACTGATAAATTGCTTCTAACAAACTTCTTTTGGAATACAACAATGTTAAGACGTTATCCCCTTGATCTTCAATGATACAGAATTAGGTGCGTCCGATTAAATAGTCAAATGGCATGTTTACGAAAAAAAAAGAAGTCAAGCATAAGATCATCAATATAGTATGTTCTGGTCTTCGGTCATTTTTCTGATCAGCTGAGGGATGTCGAATACCAACTTTTGCTTGTGAATTGATGATACATTTGAAGATTTTCCCCACCTCGGGTAAAAAATTGCTTTTGACAAGTCCTCTCTTGTTTCAATGATTTCTGCTTTCTTCAAAAATTGCTTTTTGTTTTTGACAAGTCCTTCTCTTGTATGATTTCCGCCTCTTCTTCTGTGTTCTTTTTTTGTTTTGGAAGCCTTGCAAATTCCAGCCTTCAATCAGCTCCCATTCGCCTGTCCCTCTCCTCAGCAACTGTTCCTGTTTCAATAACACCAAGCGAAGTCTCCCCTGTCACAAAACTTCTAAACTTCTTTGAAACACTCCTACACATCAGCATCGCCTAAGACCTTACCGAAAACTTCCTTTATTTTAGCTGCGACAATTTTCTTCAGAAAGGTTTGGCTCCTCCTCATCGAAAACGAAAAATAATACTCACTCAAGACGCAAAACGTACCCTCTTTCATTCATGTCATCGATTTCTTTTTTCTTTTATTTAATAATCTCCCAAGCTGTAGATTATGAATTCCTTTTTTCGATTTTTCTTTCGGCATTATTACTTCGCAGTTCAGAAGGTTATCTACTTTCAGGGGTAATTCTCTCCTTTTTTTTTCTGCTCCCCTCTCTCTCTCTCTCTCTCTCTCTCTCTCTCTCTCTCTCTCTAAGTTGAGACGATATCTTACTTTCAATAACTCTCTCTCTCTCTCTCTCTCTCTCTCTCTCTCTCTCTCTCTCTCTCTCTCTCTCTCTCGAAGTTGAGAGATTATTTTCCTTTCAGTAATTCTCTCTCTCTCTCTCTCGATCGATCGAAGTTGAGAAGATTATCTTACTTTCAGTAATTCTCTCTCTCTCTCTCTTCTTCTCTCTCTCTCTCCTCTCTCTCTCTCCTCCTCCTTTCTCTTCTATTTCCTTCCT
>NC_087219.1:61932753-61962165 GCF_015104395.2 Macrobrachium nipponense
TGACGTCAAAGCTTGACAATGGTTTCTCTTCCCTTCAAAGGGAACTTTTATTTTAGCCTTCCACTCGGGCGGCGCTCCGAGGTTCGTTTCAATGACAAGGTCATCGTATTTTGTTCGTCTCTCTCTCTCGCTTACTTTTTATAATTGCTGCTTTATTTATGGACATTTATGTCCCTTTTTATTTATACTTTGATTTTCCTGTGCTTTGATAGATCAATTTTTGACAGCTAGTTTGATATTTTGGCTTAGATCAATGTCTGCATTAATTCAACATTCTATGCCAGGTAAGGAAAATAAGCTATTCATTATGATTCGTTTATTTATTCGTCATCACGCATATATAAATTCATCGTAGGTGGTAAATACGTGACATTTAGACACAATTCTATCTGTTTATCTCACTATTTATCTGACGACATAAATAATAAAAGATAAATAAACCTGAATATAAAAAAAGAGAAAAACCATTAGATCCCCAGCTTTCGAAACGGCATCAGAGGGTCCTTGTCTGGTTGTTCGTAGCATTATAATAAGCAAAAAGCAAAACTGTCGTTAGTTGGAGAGGAAAAAATTGGTATTGACGAATAAAAAAAAGTGTCATTAAAAGTTGCACTACCGCCAAGGTCGACCAACTTCGCTTAAAGGGGATTTTCCATCGCACTTTGGGAAAACTCGGTTTCTGATATCTCGGGACTTTTCAGGGAAGAAGCTCCATAATGAGTTTTCAGCGTCCAAAGCTTCTTCTCGCCCGGAGACTTAATACGATTTCGCTCATTACTGGAACATATAAGTAAACGCAAGATTATGTCATGCGAAAGGAGATTTATTTAGGACGTGACATTTTTTTTAATCTCTGCTTTTTTCAGCTTTCATTGCTGTTATTATTTTTTCCCCTGTCTTATTGCTGGGATGGTGCTGTTGGGGACAGCGGGAAGGAGATAATGGCGATAATAATAAACAGTACTGAGAGAGGGACTCTTTTAAACATTCATGTCTCGTCAGAAATGATTGATGTTTCTGAGGAATTTGATTTATAACGAAGCTTCATGGAGGCTGTTTTAATAATAAATATAAAAATAAAAATAATAATAAGTACAGCTAACTGTTATAAGCCAAAACATTTAAATTTAGCGGAAAAGAATAACTTTGTTGATTCTTAATTCGAGACATATATAAAGGAATATTTTGTTACGTTTCTTATTCACGAGAATGCTGTTGACGGTCTAAGGTTGTATTCAGGGAAATGTCAGGAATCTCTGAAAGATTCTCAGTGATAGTAATTTATTGATGTTGTCTTGACAGACTTACATAGATTTCGTGGCTCTAACGATCTTATTCTTCATTCGAAATAAAATTACCTTTTCATAAACGACGACGAGATCGACTTAACTCACTAAAGGAACATTAGCAGAGGCAGCTGTGGCTCTCTGTTGCTGCCTTTAGTGGTTTGTCAGTCTATATGCAAATGGGATTTCAGACAAGCAATGACACATGAAGGATAAATCGTATATACGTTCTTGGTCAGTTGCCGAATCTCTCTCGTAATCTGCTTTTGAAAGTTTTGAATTTTGATTTGTTTTGCCTTACTTTTTTATTAAGAACGTCCTTGGAATTCTCAAGTATCTTTCGAGTCATATGCGAAAGAATGGAAGCATATAGGATATTTTTTTAAGTAATATAATGTTTCATATATTTTATTAATATATGTGAAAAGGAAAAGATTTTCAATCATTTATAGAGATGAATGCTGGAGCAACCGATGAGAGTAAAGCCGTGATGACGTCATGACATCACAGGCTTGGGATAAGAGGGAAGCTATGGGTCTAGTCAAGCTGGTGTCGTCACAACACTTTGAAGGCGAGGCTTTTGCGTAACGGGTTCCGGAATGGACGGTTAGACGACGTGGGAGACAAGGGAAACATGGACCTCTATATATTGTTTTGTGCCATAGAAAATATAAGGATTAGGATAATACATACGCACACGTAGTAGTCCAGGGTTGCCGTTTTGAGGAATTTTGTCTATTAGTGTGGCTTTCTGGTGACATCTGGCAACCCTCCGTGGCTTTTCAGACCACAGGCCACGGCACTGAAGAATGGAATTCTTCACTTAGCCTTTTTTATGTTTTATTGTGAAAATAAAGCTATAAAACCTATCCTGCTTATTTATACAAATGAAGTTACTGAAATCCTTTAATTTTCTTCGTCAAAAATACTTTATGTTAAGCTAGTGACGTGTAGTTTTCTAACGTCACGGAAAAAAATTCTACATCGGAAAATACGCATTCTTACCATTAAATCATAAAAAACGTAAAAAAATCAGATGAACTGCATATGGCAATACTGCTAAAAGCCAATGTTGTGAAGAAAAAACGGCATCACTGAACTGTCACGGACACATAACGTCTTTTCATACTTGCAATGACGCTCAGCAACTTCTCCAGGGCAGAGCACTGAGCTGATTCCCTGAGAAGTCCATCGGGGATCTACACACACATACACTTTTACATTTCGTGCTTATCCTCCAGGAGTTTTTGTTGTTTTTGAATCCCCAAATATTTGCTTTATCGAAGCAATTGAAATATTAGCGCCGATGATCATCTGATACTGTGATGACAGTGGCGGTTTTTATGAAATCAAACTCTTGAAGTCGGTTTTTTTCTTGAAAAAAAAAAAAAGTTTTCGTAGGAGCATATTGAAAGGACAGAGACCAAATGCTTGTTTACCTTTTCACCCATGCAGGTGAAGGGATCCGGGGACTGTGAAGTCTCAAGGAATCCTCGGAAGTTCATATTGTCCTTTCGGACAGAATCCTTTGTGTTATAGAACTGACTCAAAGAGGATTAATAAGACAAAACACCATTAATGTTTTCAAACTTAACCAAGATTTCAAATGAGACTAGAGCAAGAAGAAGAAAAGGAGTACAAGAATAATGAGAATAATTTGACGTTTCGTCCTCAAACGATTTCCATAATGGAATTCCGGTTTGAAAGAAGCTAGACATACATAATATCCACAATGTTTGGCAAAAGATCGTATTTCATACACAGAAACACATGCAAAATATATGTCGGTATATGAAAAGTGCGCTTAACTGAAACACAACCCAACAAGCCAAGATTGTTAACAATTCCTATAGAATAGAACTCCTCGAGGCTGTTTGGGGAATAATCAGAATCTCAGTCTTTACGTATCGATGTAAAACATTTAATGACGCAACTGCGGGATAAGGTTTTATGTCTACTTTACAAGATAATTTTTTTAGGTATACAGCTATTATAGACACATCTGGCATTTTCCCAAAGAGTAAAATTCATGTCCATCGAATCCTTTTTCAAAATAAATATACTTTGAACACATTCTACACAGATTATAGAAGGAAATCATTACAGCAATATCAGTAACATTCACGATATAGCTGCTAATGAAAAGGAAACCTGACAAATTCGTTGTTTTGTAAAACCGCGAGGTTGGCTAAGGCTTCACTGCAGTCCTGGAATTGAGAGGTCGATGGTTAGCGCCTGTCGGTCAGCAATTCTATTATCGCTTGATAAATCCCCCTCTGTTTAACTTATATAAAAATATATTAATTCCGGGTAGAGCGAATTAGATATTAATGGACATTTGTAGTTCGTTATATATACTACATATGTATATATATATATATATATAATATATCTATAATATATATATAATTATATATATATATATATATATACATATATACATATATATATATATTATATATATATATATATATATATATATATATATATATATATATATATATATATAAAGGTATAGCCACGAAAGAAAAATAAACAACGGAGTTTCTTGCAGATCTTTCGATGTTCAAGGTACTTTACTCAGCAGATAAACAGTTTATCGGCTGAGTAAAGGACGTTGAACGTTGAAAGATTTTGCAGGAACTCCATTGTTTATTTTTCCTTCGTGGCTTATACCTTTATTTATGGATTTATCATATTCCAAACTTTCGTGATTCAGTTATATATATATATATATATATATATATATATATATATATATATATATATAATATATATATATATATATATATATATATATATATATATATATATATATATAATATATATAATATATATTAGTTTATAAAATGTCTTCATGCTTGAATCGGCTGGTATCCCGCGTCCTATTTGCCTTCGTGTCATTCATCTGGGAACCCCCTCCCCACCCCAAAAACCCCCGCCTCCTCGAAGTTCCTGCCATTACAACTCTTCCACGATAGTCTTGTGACGTCACCAGCATGGCCAGAGGCAAAGCTTTCTACTTATGATGACGTCATCAGAACTTTGCTCCCAGAGGTCACAGCCTTTGTTTGCCACTCTGGCTGGGATCGTCGCTCAAGTATTTATATCTATAAATCAATAGAAGTCTTCCCTTTTTCACCTAAATCTGAGCGCGATCAGAATGAAATTTGACAATACCAATTTTTATGTGACCATCACTGTTTCCTTACTTATTTTTAACGTCTGGCATTGAAGGTAACGAATTCTATTTGATGGAGAAAATGACGTCAAAGCTGGACAATGGTTTTCTCTTCCCTTCAAAGGGACTTTTAGCCTTCACTCGGCGGCGCTCCGAGGTTCGTATCATGACAAGGTCATCGTATTTTGTTTCGTTCTCTCTCTCTCGCTTACTTTTTATAATTGCTGCTTTATTTATTTGGACATTTATGTTCTTTTATTTATACTTTGATCTTCATGTGCTTTGATAGATTCAATTTTTGACAACTAGTTAATTATTTTGGCTGAGATCATTGTCTGCATTAATTCAACATTCTATGCCAGGTAAGGAAAATAAGCTTTTTTCAACAAAAATTACAATAATCCCCGATGGAATGAACAAACAAAATACTTCTTTTACTGAAAAGTTAAGAAGAAATAGTAGAAAAGAGAGGATTTTTTCCAAAAGTTATGTAAGCATCTTATCATTACTTAAATAACTTGTCATGATTCTTTTCAAGTGGAATATTTTCCAGTTTTACATATTGGAAATAAAGCTAAAAATATCCACCACGTTCTTCACTTAACGTAGCAGAGACGTCTCATCGCATTTGTTTATATGAATATCTAAAGAATAGAATTTAATCGTTGGTTCATAGCCTCAAAGGGGGTGTTCTGTCTCGACGAATTTGTAAACAAACTCTTGAATGTGTCCTGGTTACGTTCAGTGGTGTTTGTGCTTCCCCCCCGGGGAACTCTGAAGGAATCAGTTCAATCGCTCCCATTTATTCCTCGTCCTGGAGGAGATGTCGATCCTGCTTGCAAGCGCAGTCAAGAATTTGTTGGTAGATTTCGTGGCTAAAGTCACGAAAAGAATTTCTTTTGGATTTTTCAGTCAGGATTACTTTTTGTTTGGGGTTTTTTCTATTTCTCTTGGTTACCGATAAAGATAATTTTGTTGCCTTTCTTATTGCTACATTTATTTCAATGATTTTGGCCCTCCCTAGCTTTCCTCCCTCGAAAGAATGTTGTTAATTCTCTCATGGTAATATTCATTGAAATATTACATTTTCATCTCTTATTTTCTTCCGAGTCACCCAAAGAAGGAAAATATTTTCAGTCATTATAATACACAGTAAACGTTTCATTAATCAGTCCTGATTATTTATAATCAGAAATAGTTAATTAAGAATTGTATCGAATATTTCTTTAGGTTCCCGGTTTCAAGACTCTTTCAGTTGTACATTACAGTCTATATACAAATGAAATTTCAGACAACAATTGCACTATGACTGATAAATCATTTACACGTCAATTAAAGAATCTCTCACATAATCTACTGTCGAGTGTTCTTTCAATTTTCATATATTTCTATAATACTTTTATTATATTCAGAAACGTTTTATAATTCAACATGTCTGTTAAGTCTTTCACAAATAGGATGAAGGTTTTTCGGATATTCTTTAAGTGATGTGACGTTTCCTATATTTATTCAAAATTGCATGATTATAATTTATAACTGAGGCAATTTTATCATTGTTAAATTTTTTTATGTTCGTTCAAACTTTACGAAAGCTCCCCAAAGCATTGCATTATTTAAAGGAGTATTATTTAAACTAGTATATTTAAAGGACCAAGGTCCTTTAAATACTCCGAGTACATTTAAAGGACCTTGGAAGTAACAACTGATGTCGTCTTCAAGGGATCGAATCTATTGTTCATACTTGTAATATTACCGAATTCTCTCTCTCTCTCTCTCTCTCTCTCTCTCTACCTTTGACAAGGTAGACCATAATATATTAGCGAAGAAAATTAGAAAACATGATATAGTGGATAAAGTAGGGAGATGGTTAAAAGAATTTTGCTCAACAGAAAAAACAGAAGTATTTGCACGAAAGATGAGAAATCGGAAGTTGCTAAGGTAATATCCGGTGTGCCACAGGGTACGGTGTTAGCTGCATTACTGTTTGTTATTATGATTGCAGACATAGACAGTAATGTCAAGGACACGGTGGTGAGTAGTTTTCGCCGATGACACAATAATAAGTAGAGAAATTTCTTGTGAAGAAGATAGGAACGCGCTACAAAGAGACCTTAACAAAGTATATGATTGGGCAGAGGTAAATAGGATGGTATTTAACTCTGCTAAATCTGAATCAATAAATTATGGAGACAGAGAAGGAAAGCTGTATGTATATAGGGGACCTAATAATGAAACAATCACAAATAAGGCAGCAGTTAAAGACCTTGGTGTGATGATGAATAGGAACATGTTATGCCATGATCAAATAGCAATTCTAGTGGCAAAATGTAAAGCAAAAATGAGAATTTTGTTACGGCACCTCAAAACAAGAAAAGCCGAACACAGATTATGCTTTCTAAAACATATGTTCGTAGTCCACTTGAATATTGCAATATGATATGGTACCCACATTATCAAAAGGATATTTCACAAATAGAGAATGTACAAAGGTCCTTTACAGCTAGAATAGAAAAAGTTAAGGACCTTCACTCCTGGGGAACACTACAATCCTTACAATTATATAGTCTAGAAAGGAGAAGAGAACGCTACATGATAATTCAGGCATGGAAACAGATAAAAGGAATAGCTGAAAAACATCATGGAGCTAAAATTATCAGAAAGAGCAAGCAGAGGTAGATTAATAGTGCACAAAACTATACCAGGAAAATAAGGAAAGCACACAGAACATTAATCCACTACGCACCAGCATCGATAATGCAGCGTCTATTCAATGCGTTGCCAGCTCATCCGAGGAATATATCAGGAGTGAGCATATATGTGTTTAAGAATAAGCTCGACAAATATCTAAGCTGCATCCCAGACCATCCAAGATTGGAAGATGCAAAATATACCGGAAGATGTAATAACAACTCTCTGGTAGACATTAGAGTTACCTCACACTGAGGGACCTGGGGCACCCGAACAAGATGTAAGGTCTGTAAGGTAAGGGTGTCTCTCTCTCTCTCTCCGTCTCTCTCTCTCTCCATCATCTCTCTCTCTCTCTCTCTCGTGTATTGCCTGCTTATCAGAAAACTAGCTGAGGTATCGCTCGAGATCTTTTTTACGATAGTCCTGCTGGATTTGTGCATCCCAGAGTCCCTAAACGGCTCTTAATGGTAATGAGAAACTTTCCGTCACCTTCGGGTGAGGAGTAATAGGAGACGCCGATTTAGTATTTTAAAAGCAATAATAACTTGTCTCCAATGACATTGACTGGAGGTCTTATGGTTAAAGGTGTTAAGAAAGTAAACTTTTATTAATTTCAATATTTGATGAATATTATAACACTTCTTCAATTAGATACGTTTGTTCACTCTCATTTGTTTTCTCCCATTATGCCTTTCTTGTTGTTGAGCTGCTCCGGCCATCCTTGAGTAGTTGTGCATTGTCTCTGTGTTCCAGTGCAAAGGAAGTTACTAATCTGGATGCATCATTAATTCACCATCATTGCCACTGCAGCAACAGGTTATGGAAACACAGAGACAAACAAACACCTGCAAAAGGATGACTCGAGCAGCTCAATAACAAGAAAGGCAATATGGGGAAAGACAAATGAAAGCGCTAAAGCGTATCGTAATTGAAGGAGTATTATAATATTCACCAAATATTGAAAGTAATAAAAGTTTACTCTCCTGACTAGAGGGACTATTTTCATTTTGTAGCTGAAGATTATTTGACTTTAGTTTAATAAATGGGTTGTCTAATCGTCAAAGCCGCCATAAAATTAACAATAGACATAAATGTTGCTGACTCTGTCGTTATCATTTTCGAAATCACTTCTAAAAATCTGAAGATCTACTGGCCTCAGTAGTTTTGAGGTTCTGAGGACGGACAGAAAAGTGCGGACGAACAGTCAAAGAGTCTCAATAGTTTTCTTCAAACAGAAACTAAAACCGAGTTTGGAAATCACTAGAATTTTACTAGATAATGCAACACCCTTCTGAAGATGAAGTCGAACACGCGACTATTCTCCAAAGTCTTCACTGGAACTCCTGATCCAACCACATTTAACCTCGATGTTATCGGATAATGATAACAGAGTCTATTCTATCAAAATCTTTTCCTATACGAATATCTTTAGAAAATTCTTCATCAAACAAAATCCCAAATAGATTGAAGCATTTGAGTAGAATGAAGAAAAAGCTAACTTTCTTTAAAGGACTTTAAAAAAGATGTTATATTTTGAACGAGTATAGCAACCAATTAATTAATTACTTAGTTCAGAACAACGGACAGAAGAACATTCATTATGAAAACTGGCTTAGTAGTCAAATATAGGTTTGGGTAAACAAAGGAATAAAACGAAAAAAAAATTCATTTCATGGGACAAAATGAGGTGGCTGATATAATTAAGCTCATTTACATAAACCGGAATAATTACCAGAGTCCTCGTTTCCTTTGATGCATAACCCGTTTCTTTTTCCAATAAAATTCGAGATTTTCCATTTTTTTTCGCCACAAAAAGCAGTGGTCATTTCCTCAAAAAACAGAATCTCTTATTAATAATATCCTTGGTGCAAAAGAGAAGCACAATAGTAATTCATTAATGGCTGGAATTAGAATTTAACTCGGCAATGCCTCCTAGCTCCAATTATACAAAAAAGTTTCAAATAACGAATAATGTAGTTTTTTTTTATAAAAAACTAAACTTCATATTTCTGATTTTGTGTTTCCCCATGCTAATTCCACCTTTGACTTCTAATCGTTCTGTTCATTACCGGCTGTCTGGGTGACCTCGAAGACATTCCAGGCGACTTCATCTTATAAAATGCCTAAGTATTCAAAGAGCAGGTATGAGTCTAGCAGCTTCATCCCGAAAATACTCGCTGAAACCTTCAAGGGTTGTGTATTTGCATATTCTGAAGACAAGTTCCAAGATGATATATCATGCAGTTATGATAGACTATGAAGGATATGTCCAGCAGGGAATGATGAAATCTGAAGGCTATATCAAAGTAGATATGGTAGAATCTGAAAGCGGCAATGATGCTGTGCTGGTTTTTCTTTAAAACAACCACCCTCGCACGGGAGCACGTTCTTAGTTTAATATATATAAATATATATATATATATATCATATATATATATATATATATATATATATATCTATTTAGTATATACATATATATATATATATATATATATAATATATATATATATTATTATTATTATTATTATTATTATTATTATTATTATTATTATATTATTATTATTATATATTGCTACTTTCAAAACGCATTCATCTCCTCTGTGACTGTATAAAATGTTATGTAGAATTGTGCAACATTTTTTTCAGATTCCTAGATAGCTTAGAGATAGGATATTTTAAATGTGTGTTCAGATTTTGCATAACATATTGTAAAAGAATATATATATAACATATAACGTAGAATTTAGAAAGAGAAAGAATTTCTTTGTCCGTTCAAAGCTAGAGTAGTTTTTCCTAATCCATCAACACGTTTGATAAGCGAGTTTGAGACTTCATTTGTGGTTTGAGAATCTGTCATCACATAAGATAAGGGCTTCTGCTTCGATCGATCGAGTAGAGTACGTGTCTTTTTTTTTAACAGACTGGACTCATATGTGTATGTCTTTGCCGAGTGCCCAACGTTGCAGATTGCACATTTTGTATGTAAAATTGCATAAGATTTCGAAGGTTCTAGAAAGAATTATGTCTCAAAATGTTTTGTGTCTGCCCTGTCCAGCTTCTATAAGAAAGAGAATTTCATTAGATCTTAGATACTCGAGGGCGTTCAGATCTCTCTCTCTCTCTCTCCTCGCCCACATCCCTGAGATTATATTAACGTAACGTAAATTGGTCATTCGTAACTTGAGAATTTCATATTTGATATTTCTTAGAGTTTATTTAGTGTTAAATAGTGTTTTTTGTGGAATCTGAACAAACATTGTTGTTGTAACGGCACCTGGTTTTTTGTGAAAGTGTAAAACAAGACTGCAGCAAAGAAAGAAATTGGTATACCAAAAAGCTAAAATGTGTTATATTTTTATTAGTTGCAACTAATAACGGATAGGAACAGTGGTTAACTAATAACTAATAACAGATGGTTATGAAGGCTTGGTAAAAACTGATGGTTACAATGTTTTGAGTGAAAAGATTTACACTTTTACACATTGCAAATTTTAGTGTTTGTGTTTGTTTCATTTTGTGCATTTTTCGTTTTAATGTTGAAGTGTGCCTTTTTATTTTGATACTGTCCACATTTTTTGTTTTTCTTTATTTTCATTTACATTCACAATTTAATTGACATAGTTATTTTTTTACTGCTTAATCATTGCACATTTAATCAAATTTAACACTGTGGATTAATTTGCATTTACTTAGAAATCTTGTCAATTTTATTATTGTTTAGCACTTGTGAATAATTTCAAATTTTCAATTATTGCCTAACACTTTTGAATTTCAATTGAATTAATTTTCTTGAATTTGTGATAAATTAATTTTGTATTTAATTTTACTTAATTTAATTCAAGAATTAATTAAACTACTTTGTTTTCAAAGTAACAGTAATTTTCCCTGATATTGTGAATTTCAATTATAAAATTTTGAGTAAATAATAAATTTTTGTATTTAAAATTTTTATAAGTATTTCATTTCTAACCAGTATATTTGCATTTGATTATATTGATGTCAGGTAGAAACATAGAGTGGTAATTGATCTGCTTTCCTTCAATATACTTGAAGTGACTTAGAACCAGGGAAGTACTTAAGACTTTCTTGAAATCAGGGAAATACTTAGACTTTTTAAAGTTGTTGATGGAGTGATGCCCTTTGATTAATTTAATTACTTACAAGATTACCTCACACCTGTTTTGATGAACTTAGTCAGATTTTCTGCAATACTGGTAAGTTGTTAAGGGATCACTGTTGCCTTTAGAGTATTCAGTCGTTTAATACCTGTGATGAAGGTTTCAGGTGTCTGGCTTTTTGTGAGGTAACTATTGATGAATGGTAACCAGATACTTGGCACTTCGTAACAATATATATTATATATATATATATATATATCTATATACATATATATTATATATATATATATATATATATATATATATATATATATATATATATATATATATAATATATATATATATTATATAAAGGTATAAGCCAAGAAAGAAAAATAAACAACGGAGTTTCTGCAAGATATTTCGACGTTCAACGTCCTTTACTCAGCAGATAAACAGTTTATCTGCTGAGTAAAGGACGTTGAACGTCGAAATATCTTGCAGAAACTCCGTTGTTTATTTTTCCTTCGTGGCTTATACCTTTATTTATGGATTTATCACGTTCCAAACTTTCGTGATTCAGTAATACACACACACACACACACCCACACTCTCTCACACACACACACACACACACACACACACACACACATATATATATATATATATCATATATATATATATATATATATATATATATATATATATATATATATAGTTTAAAGATGTCTTCATGCATGAATCTGCTGGTCTCCCGCGTACTATTTGCCCTCGTGTCATTCATCTGGGAACCCCTCCACCAAAAAACCCGTTCTTCTCGAAGTTCCTGCCATTACATCTCTTCCACGATAGTCTTGTGACGTCACCAGCATGGCCAAAGGCAAAGCTTTCTACTTATCCGAATCCGCGAAATGATGACGTCATCAGAACTTTTGCTCCCAGAGGTCACAGCCTTTGCACTCTGGCTGGGATCGTCGCTCAAGTATTTATATCTATAAATCAATAGAAGTCTTACTTTTTTCACCTAAATCTGAGCGCGATCAGAATGAAATTTTACAATACCAATTTTTATGTGACCATCACTGCTTCCTTACTTATTTTTAACTTCTGGCAGTGAAGGTAACGAATCTATTTTATAGAGAAAATGACGTCAAAGCTGGACAATGGTTTCTCTTCCCTTCAAAGGGACTTTTAGCCTTCACTCGGCGGCGCTCCGAGGTTCGTTTCATGACAAGGTCATCGTATTTTGTTCGTTCTCTCTCTCTCGCTTACTTTTTATAATTGCTGCTTTATTTATGGACATTTATGTCCCTTTTATTCATACTTTGATTTTCATGTGCTTTGATAGATTCAATTTTTGACAGCTAGTTGAATTAATTTTGGCTTAGATCAATGTCTGCATTAATTCAACATTCTATGCCAGGTAAGGAGAATAAGCTATTTCAACAAAAATTACATAATCCCCGATGGAATGAACAAAAAAAATACTTTTACTGAAAAGTTAATAAGAAATAGAAGACAAGAGTTATGTAAGCATCTTATCATTACTTAAATAATTTGTCATGATTCTTTTCAAGTGGAATGTATTCCAGTTATACATATTGGAAATAAAGCTAAAAAATATCCACCACGTTCTTTGCCTAACGTAGCAGAGACGTCTCATCGTATTTGATTATATGAATATCTAAAGATAAAGGATTTAATCTTTGTTTCATAGCCTCAAAGGAGGTGTTCTGTCTGGACGAATTTGTAAACAAACTCTTGAATGTGTTTTGGTTACGTTCAGTTGGTGTTGTGCTTCCCCCGAGGAACTCTGAAGGAATCGGTTCAATCTCTCCCATTTGTTCCTCGTCCTGGAGGAGATGTCGATCCTGCTTGCAAGCGCAGTCAAGAATTTGTTGGTAGCTTTCCGAGTTACCCAAAGAAGGTAAAATATTTTCAGCAATTATAATACACAGTATACATTTCATTAATCAATCCTGATTATTTATAATCAGAAATAGTTATATAAGAAGTGTATCTAATATTTCTTTAGGTTCCCGGTTTTAAGACTCTTTCAGTTGTACATTACAGTCTCTATACAAATGAAATTTGAGACAACAATTCCCCTATGACTGATAAAATCGTTTACACGTCAATTAAAGAATCTACTATCGAGAGTTCTTTCAATTTTCATATATTTCTATAATACTTTATTATATTCAGAAACGTTATATAATTCAAAATGTCTGTTAAGTCTTTCACAAATAGGATTGAAAGTATTTCGGATATTTTTTAAGTTAGTGACGTTTCCTAAATTTATTCAAAATTTGGATGATTATATTTTATAACCGAGCATTTGTTTTATCCCACTTGTTAAAACCTTTTTTTATGTGTTTTTGTTCAAAGGTCTTTACGAAAGCTCCTCAAAGCATTGCATTATTTAAAGGTAGTAAATTATTTAAACTAGTATATTTAAATTACCAAGGTCCTTTAAATATACTCCAGATACATTTAAAGGACCTTGGTAGTAACAACTGATGTCGTCTTCAAGGGGTCGAATCTATTGTTCATACTTGTAATATTACCGGATTCTCTCTCTCTCTCTCTCTCTCTCTCTCTCTCTCTCTCTCTCTCTCTCTCTCTTTCTCGTGTATTGGCTGCTTATCAGAAAACTAGCAGAGGTATCGCTCGAGATCTTGTTTACGATAGTCCTGCTTGTTTTGAGCATCCCAAAGTCCCTAAACGGCTCTTAATGGTAATGAAAAACTTTCCCTTGGCACCTTCGGGTGAGGAGTAAGTGGAGACGCCCGATTGAGTATTTTAAAAGCAATAATAACTTGTCTCCAATGACACTGACTGGAGGTCTTATGGTAAAAGGTGTTAGGAAAGAAACTTATTAATTTCAATATTTGATGAATATTATAACACTTCTTCAATTACGATACGTTTGTTCACTCTCATTTGTTTCTCCCATAATGCCTTTCTTGTTGTTGAGCTGCTCCGGCCATCCTTGAAGCTGAAGATTATTGACTTTAGTTTAATAAATGAGTTGTCTAATCGTCTAAGCCGCCATAAAATTAACAATAGACATAAATGTGCTGACTCTGTCGTTATCCTTTTCGAAATCACTTCTAAAAATCTGAAGATCTAAACCAAAGAAACAGGCGCTGTTTGTATTCTCTGCGTGATATAAATTACATCCCATATGATTATCAAATTGAGCATTTTGAAATACCCAATGTTTTGATGTTTTCAGTTTTTCTTTCCAATCAATATACACAGAATGTATTCCACTTAAAAAGATCATTTCGAACCATTGAAGTACGGTTAAGTTATTTACATTCCTTTCGGTAAAAGTACACTCTTGGCTTCTATTTCTTCTTAATTTTTATTAAGAGAAGAATTGGCCTTTTCCATCAGGGATTATTTTCATTTTTTATTGAAATAGCCCAATAAGTTATAAAAGATAATACCTAGGTATGAACACACCAGTCCTGTATCTTCAACCTGTTTGTAATACATATGTAAGAGATAAGTTGTGTTTATGAATTTTTTACTGTAGCGTGGATGCACCCTAAGATTACCTTGGTCTTTGATAGACTAGTGCATTTCTCACTCAATTATGGTAACCTGTATTGCATTGGTCTAGGGGTCACTGGCAAATCTCGACGAATATCTGACATGTGGGCGGCTGAGTACTCTATGAGGGCGTGGTCCCACAGGGCCTCTCCCCTCATAGGGTTTTGTTCGGGTGTGATTTCTGAAATTTAGGCACTTAAGGCAAACACTTAGTGCTTTTGGCCATCCAGCACTTAAGACAATGCAAAGAGGGAGTTTGAGTGGTCGGACAGCCAGATAAAGAGATCAAGAAAATGAAGTGGGAACTGAGAGAAACCCCACACTTGCACTAAAAGATTGAAGAAAGGAACCAGGAGCGGAGGTAAGGTAAAAAGCTAAATAGTGGGGGGAACTCGGAGTTAAAGGTTCCATGCAAACACCCTTCAGTAATGTCTTCATTGCCCGTGTGAGGTGCGTTAAACGCACTAAGTAGCACCAAGCTATAATGGCATTCGTCCGAAGGGCTTGGTCCACTTCAGAGGTGTCGATTTTGAAAAATGTATTTGCTGCAGCCTCATTAACGATAAGCCATCAAATTTAGTCATTCATAGACAGCACCAGTCCTACCACCTCCTCTCTAGCTGCCTTCGCGAAAGTACAGCCATTAACACCAATTAATGTTGGAAAACATCAACTGTTTTGTGAACTTGCTATGTTCAAAATGTTCAAAATATTGGGAAACGTCCTAATTAAATTGTAATCATCTTGTTCTCATAAAAATTCCTGTACTTTCATTAGTAAAATGAAAAAAGTCGTGAAGGAAATGCTTAATGAATCTTTCGCCGACAGAAATATTATGGTAAGAAAGCAAGAAAAGCTTCATTATTATACATTAAATTCGACAAGACCAGCAGTCAGTCATTTCTGCCGAAACCCGGATACGTGATTGTCTCTTCCCCCTGCTGCTCACCACTGTCTTTATCTCTTCGGTGCTGTCACCACATCGGCACCAACACAGAGACGACAGTAATAATAGCAACAAAAGCCGTGACAGCAATGACAGAAGCAGAAGTAATAACAGCGGAAGAAATGTCAGCTCCCAAGATTATCATTTCATGCTGACATAACTGATAATTCAAAACTTTCGAGAAACAGACATTAAGGAGCGAAACTTCATCCCGGATCTCGCTTCCTGAAATGACCCCAGATATCAAAAACCGACTTTCCCAAAGTGAGACGGAAAACCCCCATTAAGCGAAGTTGTCGACCTCGGCGGTAATGACGCTGTTAATGGTAGATTTTTTTCAATACCATTTTTTTCACTCTGATGTTATGACAACCAGCCACGGGACTTCCGATGCTTTTTCCTAAATATTTGTTCTTTGAGATATAAGAATGATTGATGCGATTTTATTTTCGGCTACTATTATTTCTTCTATTCATATATTTCTGACCTTTTCGTTGCTTTTATATTCTCTTCCATTGCTTATCTGTATGATTTCATTCACTGCATTCTTAATCAAGTTTCAGGTCATTTGACTTCTTCTTTACGATTAAGTTCACTTTATGGATGATATTGATAATAAACATTGTTTTCAGAAAGGGGAAGACAACCGATGCCCATATCTCATAAAGGTCGACTTGGAAGGGACAAGACCGTGCGTGATTGTTTGTGTATAGGTGTGTATGTGTGTACGAGTGTGCTTGCATGTGTGTGTGTGTGTGTGTTCGTGATGTTTAACTTGCGCTCAAAATACCTTAAATTAGAATTTTCGTCTCGGGAGAATTTGTCCCGTTATGTCACTCCATTCTCTGGGGACTAAATGCCTACAAGTGTTTTCAAATGGATGCTTGAAGCGAAAAAGGTAACAACGGAATCATTGAAGTAATTTCCCTTTGATCGATGCTCTTGCCTGTTCGTCTGTCGGTTAAGATTTAAACTGATAAATTGCTTCTAACAAACTTCTTTTAGAATACAACAATGTTAGACGGTTATCCCTTGATCTTCAAGGATACAGAATTAGGTGCGTCCGATTAAATAGTGAAATGGCATGTTTACGAAAAAAAAAAAAAGTCAAGCATAAGATCATTAATATAGTATGTTCTGGTCTTCGGTCATTTTTCTGGATCAGCTGAGGAATGTCTAATACCAACTTTTTGCCTGTGAATTGATGATACATTGAGATTTCCTACCTCGGGTAAAAATTGCGTTTTGACAAGTCCTCCTCTTGGATGATTTCTGCTTCTTCAAAAATTGCTTTTAAACAAGTCCTTCACTTGCATGATTTCCGCTTCTTCTGTGTTCTTGTTTTTGAAGCCTTACAAATTCCAGCCTTGCCATCAGCCCCCATTCGCCCTGTCCTTCTCCTCAGCAGCTGTTCCTGTTTTAATGACACAAGCAAAGTCTCTCCTGTCACTAAACTTCTTTGAACGCCTAATGACCTCACCGAAACTTCTTTATTTTAGCTGCGAGAATTTCTTCAGACAGGTTTGGCTCCTCCTCATCGAAAACGCATAATTCTCACTCAAGACGCAACGTACTCTTTCATTCATGTCATCCGGATTTCTTTTTTCTTTAATAATCTCCCAGCTGTATGATTATGAATTCCTTTTTCGATTTTTCTTTCGGCATTATTACTTCGCAGTTCAGACGGTTATCTTACTTTCAGTAATTCTCTCCCTCTCTCTCTCTCTCATCTCTCTCTCATCTCTCTCTCTCTCTCTCCCAGTTTAGACGATTATTTTCCTTTCAGTAATTCTCTCTCTCTCTCTCCTCTCTCTCTCTCTCTCTCTCTCTTCTCTCTCTCTCTCTCTCAGTTTAGACGAGTTATTTTCTTTCAGTAATTCTCTCTCTCTCTCTCTCTCTCTCTCTCTCTCTCTCTCTCTCTCTCTCTCTCTCTCTCTCAGTTTAGACGATTATTTTTCTTTCAGTAATCTCTCTCTCTCTCTCTCTCTGAAGTTGAGACGATTGTTTACCTCTCATTAATTTTCTCTCTCTCTCGATCGATCGATCGAAGTTGAGACGATTATCTTACTTCAGTAACTCTCTCTCTCTCTCTCTCTCTCTCTCTCTCTCTCTCTCTCTCTCTCTCTCTCTCTCTCTCAGTTGAGACGTTTTTTCCTTTCAGTCATTCTCTCTCTCTCTCTCTCTCTCTCTCTCTCTCTCTCTCTCTCTCTCTCTCTTTTATACTTCCTTCCTCTTTCATAATTATCAGTAAAACTAACCTTCATAATCACCATTACGTTATCAAGTGTTCCATTAACATTGACCATATTTACGTGTGATTTTCAAGTTCCTTCTGAGTAACTTAGCTTCCTGAACCTTTTTTCTCCGCATCCAAAAGTATCCATATTACTCTTCCAAATAGTTCCCCGTTGGCCGAGTGGACTTCGCGCTCGGCTACTAATCCGGTGGCCCGAAGTTCGATTCTCGGCTAGACCAACGCGGAACCAGAGGAATTCATTTCTGGTGATAGAAATTTATTCCTCGATGAAATGTGGTTCGATCCCACAATAAGCTGTAGGTCCATCCCTAGGTAATAAATTGTTTCCTAGCCACGTAAAAATATCTAATCCTTCGTCCAGGCCTAGGAGAGCTCTTAATCAGCTTCAGTGGTTCTGGTAAAAACAATAAGATATACTTAACTTTTACTCTCCCAAAGGAAAAAATATTTGTCCACCCAGTTCAGCGCTCATCCACTTTCACCTTTGTACGGCAACTTATTAACCTTCTTCTTCAGGAAATGAAAGCCAACATAACAATCCTTCCATGACGTCATTATCGGAATTCAGTCTTTTTATTCTTTCCTGTTTTGAAACATGTCAGAATTAATACATGATGTACATTGTGTATACAAATGGTAATGTATACCATAGATAGAGATAAAGGAATTCTTAGTGTTTTCTGCATCTTTACCACTCCGCCTTTCAGTAGCTGTTTTCTTAAGCAACGCTGTGAGGACGCCATGCTTTCAATCAAATTACAGTTAGGTCGACGCGAAATGCTTTTGAAGCGTCGTTAAGGGCACCACTGCGTTATTTATTCAAAAACGTCCAAATCCAATAATGAATGGCAAAAAAACTAGTAATGCGTAATGGGCGAAGCAAAGTGGAAAGAGTTCTTAAAAGGGGCGAGGGGTGAGGGAAGGAAGGCTCCCTTTATGGTGCGCTGCAACGATTCAAGTTCATTACCATAAAGATAACACCTCCATTTTATGCTGACATTTTACTGCACTTATGCTCCGGGTTCATCATTTCCGTGGAAATTTTCCATCTATCTTTTCACTTCCTTCATCTCTCTCTCTCTCTCTCTCTCTCTCTCTCTCTCTCTCTCTCTCTCTCTCTCTCTACAATGATTTAATTATTTTGTTTGAACATGTACATGTCATTTTAATAGTATTTTGGTTCGTATTAAATGTCTTCGGAGATCATAGCAAATTTTTGTGAACATTTTCTTCGATTTCATATATGATAACTATAGAGATTCATATCTCAAAGAAACATTCATATTCTGATAACAATCCTATCATCCATTTATTGAAATAACTGAAAAGGGAAACATCTCTCACTGATAACGGTAGTTCACACCCTCAGAATTCAGGAAGGAATTTTTAAAGAAAATAGAAAACTAGAGCCTCTTGGAGTAATCCAAAAATTTGACGCTCGTATTTCATTTCTGTTCATCTCCGAATGAAGGAAACTCTTCCATTTTATTTACAGTCATAATCCTCGTACAACAGTTCCAGCACGTACGTAGTGTTTAATGCCCTAGGCTCAATATTTGAAGAGATACCTGTAATTAAAGGTAAGTGCTTTGTTTACATTACGCCAGCCCAGTGTAATCATGATCCCCTGCCTATATAGTGAGGTAAAGTGTGAAAGGTATTAGGAGCCCTGGTATGGAGGACCTGCCGTATGTTTGACCGCTGCTGAAGACCTCATAACACTAATGAAGGATGTGATGTGATATTTCAAGGCTAAATTCATAGTTCAAGAACAAAAGGATCCCGGTGACTAAGGGAGACCTGGATGTAGGCAACGCACAAACCACGTCTAGAGCTCTGGACCGTGAGCAACCAGAGTTGCCTTTCTTCAGATACGTATTTCAGGTAAGAGTAACATCAGACTCGCTCTCTCTCTCTCTCTCTCTCTCTCTCTCTCTCTCTCTCTCTCTCTCTCTCTCTCTCATTTATTACCCAGTTAATCAAAATGATGAGGATCTGTCAACAGGATAATCAGACAGAAAAATAAAAGAAAATGGAATTGAAGGAAGAAATTAAAAGGAGCAAATGGATACCCTAATGTCTTTCTCTTAGACATCCTTGATTACTGCATAGCGTCAAGTTTCGAAAGGCGGTGCACCTCGGACTAAATCATTTTAAAACAACTAATGGGAAAAATCCTCAAATTTTTTAGCTTCCAGATGAAGATATTGGAGGTGTATTAACCATATACCCTAAAAGCAGAGAAATAAATATACGATAATACTATACACAATTTTAAAAATCTTTGAAACTTCATACATTCAACATAAATCAACGCATACGAAATTCAAAATAACTTCGATAGCCTTATATTCCGTTCGCATTTAATAAGGCCGAACAGAAAACCAAGTTCAGAAGAGAAAAGGAAAATCACAGTAAATCCAAACTCAAAATCCCTGCGCACCGGATTAGAGAAATTCGGTAACTGACCATTAACTCATACATGAGTTAGACGCCATAGCGCAATAGCTTGTCCAATTCTCATTTGCATATAGATTGACAAACCACTAACGAATGAAACAGATAGTAATATCTGCCAATGCTAATATTTGCCTCGACGAATCTTTCGTCTTTTACTAATGAGTATTCCAAAAACGTTGGAGACCAAATATTCCCTCAGTTGACGAAATATTGACATATATCTGGATGTCATGAACTCTCTTGAATCAAATAAGAATATCTACGACATGAATTTGAAAATGTTAAGCTGATTTAGAAACCATCAAACCAAAATTATATTTTGATGTGTAACCTTAGAGGGAGCAAAAAATTGCGATCTATATAGCCGTGTGAGAGAGCAGATAGAAAAAGATATTCCAATAAAATACAACGATAGGAAAATAATGAAGTTCTTTATCAATAAGTTATAAATGTAGGTGTATGTATCGAAAGATGACGAGAGTGTTTTCAGCAGATAACACTTTGAAGGTTGAAAAGGGGCATTTTCTTGTATAAGAATAAAGAAACAAACCTTTCCTAACGCGCAAGATCCAGCTGTCTCTTTCCGATTATTTTATCGAAGACATTTTTTCAATTTGCTTCTACAAGCTCAGCACCTGCAATTATTTCTTCCTCCATTCCAAGGATTATGCACCAACGCAAACGGGAATTGTGCAATGCGTTTTTTTTTTTTCTTCGTTTATTATTTTTGGAGCCGAACGTGAATATCCGCAGCCGATATCAAGGTCACGTCTGAGGTTAAAATAAGACCCCTTTCAGACGTCCATCTTTATATTGGTAAAAAAAAGGAAACATTCAAAATCCTGAAGCTTTACGAGGATTGGTGTCTCCATCTGCGCAGGGAATGAAACTAAATCCGAATGTCTACAAGGACAGGCTATTTATGTCAGGTGAGTTCTTGCTCGATCTTCTGACTACTTGACCATTTCGGTTGTTGCTGTTATGCTGACCATCTACCCCTACATGGGGGTGGTGGAGGCAGGTAATCCTGGGATTGGGTCAATTAAGGTCAGGCAGGTATTTGGATCCCCATCAGTCCAGTGGATAAGCCTCCTGGATCATGAGCTTCAGGATGACGAGGAAAAACGTTTCTCAGGAATCCATCCCTCAGGAAGTCTTAGAATTTCTCACTATAAAGGTGCTGACACAAACTTGTTTTGTCAAACTTATTGCAAGAAACAAGTAAAGAATGTCCCGAGGGTTCTTCGGCGGAATCGAGTTTTTCCGTACAGCGTATAATGCTGGATGAAACTCTCAGGCCACGGCCCATGAAACTCTCAGCTGCAGCACATGAAACTTTGAAACTTTCAGCCACGGACAGGTGGTAGACTGTGTTGTTGTCACCTCTATTGGTAATAGAGGAATGATCATGACTAACTTCAACCTTAAATAAAATCAAAACTAATGTGGCTAGAGGGCTACAATTTGGTATGTGATGGCCGGAGGTCGGTCACCTACATACTAATTTACAGTCCTCTGGCCTCAGTAGTTCTGAGGCTCTGAGGACGGACAGAAAAGTGCGGACGAACAGTCAAAGTCGTCTCAAGAGTTTTTCTTCTACAGAAACTAAAAACCGAGTTCGGAAATCACTAGAATTCCACTAGATAAAGCCACACCCTTCTGAAGATGAAGTCGAACACGCGACTCTTCTCCAAAGTCTTCACTGTAAACTGCTGATCCAACCACATTTAACCTCGTATGTTATGGGATAAGGATAACAGTCTTCTACTCTATCAAAATCTTCCTGATACGAATATCTTTAGAAAATGTTCTTCATCAAACCAAATCACAAATAGATTGAAGCATTTGAGGAGAATGAAGAAAAAGCTAACTTTCTTTAAAGGACTTTAAAAGAGATGTTATATTTTTGAACGAGTATACCAACAATTAATTAATTACTTAGTCAGAACAACGGACGAGAAGATTCATTATGAAAACTGGCTTAGTAGTCAAATATAGGTTTGGTAAACAAAGGAATAAAACGAAAAAAAAATCATATCCTGGGACAAAATGAGGTGGCTGATATAATTAAGCTCAGTTACATAAACCGGAATAATTACCAGAGTCCTCGTTTCCTTTGATGCATAACCGTTTCTTTTTGCCAATAACATTCGAGATTTTTCCATTTTTTTCGCCACAAAAAGAGTGGCAGCCGTTAATAACAGAATCTCATTAATAATATCCTTGGTGCAAAAGAGAAGCACAATAGTATTTCATTAATGGCTGGAATTAGAATTTAACTCGGCAATAAGCCTCCTAGCTCACCAAAATTATACAAAAAAAGTTTCAAATAAGTATAATGTTGTTTTTTTATAATAAACCTTCATATTTCTGATGTTCCCCATGCTAATTCCACCTTTGACTTCTAATCGTTCTGTTCATTACGGTTGGGTGACCTCGAGGACATTCCAGGCGATTTCGTCTTATAAAAGGCCTAAGTATTCAAAGAGCAGGTATGAGTCTAGCAGCTTCATCCCGAAAATACTCGCTGAAACTCAAGGGTTGTGTATTTGCATATTCTGAAGACAAGTTCCAAAATGATATATTCATGCAGTTATGATAGACTATGAAGGAATGTCCAGCAGATATGATGAAATCTGAAGGCTATATCAAGTAGATATGGTAGAATCTGAAAGCGGCAATGATGCTGTGCTGGTTTTTTTCTTTAAAACAAACCACCCTCGCACGGGAGCACGTTCTTAGGTTAATATATATATATATATATATATATATGATATATATATATAATATATATATATATATATATATATATATATATATATATTATTATATATTGCTACTTTCAAAATAACATATATCTCCTCTGTGACTGTATAAAATGTTATGTAGAATTGTGCAACATTTTTTTTTCTTTAGATTCCTAGATAAGCTTAGAGATAGGATGTTTAAATGTGTGTTCAGATTTTGATAACATATTGTATGAAAATAATATATATATAAAACGTAGAATGCAGAAAGAAAAAGATTTCTTGTCCGTTCAAAGCTAGAGTTGTTTTTCCCAATCTATCAACACTTTTGATAAGCAAGCTCGAGACTTCATTTGTGTTTTGAGAATCTGCTTCGATCGATCGAGTAGAGTACGTGTCTTTTTTTTTTAACAGACATGGACTCATACGTGTATGTCTTTGCCAAGTGCCACATGCGATTGCACATTTCTTTCTAAAATTGCGTAAGATTTCGAAGCTTCTAGAAAGAACTTGGGTCTCAAAAACGTTTTGTGTCTCCCTGTCCAGCTTCTGTAAGGAAGAGAATTTCATTAGATCTTAGATACTCACGAGGCGTTCAGATCTCTCTCTCCCCTCTCTCTCTCTCTCTCTCTCTCTCTCGACATCCTTGAGATTATATTAACGTAACGTAAATTTAAGGTCACTCGTAACTTGAGAATTTCATATTTGATATTTCTTAGAGTTTATTTAGTGTTAAATAGTGTTTTTTGTGGAATCTGAACAAACTTGTTGTTGTAACGGCGCCTGGTTTTTTTGTGAAAGTGTAAAACAAGACTGCAGCAAAGAAAAGAAATTGGTATACCAAAAGGTTAAAGTGTGTTATATTTTTATTAGTGCAACTAATAAACGGATAGGAACAGTGGTTAACTAAATAACTAATAACAGATGGTTACAAAGGTTTGGTAAAAAACTGATGGTTACAATGTTTTGAGTGAAAAGATTTACAGTTTTACACATTGCAAATTTTGTGTTTTGTGTTTGTTTCATTTTGTGCATTTTTTTTTGCATTTCTTGTTGAAGTGTGTTTCCTTTTTATTTGATACTGTCCACATTTTCTGTATTTTGTTCATGTGGCATTCACAATTTAATTGACTTAGTTATTTTCATTGCTTAATCATTGCACATTTAATAAATTTTTTTAACACTTGTGAATTAATTTGTCTTTACTTAGAATTCTTTTCAAGTTTTATTATTGTTTAGCCCTTGTGAATTAATTTTTTAAATTTTCAATTATTGCCTAACACTTTTGAATTTCAATTGAATTAATTTTTCTTGAATTTTGTGATGAATTAATTTTGATTTAATTTTTACCTTAGTTTAATTCAAGAATTAATTAAACAATTTACTTTGTTTTCAAGTAACAGTAATTTTCCCTGATATTGTGAATTTCAATTATAAATTTTGAAGTAAATAATAATTTTTGTATTTAAAATTTATATAAGTATTTCATTTCTAACCAGTATATTTGGCATTTGATTATCTTGATGTTAGGTAGAAACATAGGGTGGGTAATTGATCTGCTTTCCTTCAATTACTTGAAGTGACTTAGAACCAGGCAAGTACTTAGACTTCTGATATCAGGGAAATACTTAGACTTTTAAAGTTGTTAATGGAGTGATGCCCTTTGATTAATTTAATTACTTACAAGATTATCTCACACCTGTTTTGATGACCTTAGTCTGATTTTCTGCAATACTGGTAAGTTGTTAAGGGATCACTGTTGCTTAGAGTATTCAGTCGTTCAATACCTGTGATGAGGGTTCAGGTGTCTGGCTTTTGTGAGGTAACTATTGATGAATGGTAACCAGATTACTTGGCACTTCGTAACAATATGTATTTATATTATTTACATATTACATATATATATACATATATATCAAAAGGTTTATTAAGGTTAACATTCCTTTTTAATCCTAAATTTTTACAATTTTAATGTCACCATGTAAATAATTTTAGTATTTTTAGCTTTTAACAATTAATTTATGAAATAACTTTAGTATTTTATGTTTCCTTTTTTTTTAAAATAGCATGTAAACTTTAATTATATTTTTTTTATAATGTGAATTGATTTTACATTACAGGACTGATGATGTGTCAGGGGATGACACGAAACGTATCTCATAATAAAACTTCTTAAACTGATCTACAGAGTTTCTGCAAGATCTTACGACGTTCACGTCCTTTACTCTGCAGATAAACAGTTTATCTGTTGAGTAAAGGACGTAGAAACGTCTGAAGATTTTGCAGAAAAAGGAAAAACCCCGTTGTTACTTTTCCTTCGTAGCTTATACCTTTATTTATGGATTTATCACGTTCCAAAAACTTTCGTGATTCAGTTATACACACACACAACACACACACACACACACACACACACACACACAACACACACATAGATATATATATATATATATATATATATATATATATATATATGTGTGTGTGTGTGTGTGTGTGTGTGTGTGTGTGTGTGTGTGTGTGTGTGTATAACTGAATCACGAAAGTTTGGAACGTGATAAATCCATAAATATATATATATATATATATATATATATATATATATATATATATATATATATATAAATTAAACCATATATATATATATATATATATATATATATATATATATATATATAGTTTATAGATGTCTTCATGCATGAATCCGCTGGTCTCTTGCGGTCCTATTTGCCCCTCGTGTCATTCATCTGGGAACCTCTTCCACCAAAAACCCAGCCTTCTCGAAGTTCCTGCCATACATCTCTTCCACGATAGTTTTGTGGACGTCACCAGCATGGCCAGAGGCAAAGCTTTCTACTTATCCGAATCCGCGTGAAAAATGATGACGTCATCAGAAAACTTTGCTCCCAGAGGTCAACAGCCTTTGCACTCAGGTTGGATCGTCGCTCAAGTATTTATATCTATAAATCAATAGAAGTCTTGCCTTTTTCATTTTCCCTAAATCTGAGCGCGATCAGAATGAAATTTGGACAATACCTAATTTTTTTATGTGACCATCACTGTTCCTTTACTTATTTTTAACGTCTGGCAATTGAAGGTAGCGAATCTATTTGATGGAGAAAATGACGTCAAAGCGTGACAATGGTTTCTCTTCCCTTCAAAGGGACTTTTAGCCTTCACTCGGCAGGCGCTCCGAGGTTCGTTTTGATGACAAGGTCATCGTATTTTGTTCGTTCTCTCTCTCTCGCTTACTTTTTATAATTGCTGCTTTATTTATGGACATTTATGTCCCTTTATTCATACTCTGATTTTCCTGTGCTTTGATAGATTCAATTTTTCGACAGCTAGTTGATTATTTTGCTTAGATCAATGTCTGCATTAATTCAACATTCTATGCCAGGTAAGGAAAATAAAAGCTATTTCAACAAAAATTACAATAATCCCCGATGGAAATGAAAAAAAAAAAATGATTCTTTTTCTGAAAAGTTAAGAAGAAATAGAAGACAAAGAGAGGATTTTTTCCAAAAGTTATGTAAGCATCTTATCATTACTTAAATAATTGTCATGATTCTTTTCAAGTGGAATATATTCCAGTTTTAATATTGGAAATAAAGCTAAAAATAATATCCACACGTTCTTCACCTAACGTAGCAGAGACATCTCAATCGCATTTGATTATATGAATATCTAAAGATGAAAGAATTTAATCGTTGGTTCATAGGCCTCAAAGGGGTTGGTTCTGTCTGGACGAATTTGTAAAGAAACTCTTGAATGTGTTCTGGTTACCTTCAGTTGGTGTTGTGTTTCCCCCGAGGGGACTCTGAAGGAATCGGTTCAATCACTCCCATTTGTTCCTCGTCCTGGAGGAGTATGTCGATCTGCTTGCAAGCGCAGTCAAGAATTTGTTGGTAGCTTTCGTGAGTAAAGTAACGAAAAGAATTTCTTTTGGATTTTTCAGTCAGGGTCACTTTTTGTTTGGGTATTTTTTTCTATTTTCTTGGTTACGATAAAGATAATTTTGTTGCCTTTAAATATACTCCGGGTATATTTAAAGGACCTTGGTAGTAACAACTGATGTTCGTCCGTCAAGGGATCGATTCATGTTGTTCATACTTGTAATATCACCGGTTATTCTCTCTCTCTCTCTCTCTCTCTCTCTCTCTCTCTCTCTCTCTCTCTCTCTCTCTCTCTCTCTCCTCTCGTGTAGTGGCTACTTATCAAGAAAACTAGCAGAGGTATCGACTCGAGATCTTGTTTACGATAGTCCTGCTTGTTTTGTGCATCCCAGAGTCCAATAAACGGCTCTTAATGGTAATGAGAAACTTTCCGGCACCTTCGGTTGAGGAGTAAGTGGTGACGCCGATTAGTATTTTAAAAAGCATTAAAATAACTTGTCGGTCCAATGACATTGATGGAGGTCTTACGGTAAAGATGTTAGGAAAGGAAACTTTTATTGTTTATTTCAATATTTGATGAATATTTAATACTTCTTCATTTTCGATACGTTTGTTCGCTCTCATTTGTTTTCTCCCATAATGCCTTTCTTGTTGTTGAGAGCTTGCCTCGGCCATCCTTGTGTAGTTGTGCATTGTCTCTGTGTTCCAGTGCAAAGGAAGGCGTTACTAATCTGGATGCATCATTAATTCACTATCATGGCCACTGCAGCAACAGGTTATGGAAACACAGAGACAAAACGCAACTGCGAAAGGATGGCTCGAGCAGCTTCAATAACAAGAAAGGCATTCTGGGGAAAGACAAAAAGAAAGCGGCTAAACCGTATCGTAATTGAAGGAGTATTATAATATTCACCAAATATTAAAAGTAAAAAAAGTTTACTCTCCTAACTAAAGGGTCTATTTTCATTTTGAAGCTGAAGATTATTTTACTTAGTTTAATAAATGAGTTGTCTAATCGTCAAAGCCGCCATAAAATTAAACAATATGACATTTAAATGTGCTGACTGTCGTCATCATTTTCGAAATCACTTCTAAAAATCTGAAGATCTAAAACGAAAGAAAAAGGCGCTGTTTGTATTCTCTGCTGTGATATAAATTACAATCCCATATAATATCAAATTGAGCATTTTGAAAAATGAAAACCCCAGGTTTTGATAATTTCAGTTTTCTTTCCAATAAATATACACAGAATATATTTCACTTAAAAAGGATCATTTCGAATCATTGAAGTACGGTTAAATTATTTACATTTTCTTTCTGTAAAAACACTCTTGGCTTTCTATTCTTCTAATTTTTTTATTAAGAGGAGAATTGGGCTTTCCATCAGGATTATTTTCATTTTTTATTGAAATAGCCCAATAAGTTATAAAAGATAATACCTAGGTATGAACACACAGTCCTGTATCTTCAACCTGTTTTTGTAATACATATGTAAGAGATAAGTTGTGTTTATGAATTTTTTACTGTAGCGTGGATGCACCCTAAGATTACCTTGGTCTTGATAGACCAGTGCTATTTCTCACTCAATTATGGTACCTGTATTGCATGGTCTAGGGTCCACTGGCAAATCTCGACGAATATCTGACATGTGGGCGGCTGAGTGCTCTATGAGGGCGTGGTCCCCACAGGGCCTCTCCTCAGAATGGGGTTTGTTTCGGGGGATTTCTGAAATTTAGGCACTTAAGCCGGACACTTAAGTGCTTTTGGCCATCCAGCACTTAAGACAATGCAAGAGAGGGAGTTTGAGTGGTCGGACAGCCAGATAAAGAGATCAAGAAAATGAAGTGGGAAACTGAGAGAAACCCAAACACTTGCACTAAAAGATTGAAGAAAGGAACCAGGAGCGGAGGTAAGGTAAAAAGCTAAATAGTGGGGGGAACCCTCAGAGTTATAGGTTCCATGCAAACACCCTTCAGTAATGTCCTTCATTGCCCGTGAGGTGAGGTGCGTTAAAACGCACTAAGTAGCACCAAGGCTATAATGGCATTCGTCCGAAGGGATTGGTCCACTTCAGAGGTGTCGATTTTGAAAAAAAATGTATTTGCTGCAGCCTTCTTAACGATGAGCCATCAAAGTAAGTCATTCATAGACAGCACCAGTCCTACCACCTCCTCTCTAGCTGCCTTCGCGAAAGTACAGCCATTAACACCAATCAATGTATTCTGGAAAAACATCAAACTGTTGTGAACTTGCTATGTTCGAAATATTGCGAAACGTCCTAATTAAATTGTAAATA
>NC_087219.1:61962665-61967665 GCF_015104395.2 Macrobrachium nipponense
TAGTTTTCTTTTACAGAAAACTAAAAGGCGAAAAAATTACACTTTGATAAAAGTGATTTCATATACAAGGAAGGAACGTTATGCCTGAAAGAGGCTTCTTAAGGGAGTTATGTCATCGTGGTGTGGCAGAGGTTTCTGAAAGAAAGATAGGTCTAGTGAGCTTTGATGCTACTTGATAGATAATAATAATAATAATAATAATAATAATAATAATAATAATAATAATAATAATAATAAGTATCAAGACCTGAAAATAGAAATAAGAAGGATATGGATATGCCAGTGGAAATTGTACCCATAATCATAGGAACACTAGGAACGATCCCAAGATCCCAGAAAAGGAATCTAGAAAAAACTAAGGGGGTGAAGTAGCTCCAGGACTCATGCAGAAGAGTGTGATCCTAGAAAACGGCGCACATAGTAAAAAAAGTGATGGACTCCTAAGGAGGCAGATGCAACCCGGAACCCCACATATAAATACCACCCAGTCGAATTAGAGGACTGTGATAGAGCAAAAAAAAAATAAAAAATAAAATAAATAATAATAATAATAATAATAATAATAAAAATGGTAAGAGCATTAAGGAAATAGATACCCTAATCCAGACTGTAAGGATTGTATCTGGGGACATCAGGATGGAGTTTGGAATAGAAAAATGCGCCTTAGTCAACATACAAAAAGGCAAAGTAACGAGAACTGAAGGGATAAAGCTACCAGATGGGAGTACATCAAACACATAGATGAGACAGGATACAAAGTATCCTGGGAATAATGGAAGGAGGGGATACACCAAGAGATGAAGGACACGATCAGGAAAGAACATATGCAGAGACTCAAGGCGATATCAAGTCAAAACTCAACGCCGGAAAATATGATAAAAGCCATAAACACAATGGGCAGTGCCAGTAATCAGATACAGCGCAGAATAATGGAATGGACGAAGGCAGAACTCCGCAGCATAGATCAGAAAACCAGGAAAACATATGACAATACACAAAGCACTACACCCAAGAGCAAATACGGACAGACTATACATAACACGAAAGGAAGGAGGAAGAGGACTACTAAGTATAGAGGACTGCGTAAACTCGAAAACAGGAGCACTGGGGCAAATATCTGAAAACCAGTGAAGACGAGTGGCTAAAGAGTGCATGGGAAGAAGGACTAATAAAGTAGAGGAAGACCCAGAAATATACAGAGACAGGAGAAAGACAGACAGAACAGAGGACTGGCACAACAAACCAATGCACGGACAATACATGAGACAGACCAAAGCTAGCCAGCGATGACACATGGCAATGGCTACAGAGGGGAGAGCTAAAGAAGGAAACTGAAGGAATGATAACAGCGGCACAAGATCAGGCCCTAAGAACCAGATATATTCAAAGAACGATAGACGGAAATAACATCTCTCCCATATGTAGGAAGTGCAATACGAAAAATGAAACCATAAACCACATAGCAAGTGAATGCCCGGCACTTGCACAGAACCAGTACAAAAAGCAAAAAAGGCGGGATGATTCAGTGGCAAAAGCCCTCCACTGGAGCCTGTGCAAGAAACATCAACTACCTTGCAGTTATAAGTGGTACGAGCACCAACCTGAGGGAGTGATAGAAAAACGATCAGGCAAAGATCCTCTGGGACTATGGTATCAGAAACGGATAGGGTGATACGTGCAAACAGACCAGACGTGACGTTGATTGACAAAGTCAAGAAGAAAGTATCACTCATTGATGCGCAATACCATGGGACACCAGAGTTGAAGAAAAAGGAGAGGGAAAAAAATGGAAAATAAAACCGTACCAAGATCTGAAAATAGAAATAAGAAGGATATGGGATATGCCAGTGGAAATCGTACCCATAATCATAGGAGCACTAGGAACGATCCCAAGATCCCTGAAAAGGAATCTAGAAAACCTACAGGCTGAAGTAGCTCCAGGACTCATGCAGAAGAGTGTGATCCTAGAAACGGCACACATAGTAAGAAAAGTGATGGACTCCAATAAGGAGGCAGGATGCAACCGGGAACCCCACACTATAAATACAACCAGTCGAATTGGAGGACTGTGATAGAGCAAAAAATAAATAAATAAATAAAAATAAAAAAATAAAAAAAATAAAAATAATAATAATAATAATAATAACTAATAATAATAATAATAATAATAATAATAATAATAATAATAATAATAATAATAATAATAATAATTTATTGAAAACTCCTTTTGTGAAACAAATTTCTGGAAGTGAAACTGAAAATAACACTGAAATATATTTCTTCTTGATGGAGACTATAACGGTAATGGCATATGTAAAAAGTTGTATAGGAGATAATGAAAGAGGAGGAAGGTAACAAATACACACACGCACACAGAGGAGAGAGAGAGAGAGAGAGAGAGAGAGAGAGAGAGAGCATTCATTGAACAGTATCCTATCCATTAGCTGAGGATTTTGTTTATTAGACACCGAGGAACAAGGACATAATTATGCCAAGAGAAACTTCCAAAGTACAATATTAGATAATTAGCAATACTGCTGTGAAATAGTTTCAATGTAGTTTTAGGCGACATAATGCTGCTAAGGAGGAGTAATAATTTGAAAAGGGCAAAAGCAAATGTGGTTGAATGAAGATCTGGAGGAGCAGAATGTAAATTCCAAGATGATCAAGAAATAATCGTCAAATGGACCATTTTTTCATTTCGAAATATTATTACAAAGTTTGAAATACATCAGAGAGTTGAATCACAACCACGACTGTATCTGACTTCCCTCACCTGATCCAGAAAACCACAGAAATCCTAGACACTTATTAAATTATCTTTCTTTTGGACTGAATCTTTTTCTACAAATCTTACTTTGCTGTCGACTTCAAACAACGGATTCTCTAACCTTTTCAGGATAAGCCTGGTTCAATATCTGAAAGTTTAAATTCTTTTAGTTTCATAAGTTTCCACTAATCTTCTTTAAGATAATCATCTGAGATCCATAAAGTGTTATATTTGATTTTATCTACTGCAGTATAATGGGAACTAAATTCAAGAATAGCACTTTTTGCAAAAGTAAATGAAGAATAAACACGAAAATATATGACGAAGATAAATTCAGTATTGATATCGTTCAGGTATTCCAACATCTACCGAAATACCCAGAAGGTATTCACTCATATGAATAAATAAGGAAATCTGTCACACACAACACCATAAAGATTCCTTTACAAGGAAAATGGAATTCAAGTATTCCCAAAACCACCTAATATTACACTCATTGAGTCATTCCTCTTAGTTCTCCCACAGAAGAAACAAGAAATCACTTGCTTTCCTTTCTGTGGTAACATCAAATGACAGTAAACCTAAATCTTATCATCACAATTATTAATCCTGTTTTACACTTCATGAGTATCAAGGTAAAAGTCCAGGTACTTTAGTAGGAGCTGAGTAAAAGGCTAACACAGGAAGGACAGGAAAGTTCTATGACAAAATACGTACTAACAATATAAAAGATAGTGATAAATAACAGTTCATTTCAGTGGCGGAGATTCTGAATTGATTTCCACCATTCGAAAGATTCAGTATTAGTTCAAGAGTTACGGAAACAGATACACAGTCACAGGATAGATCAGAATGCAATAATATTGTTTGGATCTGAAGTTGCTTCTACCGCTGTTGTCTCTGTTTCTGCTGTTGTTGCCTCAGGTTTGTTGCTGGTTTACTTCCCCTTCTGCTTCTGCTGTGTTGGTGCTGCTGTGACAGCGCCAAGGAGATAATGACATTAATTAGCAGTATCGGGACAGAGACCCTCAGGTATACAGGTCTCATTAGAAGTGATTGGTGCATTGGCATGTGGAGAGATTTGATTAATAAAGGAACTCCTATTTTTCTAAAGATTTCTTTTTCTCTGCGACAAAGGAAGTTGTTTATTAGCCTTTATTCCTTCTAATTCGCTAGAGATTTGGACATTCCGCATGAACCTTTCACTCTATATCACGGGTTCTCAATCTTTTTAACTCCTCGACTCTCCAATGACGTTTCAAATTTTCTATCTAGCCCTATTAATAATTCAAGGAAAAAACACCAACGTCGAAATCAATTTGAGTAGTATTAATTTAGTACTTGACATGCAGTGTGATACAAATGTAACACACAATAAGAGAATATGTTTAGAACTTGATATGCACGAGCATATGTAACTTAATTCTCTTACGCATTAGTTATTCATCGACCTCCTTTTGCCCCCGGACTATGCATCGACTCTGGATAGTCCCATTAACCCCTGGGGGTTGATATCTACCACTGAGAAACCCCTGCTCTATATCTAATACGGCATGGACAAAGTGTGCATTAGTGGAGAAATAAATTATTAGCATTATTGGTGGTACTTTATTGGCGACAGAAGTAAAAAAAGATAATGATGCTGATGCTGCAGGTGACTGTCCCTGAGTGTTCAGTGTTGGTTGGCTACGGCAAATGCATTTCCCAATAATGGCCCACTAATCTGGAACACACCTGTTTAACGGGATGTCCCATAGAAAGAAACCATCGGAATACCCACTTGTTACAGTCTTCGAGGATAATGCCATCTAATCCTCGACCTTCTCAGTAAACTACAAGACATAAAGGAGCCTATTAACTCTGAGCTGAAGGTTGGCTTAATCTAAAACAACAACAAAAACAGCAGCAGTCCAGAGGTTCACTTCAAGCCACTTCCTACCACTTGGTCTTCCTTTAGGCAGAGAACTGTGCTATTATATAAGCCAGCTTAACCCTTTAATTCATTACAGCAATAAACTCTCTTTATGATCATGCTATAATTGAGACAGGGTGAAACGTCAATGCTAGATTGCATATTTTACCCATTTACACAATTTCTAAGCATTTTCATAGGGTAAAATTTAAATGTCCATAAATATGTCCTTACTAACACTGAATAAAAGAATATCAAACATTTATAATGTTACCTTTCATCCTAAGAAATGGGATCTGTTAGAAAAAATCGAGTAAC
>NC_087219.1:61970165-61978309 GCF_015104395.2 Macrobrachium nipponense
TTAGGCCAAAAGATCATTCAGTGCTGAAACGGACATTAAGAGTAAAAAGTTTGAAAGGTGTAACAGGGGAAAAACCTCAGAGCAGTTGCACTATGAATCAATTGTTAGGAGAGGGTGGAAAGTAAGATGGAAGAAAGAGAATATGAAAGGAGGTATACAGTAAAAGGAACGAAAGGGTTGCAGCTAGGGGCCGAAGGCACGCTGCAAAGAACCTTAATTAATGCCTACAGTGCACCACTGGAAGAGAAGGACATTTAACTTAAGGAGAAAAACAAGAAAAAAAGAGGCAGAGTTCCTTGGAAAGAATAAATCACGCAGCAAAAAGAGTTTTTTTCTCAGTTTGAAATATTTTTGTCAAAACTTCAAATGTATCAGAAAGTTGCAAGAATATTACGACAGGCATTCGACCGTCCTCACCAAGTACAGAAAAATCACAGAAATCCAGAACAATTAATATAAGATCTTATTTTTCGACTTCCTCTTACTGCTCCTACAAATGCTGTTCCTGCCGAATTAGAACAACGAATTCTGTGACCTTTGCGGAAGAAGTTCCAAATGAAGGGTCGCTGGTTTTTAAGCCTGAAAATTTCATATAATTCGCATCGTAAGATTTTGAGAGTTTTCTTTGGGATAGTCGTCTGAAATCCATTAACTGTTGTATTTGCTCTACCGGGTAGTACTGTACTGTAAATCAAATTCATGAATAGCAACTTTTGTAAGGGCAAACGAGGTACAAAAACTGAAAAGATGATGAAAAGAAATTCGATCTTTATATTGTTCAGAAAAAAATGAACTCTATAACAAATATCACTGTCAAGATTTAGTCTTATGAGACCTTAATAAGTTACCCTTGGCTCTTGATGGGCCATCTACTAGGTTCAATCGGATGTCAATTAGAATACAAAATAAAATTTAACAATTATATTTCAACAAAATATACCCTTATATCAATATATACAAGATATGTCAATGTAAAATATGAACTAAACACGATCACCGCATTAAAGAAAATCGACGATAAGCTACCAGCTGCATTGGAGTCAACATCCAGCAAGGCAATACGTACGAGTCAGATGTAGGGGACCAATATCCTTACAGTAATTAGGACAAGAGAGAGGGATTCTGTAAATACATTAACACTGCATCTGAAACCTTATCATTAACTCAGATTCATATAATTATATAATAACAAACTTAAGACAATAAACAAAAACGAAATGTTAACAAAACACAATAGAAGCTTGCAAGTCGATCAGTGGAAGGCTGCTTTGGTAGTTATCTGTCAGGATTTTACACATTCACTCTATACCTCGGATGATAAGAACACCAACCACCCAAGGATACAAAACTGGAAGTTACACTGACACCTTCCGACAACGCCATCTATTGACAAGTTTGTTCAAGGCTTCTTAAGACAATACTTCGACAATCACCTTAACGTCTTTTATAAGCAAAATACTATCCAAATGCTCCCAAAAACGACTTTTATAAACAAAATACTATCCAAATATTCCCAAAACTACCTAACATCAGTATCACTTAACCAGCTCTCTTAGTTCTGCCGCAGAAGAAAAAAGAAAGTAAAAAAAAAGTGAAAGGCAGAGAGATTCAATCATTTTGTTGTTCTTTTATTTATGGCCAAATTCCAATGAAACCCCCTGACGAAATTAACAGTGCTAAAAGTTATGAAATTTATGACAACAAATGTCAGTACAAAAATTCTTTGAGGAGCAAAATGCACTTGAAGTATTCCCAACACGACCTAATATAGCAAGCACACAGACATTCCTCTTCGAAGTCGTTGCACAGCATAAACAGAGGTAACCAGTTGCTCTCTTGCAGTCACATCAAAGTGAACTATGATTATAAGTCACTTTATTCCTGAGGAACAGGTAAAACGTTCATGTAAGTACTTCAGTGGAAGAGAGTAGCAGAATAAAAGGAAGGCTGAAGATAAAGTACGATAAACTAATTTAGAAAAGTTACCTAAAGCCTTTTGTCTGTCTGTCACAACATAGTAGGGAAAAAATCTGTCGTTTTCAAAATAAAGTAAAAAAAAAAAAATGGTGTTAGCGGATAACAAGTAAAAAATGCACTGAAGTTTCTTCGGCACATTCGAGTTTTCTGTACAGCGTATAATGCTGTATGAGAAGCAACTTTCAGCCACGGCCCGGTGGTGACCTTCCGTATAGCGTTGCCAGACGTATTTTCACGGCTAACTTTAACCTTAAATAATAAAACCTAGCGAGGCTGGAGGGCTGCAATTTGGTCAGTTTTGATGGTTTTGTAGGGTGGATGATCAACATACCAATCTGCAGCCCTCTAGCCTCAGCAGTTTTTAAAGATCTGAGGGCGGACATAAAAAGTGCGAATATACAAACAAAGGCCCCTCTCAATCGATAGTTTTCTTTACAGAAAACTAAAAACCATCATTAACATTAGCAGTGCTACAAGATCGAGATATCTACTTGAAGGGGATTCTCCATCGCACTTTGGGAAAAGTGTTTCTGATGTCTTGCGTCTTTTGTCTTTTCTCTTAAGAAGCTTCAGAGGAATTTTCAGCTTTCAACGTTGTTTCATCTAGAAAACTTATTTAGTATTATTTGACTAATTACCGGAACACTTGACATCGTCAGGTTACGTTAGTATGAAATTACATTTTTAAGACGTGAAATTTCGTCTTGATGAGATTATTATTGTTTTTCCAATTGTTGTGACAGATTTTTGTTGTGTTATTGCTACGTTGGTGCTGCCTGGACAGCGAGAAGGAGATAATGATGATAAAAGCAATACTTTTTTATCTTTTATTAGAGAAAATATACACTGTTTTACCATTTTAACAGAATTGCATTCAGAATTTTATCCAAGTTGACTTAAATTTACTAGAATTTAACAAAATCTTATCTTGTACTTTTTACAAATAATCTAAGTATTTTAATGTAAATATTTCTCTGTAGTTACCCATATAAGATTTTATCAGTATATACCTATTTTTTTATATAAAATCAGTAGTGGGTGAGAGACCCTCAGGTAGTATCCACGTCTCGTCAGAAATGATTGTTTTTTTTTTCTGAGGAATTTAACTTATAACAAAGTTTCATGAAGGATATAGTTACATTACCGGAGGCTTTCTTTTCAATAAAAGGATAATAATGTACAGGTATCTGTATAAGCAAAAAATGTTTAAAGTTTAGCTGAAACCTGACTCTGTTCTTACTCTGTTCGAGGCTTATAATAAAAGAATGTGTTGTTACGTTTCTTGTGGTTACTAATAGAGAAGAAAACAGAGTTTCTTATTCACGAGGATGTTGTTGGAGGTGTCAGGTCTGTATTCAGGGAAATATCTGAAAGAGTCTCACTTATAGCAATTGAATGAGGTTGTCTAGAAAGAATTAGATTTCATGTTCTGGCGATTTCATTCCTCATCCAAAATAGAATGACTCATTCATAAACGACGGAGAGATCGGTTAAAGCAACATTTAGAGAAGCAGATGTTGCTGCCTGTTGCTTCCTTTAGTGGTTTGTCAGTCTATATGTAAATGGGATTTCAGACAAGCAATGGTGCTATGACGGATAAATCGTATATTCATTAATTGTCAGTTCCCGAATCTCTCTCATAATCTGCTTTCGAGAGATTTTTTCAATTATGGTTTATCTAGGGTATTTCTGAAGTAATGTGACGTTTCATCTATTTATCTTTGAATGCATACAGCTAAGGCTTACATCTGAGGAAGTTTCGTTTCTGTAAAATTGATTTATATTTGGTTCAACTTAGAGTGCAATCTCATTGTTTCTGTGGAAATATCTGATCTCTCCCTCAATGCATCAAAGCCAGTTTATATTCCATTGCTTTGACGTGTCCGAAATATTTCTCTCTCTCTCTCTCTCTCTCTCTCTCTCTCTCTCTCTCTCTCTCTCTCGTCTTTCTCATCTCTCTCTCTATGGATCTCTTATCAGCCAACAAACGTTAGCAAATGTATCGCTTGATATATTGAACTGAATTTGACAGCTTTATTGCTTATGATAGTCATGTGTGTTTCATGTATCCCTAAATGGCTCTTTATATTAATGAGAGACTTTCTGGCAACTTCTGGAGAGGAGCAATGGGAGACGTCCGAGTAGAATGAGAGCGATAACAACTGGACACCAATTGCTTTATCTGGACGTCTAAAGGTAAAAGGGTTCTGTTCGCCTTATCAAACTGGAGATTATGTGACACGCCACAACTGTCTTCCTATTAGTGAGTTGTATGATTGTTCAAACTGTCATCAACGTTGACGGGATAGATAAATGCACTGACATTAATTTTATTATTTTCTCAGTTACATTTGAAAAACAAAATGAAGTGCTAAACTTAGAAAACCGATTTTGTTTTTTATTTCCTAATAAAATATAAATTTTGGGCCCTCGTGAATGAGAAAAAGGATACCTTGAAATATTCATTGGTTTTAATTTTTTTTATTACCATTGTACTCATAGATACTTTTTCCAGTACATTGGAGATAATGATTACGTTTGTCATTGCAACCAATATCATCATATCGATAAAAAAAATAGAAACGCCATCCATTGTTTGGTTTGGTAATTGTTTGGAGAGGTGATTTTGTGTGTGTGTGTGTGTGTTTTTTTTTTTTTTTTTACTATCCTTGTTTGTTTTCCGTTAACTTCAATCTTCGCCGTCATTTATCTGTGATTGCCGCCTGTCACCTACCGCTACATATAAAGGTATTATTCATATTTTACGTCGATATAACTATTGTTTGTATAGGCTATTTAAATTTGGGTTATACTATAGTTGAATATTAGGTAGATCTAGGTAATAACTCCGAGTCGGGTATTTCTTCGGAAATTACCGTTTTCTATAGTATTTGGGTTCCTTATTAAGAATATGTCCGTCCGCCCTCAGATCTTTAAAAAGAAAAGTACTGAGGCTAGAGGGCTACAAACAATAGTAGATTCACATCAGCCGTGCATTTGATGTCTGTGCCAGTCCCTTACGACGCTCCTGATTGGCTGTTGATAAGCCAATCACAGGGCTGGAAACTTTCAGTCTCTGTTCCACCTCTCCTGAGGGGTAGCCTACGTCTTTCAGGAGAGGTGGAACATACATCCTGCCTATGTGAACTCTCGAGAGAGACTGAGAGTTTCCAGCCCTGTGATTGGCTTATCAACGTCCAATCAGAAGCGTCGTAAGGGACTGGCCTAGACATCAGATGCACTGTTGATGCGAAACTACTATAGCATTTTGATCACCCACCCTCCAATCATCAAACACTTCAAATTGCAGCGCTCTTACCTCGGTAGTTTTGATTCTATTTAAGGTTAAAGTTAGCCATGATCGTGAGTCTGGCACTGCTGTAGTGGGTGCCAACACAGGCCACCAACAGGCCGCGGTTGAGAGTTTCATACAGCAATATAAGCTGTACAGAAAAGTCGATTGCGCCAAAGAAACCTCAGCGCATTTTTGACTTGTTTTACGAGCGCCAGTAGAAGGGTATACTACAAATATGTACATATTCATACATAAAACATCATGTACCATAAATGAAGTGTATTTCAATCTGAATTACTAAACATAGGAAAATAGTATTATAAATGCATTCTCTGCATTATTCATCCCTTGGCAATTTTTACTGGGATCTATTTTTTTAGTAATAATGAAATTCAGGGGACGATATAATGCGTGAATGTATACTATGGTCGACGTGAAATGCAAATGCTAGCAAACTACACTCCATTATATATATATTAGTCGTCAGTCGCCGCTGAACCGCAGTGGTCGCTTAGACTTGACTCCCCGGCCATCTGCTACCAGTCAGGAATTCTATTGCACTCTTTCTCTCAGACTGATGGTTACCTTAGAGTTTCAAAGGGTTTCTAACTCTACTTATCCACCTTTTCATTTGTTCCTACACAATATACAAACCCTGTCCTTTACATAAGGAAGAAAGAAAGTAATTCCTTATGTAAGGGACCTCAGGTTTGTATAGTTAGGAAAATACAATTTAATTTCAAAAACTGTGATTTCTTTGGCCATAATCACTTTCAAGGTACCGACTTCTTACCCTTTCTGGCTGCTCTAGGAGCAAGAGCCTGTGCCATCAAAACAAAATGGTTGGCTAAATCTTTTACTATTACTACTATAGTAGATCCACATCAACCGTCCGTTTGATGTCTAGGCCAGTCCCTTACGACGCTCCTGATTGGACGTTGATAAGCCAGTCATAGGGCTGGAAACTCATAGGCAGGATGTTTGTTCCACTTCTCGTGGAAGAAGTATACTTCAGGAGAGGTGGAACATAAATCCTACCCATGTGAACTCTCGAGAGAGACTGAGAGTTTCCAGCCCTGTGAGTGGCTTATCAACAGCCAATCAGGGGCGTCGTAAGGGACAGGCCTACACATCAAATGCACGGTTGATGAGAATCTAGTGTAGTAACACGCCACTACATTATTCATTCATAAAAGTCGAATCCAAGAATAAATTGTCACCAGCAATAATGCTGGAAGGCTTAGGATGCGTGAAGCAATGTTCTTTTAATGGTGCGTTGGATGATTCACGTTCATTACCATAATGCTGAGATTTCTTTATCATTAATACACGAGTTAGATCATACAGTCCATTTTTTTCCTAAGGCATTATTGCTCTCTCTCGCTCTCTCTCTCTCTCTCTCTCTCTCTCTCTCTCTATATATATATATATCTTATATATATATATATATATATATATATTTATATAATTAAATTTGACTCATATAAAGGTAAATAAGGATTTTTTTATGCACAGTGAAAGTATTATGTTGAACATCACGAGTAAAATATTTACCCGTGGAGTGTTCGAATTACGTCTTAACACTAATTTTTTGAACTGGAAAACGTTTGTCCCGCCTTTTTCATTTCGAAACCTTCGTTGATTCCCTTCTGCAGTACATTAAAATTAAGCATACTGAGTATATAAACAAAAACACACGCACACACACACTATATATATATATATATATATATATATATATATATATATATATATATATATATATATATATATATATATATATATATATATATAATATATATATATATATATATATATATATATGTATATATATATACATATATATATATATATATATATATATATATATATATATATATATATATATATATATCTATATATATATATATCATATCTATATATATATATATATATATATATCATATATATATACAATATATATATATATAATATATATATACATATATATATATATCTATATACACACACACAGATATATATATATATATATATATATATATAGATATGTGTGTGTCTGTGTATATATAATATATAGTAATAATATATATAGTATATTATATTATGCAATACATATATAAAGCTTGAGACGTGTCCCCTAAAATGGGAAGCACCAAAGAAAGTCCAACAGATCAGTCTCTGCCACACTGATACTCTATCAGATCTACGCTATATTTTAAGTCCCCAGAATAATCAGATATGAGTCCCGTTCAGTTTTCAGGAAAAATCTTTTGTTAGAGGTTGTTAGTCTCACGCCCTCTTTGCGAATGTGTATGGACTTTACAAGACTTGAGTCACCCAATCCAAGTAATGATCACAGACCCAGCGTTGATCAACTTCGCTTGTCGGACGACCAGCTTCTATGTAGGTACTGAACCTTCTGCTGTCAAATGCAATTATTGTCTTTGATTAATATTTGGAAGATAAAAATCTGCAGGTTAAAGGAACAGAAAGCGAAATTAAAATATTAGCAAATCGGGATGATTCAGAAATAGGATGAGGTTCAATATCAAAAGAAAACTTGATCTTTCTTCTTTATTTTTTCTCTCTTTTATTTTTTTTTTATTTTTTTATTTGAGCTTTGGAGGATTGCCGAGTTAAATTCTAATTCCAGCCATGAATGAAATACTATTGCGCTTCGCTTTTGCACCAAGGATATAATTAATGGGATTCTGTTACTGAGGCTGCCATTCTCTTTTGGGGTTTGGGTGGGGAAAATTGGAAAATCTCGAATTTTATCGGGAAAAGAAACGGGTTATGCATCAGAGGGAAGGCGGACTCATTTTGTCCCATAAAAAGAAAAGCCTTTTTTTATTTCATTCCTTTGTTGATA
>NC_087219.1:61978809-62023809 GCF_015104395.2 Macrobrachium nipponense
GAACGAAAGATCAAGTTTTCTTTGATATTGAACTCATCCTATTTCTGAATCATCCCCTTGCTAATATTTCCTTCGCTTTCTGTTCCATTAAATTGCAGATTTTTATCTTCCAAATATTAATCAAAGACAATAATTGCATCTGCCAGCAGAAGGTTCAGTACCTACATAGTAGCTGGTCATCCGACAAGCGAGGTTGATCAACGCTGGGTCTGATTATTACTTGGATGGGTGACTCCAGTCTTGTAAACTCCATACACATTCGCAAAGAAGGCATGAGACTAACAACCTCTAACAAAAGATTTATCCTGAAAACTTAAAGGACTCATATCTGATTATTCTGGGGACTTAAAATATAGCGTAGATCTGATAGAGTATCAGTGGGGCAGTGACTGATCTCTTAGACTTTCTTTGGTGCTTCCCATGTTAGGGGACACCTCTCAAGTTTATATATGTATGCATATATATATACATATATATATATATATATATATATATATATAATATATATATATACATATATATATATATATATATATGTATATATATATATATATATATATATATATATATATATATATATATATATATATATATATATGTATATATGTAGTATATATATATATATATATATATATATATATATATATATATATATATATTATATGCATACATATATAAACTTGAAATACATTTGGAGAGAAAGGTCTCAGGTACACAACAGGTTCAAGAATACCAGATGGTATTCTTGATCTTGTTGTGTACCTGAGACCTTTCTCTCCAATTGTATTTCATTCGTTCCTTGACAATGTCTTAGTAAAAGACGAAAGCGCTTGGATTTCTGACTATCATTTTCCTGTGGTATTCGCTTATTAATGAAGTCACGTGCATCAACTGTGATATATATATATATAATATATATATATATATATAGATATATATATATATATATATATATATATATATATATATATATATATATATATATATATATATGATATGTATATATATATATATATATATATATATATATATATATATATATATATATATATATATATATAGTGTGTGTGTGTGTGTGTGTGTGTTTGTGTTTATGATATACTCAGTATGCTTAATTTTAATGTACTGCAGAAGGGAATTGACGAAAGGTTTCGAAATAAAAAAATGCGTGACAAACGTTTCCCGGTTCAAATATTAGTGTTAAGACGTAATTCGAACGATCCACTCGTGTAAATATTTACTCAGTGATGTTCAACATAATACTTTCCCTGTGCATAAAAAATCCTTATTTACCTTATATGAGTCAAATATGGTGATAGAGAGAGAGAGAGGAAAGAGAAAGTTAGAGAGAGAGAGAGAGAAAGAGAGAAAGACGAGAGAGAGAGAGAAAGAGAGAGCAGTAATGCCTTAAGAAAAAATGGACTGTATGATCTAACTCGTGGATTGATGATAAAGAAATCTCAGCATTAAATCATTCCTTCACGCATCCTAAGCCTTCCAGCATTATTGCTGGTGACAATTTATTCTTGGATTCGACTTTTATGAATGAATAATGTAGTGGCGTGTTACTATACTAGATTCTCATCAACCGTGCATTTGATGTGTAGGCCAGTCCCTTACGACGCCCCTGATTGGCTGTTGATAAGCCACTCACAGGGTTGGACACTCTCACTCTCTCTCGAGAGTTCACATGGGTAGGATTTATGTTCCACCTCTCCTGAGGTATACTTCTTCCAGGAGAAGTGGAACAAACATCCTGCCAATGAGTATCCAGCCCTATGATTGGCTTATCAACAGCCAGTCAGGAGCGTCGTAAGGGACTGTCCTAGACATCAAATGCACGGTTGATGTGATCTACTATAGTAGTAATAGTAAAAGATTTAGCCAACCATTTTGTGGTGGCACGGGCTCTTGCTCTTAGAGCAGCCCAGAAGGGCAAGAAGTCAGTACCTTGAAAGTGATTATGGCCAAAGAAATCACAGTTTTTGAAAGTAAATTGTATTTTTCCTAACTATACAAACCTGAGGTCCTTTACGTAAGGAATTACTTTCTTCCTTCCTTATGTATACGACCGAGGCTTTGTATGTCGTGTAAGAACAAATGAAAAGTTCGATAAGTAGAGTTAGAAACCCTTTTAAACTCTAAGGTACTCATCAGTCTGAGAGAAAGAGTGCAATAGAATTCCTGACTGGTAGCAGATGGCCGGGGAGTCAAGTCTAAGTGACCACTGCGGTTCAGCGGCGACTGACGACTACTATATATAACGGAGTGTAGTTTGCTACGCATTTGAACATTCCACGTCGGCCATAGTATACATTCACGCATTACATCGCCCTTGCTGAATTCCAATTATAACTAGATCCCAGTAACAATTGCCAAAGGGAATGAATAATGCAGAGAATGCATTTATAATACGGTTTTCCTATGTTTATTAATTCAGATTGAAATACACTTCATTTATGGTACATGATGTTTTATGTATGCATATGTACATATTTGTAGTACACCCTTCTACTGGCGCTCGTATAACAAGTCAAAAATGCGCTGAGGTTTCTTTGGCGCAATCGACTTTTCTGTACAGCGTATATTGCTGTATGAAACTCTCAACCATGGCCTGTTGGTGGCCTGTGTTGGCACCCACTACAGCAGTGCCAGACTCACGATCATGGCTAACTTTAACCTTAAATAGAATAAAAACTACCGAGGCAAGAGCGCTGCAATTTGAAGTGTTTGATGATTGGAGGATGAGTGATCAACATGCTATGGTAGATTCGCATCAACTGTGCATCTGATGTCTAGGCCAGTCCCTTACGGCGCTCCAGATTGGACGTTGATAAGCCAATCACAGGGCTGGAAACTCTCAGTCTCTCAAGAGAGTTCACATAGGCAGGGTGTATGTTCCATCTCTCCTGAAAGACGTACCCCTCAGGAGAGGTGGAACAGAGACTGAAAGTTTCCAGTCCTGTGATTGGCTTATCAACAGCCAATCAGGAGCGTTGTAAGGGACTGGCACAGATATCAAATGCGCGGTTGATGTGAATCTACTATAGTTTGTAGCCCTCTAGCCTCAGTACTTTTTAAGAACTGAGGGCGGACGGACAGACAAAGAAGTCATCTCAATAGTTTTCTTTTACAGAAAACAAAAAGGCGAAAAAATTACACTTTGATAAAAGTGATACAATATACAAGGAAAGAACGTTATGCCGGACAGAGGCTTCTTAAGGGAGTTTGTCATCGTGGTGTGGCAGAGGTTTCTGAAAGAAGATAGGTCTAGTGAGCTTTGATGCTAATTGAGAGATAATAATAATAATAATAATAATAATAATAATAATAATAATAATATATTGAAAACTCATTTGTGAAACAATTGACTGGAAGTGAAATAAATAATAATTCAATTAATAAAAATTAATAATAAATTAATAATAATAATAGAATAGAATAATTAATTTATTCAAAACTCATATTTTGTTGCAAAACAAATTTCTTGGAATTGAGAAATTGAAAATAACACAGAAATAATCTTCTTGATGGGGACAATAACGGTAAAGGCAAATGTAAAAAGTTGTATAGGAGATAATGAAAGGGGAAGAAGGTAACAAATACACACACGCACACAGAGGAGAGAGTATTCATTAAACAGTATCCTATCCATTAACTGAGGATTTTGTTTATTAGACACCGAGGAACCAGGACATTATTATGCCAAGAGAAATTTCCAGAGTACAAGATTAGATAATTAGCAATGCTGCTGTGAAATAGTTCTTCAATGTAGTTTTAGGCGGCATAATGTTGCTAAGGAGGATTAATAATTTAAAAAGGGCAAAAGCAAATGTGGTTTAATGAAGATCTGGAGGAGCAGAATGTAAATTCCAAGATGATCAAGAATAGGCAAATTATCTCTGGAGGAAGAAATCATCGTCAAATGGACCATTTTTTCAGTTCGAAATATTATTACAAAGTCTGAAATACATCAGAGAGTTAAATCACCACCACGACTGTATCTGACCTCCCTCACCTGATCCAGAAAACCACAGAAATCCTAGACACTTATTAGATGATCTTCCTTTTGAACTGAATCTTTTTCTACAACTCTTACTTTGCTGTCGACTCCAAACAACGGATTCTCTAACCTTTTCAGGATAAGCCTGGCTCAATACAATACCTGAAAGTTTAATATCTTTTAGTTTCATAAGTTTCTAGTAATCTTCTTTAAGATAATCATCTGAGATCCATAAAGTGTTATATTTGATTTTATCTACTGCAGTATAATGGGAACTAAATTCAAGAATAGGACTTTTTGTAAGAGTAAACGAAGAATTAACACTAAAATATATGAGGAAGATAAATTCAGTATTGATATCGTTCAGGTATTCCAACATCTACCGAAATACCCAGAAGGTATTCATTCATATGGATAAATAAGGAAATCTGTTACACATAACACCATAACGATTCCTTTACAAGGAAAATGGAATTCAAGTATTCCCAAAACCACCTAATATTACACTCATTTATTCATTCCTCTTAGTTCTCCCACAGAAGAAACAAGAAATCACTTGCTTTCCTTTCTGTGGTTACATCAAACGACAGTAAACCTAAATTTTATCATCACAATTATTAATCCTGTTTTACACTTCATGAGTATCAAGGTAAAAGTCCAGGTACTTTAGTATGAGCTGAGTAAAAGGCTAACACAGGAAGGAAAGGAAAGTTCTATGAAAAAAAAAACATACTAATAATATAAAAGATGGTGATATATAACAACTGAACTGTTTTATATAACAAAAGAAAATATTTTAAGAGGTTTGGAAGGTCCTTGTATAGCTGCCATTACGTCAGGATGAAAAAAAAAATCTATCGTTATTAGATTTTCCGTTGCACTTGGGAAATACCCTTTTTGATATCTCAGTTCATTTCAGTGGAGGAGATTCAGAATTAATTTCCACCATTCAACGATTTTCATTCGAAAGATTCAGTTTTCGTTCAAGAGTTACGGAAACAGATACACAGTCACAAGGATAGATCAGAATGCAATAATATTGTTTGGATCTGAAGTTGCTTCTACCGCTGTTGTCTCTGTTTCTGCTGTTGTTGCCTCAGGTTTGTTGCTGGTTTACTTCCCCTTCTGCTTCTGCTGTGTTGGTGCTGCTCTGTTTGTGCTGCTGTGTTGGTGCTGCTCTGTTTGTGCTGCTGTGACAGCGCCAAGGAGATAATGCCATTAATTAGCAGTATCGGGACAGAGACCCTCAGGTATACAGGTCTCATTAGAAGTGATTGGTGCATTGGCATGTGGAGAGATTTGATTAATAAAGGAACTCCTATTTTTCTAACGATTTCTTTTTCTTTGCGACAAAGGAAGTTGTTTATTAGCCTTTTTTCCTTTTAATTCGCTACAGATTTTGACACTCAGCATGAACCTTTCACTCTATATCAGGGTTCTCAATCTTTTTAACTCCTCGACTTCCCAGTGACGTTTCAAATTTTCTATCGAGCCCTAGCCTAGCATTTAATCATTCAAGGAAAAAACACCAATGTCGAAATCAATTTGAGTAGTATTAATTTAGTACTTGACATGCAGTGTGATACAAATGTAACACAATAAGAGAATATGTTTAGAACTTGAGATGCACGAGCATATGTAACTAAATTCTCTGACGCATTAGTTATTCATCGACCTCCTTTTGCCCCCGGACTATGCATCGACTCTGTTTTTGTTTGTTTGTATGGTGTTTTTACGTTGCATGGAACCAGTGATTATTCAGCAAAGGGGGTATCGACTCTGGATGGTCCCATTAACCCCTGGGGGTTGATATCTACCACTGAGAAACCCCTGCTCTATATCTAATACGACATAGACAAAGTGTGCATTAGTGGAGAGATAATTATTAGCATTATTGGTGGTACTTTATTGGCGACAGAAGTAAAAAAACATAATGATGCTGATGCTGCAGATGACAGTCCTTGAGTGTTCAGTGTTGGTTGGCTACGGCAAATGCATTTCCCAATAATGGCCCACTAATCTGGAACACACCTGTTTAACGGGATGTCCCATAGAAAGAAACCATCGGAATACCCACTTGTTACAGTCTTCGAGGATATGCCATCTAATCCTCGACCTTCTCCGTATAATACAAGACATAAACGAGCCTATTAACTCTGAGCTGAAGGTTGGGTTAATCTAAAACAACAACAAAAACAGCAGCAGTCCAGAGGTTCACTTCAAGCCACTTCCTACCACTTGGTCTTCCTGTAGGCAGAGAACTGTGCTATTATATAAGCCACCTTAATCCTTTAATTCATTACAGCAATAAACTCTCTTTATGATCATGCTATAAATGAGACAGGGTGAAACGTTAATGCTAGATTGCATATTTTACCCATTTACACAATTTCTATTCATTTTCATAGGGTAAAATTTAAATGTCCATGAATATGTCCTTACTAAAAATGAATAAAAGAATATCAAACATTTATGATGTTACCTTTCATCCTAAGAAATCGGATCTGTTAGAAAAAATCGAGTAACTTCATTATGACATTATTCTCATCCTCACTTCTCTAGACCTTAACTGTGATCATCAATGACTAATCTAAACTACTGTTGGTTTTGTCGTTGCTGGTTTGTTTTCATCCTTCTTATAATTACCATTGTTTTCATTATTGCTGTTCTTGGCATCATTCTAACAGTCTCTATTATTGTAATGCTTTGCGATGCTAGCAGTTGGTCCGCTGGTAAGGCTGCTAGCGTCTTGACATGACGCTCAGATGTTGTGGGTTTGCGCCTGCTCCCGGGGAGATGAAAATCACTCGCTCTCTATCATGATCATTTACTGCTGCAGAGTGGGGGTCTGTGGTTGGAAGTTGAAACCAACATTCTTTGGATGGAAGGTTGAATAATTTATAGCCAATGGCCCCATGTGCTTCTTCTATGCGAATAGATTTCATCTAATGAAATATTAATAAATTTAAAATAAAGTTAGTAGAATATTGAACACTATAGAAAACTAACACTATTCTAACCATATTTCGGGTTGTGTCTTATTCAATTCTATTATGGTCTTCACAGTAATTAACAACTTGTGTTAGCCTTCCGTGAGAGGATGGATCTCTGCCCTAGTCGTCTGCAATCATTTATCCTGATCGGATTCTTCACTTCGAAAGACACCCTACAGGAAGAGAAGGTAGGTTTCCCTGTAGTGTCTCAAGAGGAGGCCGCCCTCCTATCTGGGAGGCCAGAAGCCGCGGTTCCATGAACCATTCCGACCAGCTGTCTGATCTCCACTGATCGGATCATGGCACGAATGGGATTTTTATTTCAGATTTTCCCGTATGCAAAGTTTTGTTCTGCATAGAGGTGTTTAGATTTCTGAGTGCCGATAGTTCTTTTAGATTCTCTAATATTTTTGGGGGGCATTATCTAAGTACCATTTATCTCTATAAGTCAAATTGAAGGAAAAACTAAGATGAATAAAATAAATGTAAAAAAATATATATTTCAGAAATAAATCATTATAAGCAAGTAAGTTTATGAAATATATATCACATTACAGCAGATATAAATATGTTCTTTGTTATGAGAAGACAACTTAAGAATAGAATGGTTTCCTATTGAGAATCTGAAGTGATATTTAGCAATGGACTGTTGGTAGAAGGTCACAAGCTTCACAGATTCATCAATGAAGGGGTAGAAAAGTCTTGATAGGTACTTAGCCAGAGTTGAGCGGCTAAACGAAAGTATCCTCACTTTAGATAATTCTTCATGATGGGTGAAAGCAGGAGCCTGAAAATTTATACATATCAAACCAAGATACGAATTCTAAAGTCACAACCGAATATGTTGGACACTTCTCAACATAAATAAACCACAACAATTGAGCAACCCATCAACAATAATTGAACAACCCACTAAATAAATATCACGTAACAAAAAGCATCACTTCACAGTATAACCAAGTTATATTCGGTAATTCTAGGCAATAACTCCGCACGGACTGCAAGGAACGTTCCCACCAATACGTCAGCCACTAGGGATTGGGGCGTCAAATGTATTTCGCCTTGTTTATTACTAGTCCCTGGGGCTTAATTACAGTCGACCCCCAAAAATAACGGCAAATTCTTAAAAAGGAACCCAAATACTATAGGAAACTGTAATTTCCGAAAAAAATACCCGACTCGGATTATTACCTAGATCTACCCAATATTCAACTATAGTATAACCCAAATTTAAATAGCCTATATATAAACAAGAAGTTATATTTACGTAAGATATAAATAATACCTTTATATGTAGTGGTAGGTGGCTGGCGGCAATCACAGATAAATGACGGCGAAGATTGAATCACTTAACGGAAAACAAACAAGGATAGTAAACACACACACACGCACACACACACACACACAAAATCACCTCTCCAAACAAATACCAGACCAAACAATAGATGGCGATGCTACTTTTTTTTATCGATATGATGATATTGATTGCAATAACATGATGATATTGATTGCAATAACAAACGTAATCATTATCCCCAATGTATTGCAAAAAGTATCTATGAGTACAATAATAATAAAAAAAATTAAAACCAATGAATATTTCAAGGTATCCTTTTTCACATTCACGAGGGCCCAAAATTTATATTTTATTGGGAAATAAAAAAAAAAAACATCGGCTTCTAGCACTTCAGGTTTTCAATTGCAACTGAGAAAATAATAAAATTAATGGCAGTCCTTTTATCTATCCCGTTAACGTTGATGACAGTTTGAACAATCATACAACTCACTAATAGGAAGACAGTTGTGGCGTTTCACATAATCTCCAGTTTGATAAGGCGAACAGAACCCTTTTACCTTTAGACGAGCAGATAAAGCAATTGGTGTCCAGTTGTTATTGCTCTCATTCTACTCGGACGTCTTCCATTACTCCTCTGCAGAAGTTGCCAGAAAGTCTCTCATTAATATTAAGAGCCATTTACGGATACACGAAACACACAGGACTATCATAAGCAATAAAGCTGTCAAATTCATTCATATATCAAGCGATACATTTGCTAACGTTCTGATAAGATATCAATACGAGAGAGAGAGAGAGAGAGAGAGAGAGAGAGAAATTTTTCGGACACGTCAAAACAATGGAATATATACTGACTTCGATGCACTGAGGGAGAGGTCAGATATTTTCACAGAAACAATGAGATTGCACTCTAAGTTGAACCAAATATAAATCAATTTTACAGAAACGAAACTTCTTCAGATGTAAGCCTTAGCTGTATGCATTCAAAGATAAATAGATGAAACGTCACATTACTTCAAAAATACCCTAGATAAACCATAATTGAAAAATCTCTCGAAAGCAGATCATGAGAGAGATTCGGGAACTGACAATTAATGAGCATATGATTTATCCGTCATAGCGCCATTGCTTGTCTGAAATCCCATTTACATATAAACTGACAAACCACTAAAGAAAGCAACAGGCAGCAACATCTGCTTCTCTAAACATTGCTTTAACCGATTTCTCCGTCGTTTATGAATGAGTCATTCTATTTTGGATGAGGAATGAAATCGCCAGAACATGAAATCTAATTCTTTCTAGACAACCTTATTCAATTGCTATAAGTGAGACTCTTTCAGATATTTCCCTGAATACAGACCTGAGACCTCCAACACCATCCTCGTGAATAAGAAACTCTGTTTTCTTCTCTATTAGTAACCACAAGAAACGTAACAACACATTCTTTTATTATAAGCCTCGAACAGAGGAAGAACAGTCAGGTTTCAGCTAAACTTTAAACATTTTTTGCTTATACAGATACCTGTACATTATTATCATTTTATTGAAAAGAAAGCCTCAGGTAATGTAATCATATCCTTCATGAAACTTTGTTATAAGTTAAATTCCTGAGAAAAAAAAACAATCATATATGGGTAACTACAGAAAAATATTTACATTAAAATACTTAGATTATTTGTAAAAAGTACAAGATAAGATTTTGTTAAATTCTAGTAAATTTAAGTCAACTTGGATACAATTCTGAATGTAATTCTGTTAAAATGGTAAAACATTGTATATTTTCTCTAATAAAAAATAAAAAAAAGTATTGCTTTTATCATCATTATCTCCTTCTCGCTGTCCAGGCAGCACCAACGTAGCAATAACATAGCAACAAAATCTGTCACAACAATTGGAAAAGCAATAATAATCTCATCAAGACGAAAATACTAACGTAACCTGACGATGTCAAGTGTTCCAGTAATTAGTCAAATAATACTAAAGTTTTCTGATGAAAACAACGTTGAAAGCTGAAAATTCCTCTGAAGCTTCTTCCCAGAAAAGACAAAAGACGCGAGACATCAGAAACAGACTTTTCCCAAAGTGCGATGGAGAATCCCCTTCAAGTAGAGTGTCTCGATCTTGGCAGCAATGCACATGTTATGATGGTTTTTAGTTTTCTGTAAAAGAAAACTATCGATTGAGATGGCTTTGTTTGTCTATTTGCACTTTTTCTGTCCGCCCTCAGATCTTAAAAACTACTGAGGCTAGAGGGCTGCAGATTGGTATGTTGATCATCCACCCTACAACCATCAAACTGACCAAATTGCAGCCCTCCAGCCTCACTAGGTCATTTAAGGTTAAAGTTAGCCGTGAAAGTACGTCTGGCAACGCTATACGGAAGGTCACCCACCCGGCCGTGGCTGAAAGTTGCTTCTCATACAGCATTATACGCTGTACAGAAAACTCGAATGTGCCGAAGAAACTTCAGTGCATTTTTTACTTGTTATCCGTTAACGCCATTTTTTTTTTTTTACTTTTGAAAACGACAGTTTTTTCCCTACTATGTTGTGACAGACAGACAAAAGGCTTTAGGTAACTTTTCTAAATTAGTTTATCATACTTCATATGTCCCTCTTTCTCTTCAGCCTTCCTTTTATTCTGCTGTTCTCTTCCACTGAAGTACTTACCTGAACGTTCTACCTGCTCCTCAGGAATAAGTGCACATTATGACTTATAATCATAGTTCACTTTGATGTGACTGCAAGAGAGCAACTGGTTACCTGTTTATGCTGTGCAACGACTTCGAAGAGGAATGTCTGTGTGCTTGCTATATTAGGTCGTGTTGGGAATACTTCAAGTGCATTTTGCTCCTCAAAGAGTTTTTGTACTGACATTTGTTGTCATAAATTTCATAACTTTTAGCACTGTTAATTTCGTCAGGGGTTTCATTGGAATTTGGCAATATATAAAAGAACGATAAAATGACTGAATCTCTCTGCCTTTCACTTTTTTTTTACTTTCTTTTTTCTTCTGCGGCAGAACTAAGAAAGCTGGTTAAGTGATGCTGATGTTAGGTTGTTTTGGGAATATTTGGATAGTATTTTGCTTATAAAAGTCGTTTTTGGGAGCATTTGGATAGTATTTTGCTTATAAAAAACGTTAAGGTGATTGTCGAAGTATTGTCTTAAGAAGCCTTGAACAAACTTGTCAATAGATGGCGTTGTCGGAAGGTGTCAGTGTAACTTCCAGTTTTGTATCCTTGGGTGGTTGGTGTTCTTATCATCCGAGGTATAGAGTGAATGTGTAAAATCCTGACAGATAACTACCAAAGCAGACCTCCACTGACCGACTTGTAAGCTTCTATTGTGTTTTGTTAACATTTCATTTTTGTTTATCGCCCTTAGTCTGTTATTATATAATTATATAAATCTAAGTTAATGATAGGGGTTCTGATGCAGTGGTAATGTATTTACAGAATCCCTCTCTCTTGTCTAATTACTGTAAGGATATTGGTCCCCTACATCTGACTGTACCGTATTGCCTTGCTGATGTCGGCTCCAATACAGCGTGTCGCTTATCGTCGATTTTCTTTAATGCTGTGATCCTTGTTTAGTTCATATTTACTTTGACATATCTTGTATATTTGTTGAAATATAATTGTTAAATTTTATTTTGTATTCTAATTGACATCCGATTGAACCTATGTAAATGGCCCATCAAGAGCCAAGGGTAACTTATTAAGATCTCATAAGACTAAAATCTTGACAGTGATATTTGTTATAGAGTTCATTTTTTTCTGAACAATATAAAGATCGAATTTATTTTCATCATCTTTTCAGTTTTTGTACCTCGTTTGCCCTTACAAAAGTTGCTATTTACGGTAAAGCAAATACAACAGTTAATGGATTTCAGACGACTATCCAAAAGAAAACTCTCAAAATCTTACGATGATGAATTATATGAAATTTTCAGGCTTAAAACCAGCGACCCTTCATTTGGAGCTTAATCCCGCAAAGGTTACAGAATTCGTTGTTCTAATTCGGCAGGGAACAGTATTTGTAGCACAAGCAAGAGGGAGTCGAAAATTGAGATCATTTAATAACTGTTCTGGATTTCTGTGATTTTTCTATACTTGGTGAGGACGGTTGAATGCCTGTCGTAATATTCTTGCAACTTTCTGATACATTTGAAGTTTAGACAAAAATATTTCAAACTGAGAATCTTTTTGCCTGATTTATTCTTTCGAAGGATCTCTGCCTCTTCTTGTTGTTCTCCTTAAAGTTCAAGTCCTTCTCTTCTTCTTCTTCCCAGCTTTTTCCCATTTTTATATGGGGTCGCCGTTTCGGATGAGCCGTTTCCATCTATTTCTATCTTGCGCTTCTGCCTCATCAATTCCCTTCTCATGTAAATCTCCTCTCACACAGTCCTTCCATCTCTTTCTTGGTCTCCCTCTCTTTCTTCTTCCTTGCACCTCCACTCCCATAGTATGTCTCCCAGCGTGGTCCTCATCTCTCCTCAACAGGTGTCCATACCATCTCAGCCTCCCCTCCTGCACTTTCTTTGATACTTCCACCACCTTAGTTGACCCCCTTATGTAGTCATTTCTGATCCTATCCACTCTTGTTACCCCAGACATCCACCTAAGCATTCTCATTTCTGCCACATCCATCTTCTTCTGCTCTGCTTTTCTCATGCTTGCTGTTTCCGTACCATACAGCATTGCTGTTCTTACCACCGTCTTGTGAAACTTTCCTTTTAACCTAAGCGGCACTCTTTTGTCACAAAGAACTCCCGAGGCCGCTCTCCAGTTGTTCCAGCCTGCCTGTACCCGATGTTTTACTTCTTCTTCCATACTTCCTCCAGCGTTAACAAAAGATCCCCAAATACTTAAACTTATCAACTCTCCTTATTTGCTCTCCACCAAGCTGAATACTTTCTCTATCATCCCCTCAGTGGTGGTACACATATATTCTGTCTTGGATCTACTTATTCTCATTCCTCTGTCCTCCAGTACTTGTCTCCATCTTTCCAATTTCACTTCCAGATCTTCCCTGCTCTCTGCACACAGAACAATATCATCCGCATACAATATGTTCCATGGTACTGTCTCCCTTACTTCCTCTATTATAACATCCATCACTATGTTAAAGATAAATGGGCTCAGAGCCGACCCCTGGTGTAATCCTACTCTCACCTCAAAACCTTCTGTCTCCCCAACACTGCTCCTCACTCTGGTAAATACATTCCGGTACATCTCTTGTATCAATCGCACATACTTCTCTGGCACCATCTTCTCCCTCAGGATCCTCCATACCTCTTGTCTCGGGACTCTGTCATAAGCCTTTTTCAAGGTCAATGAATACCATATGTAGGTCCCTTTGTCTTTCCCCGAATTTCTCCATTATTTGCCTCAGACAAAATATACCATCTGTTGTTCCCCTTCCCTTCATAAATCCCATCTGCTCTTTACCTATTTGTACTTCTTCTCTCAGTCTAGCATCTATCATCCTTTCCAGTATCTTCAAAGTGTGGGACATCAATTTAATGCCCTATAATTACCACACTCTTGGACATCGCCTTTCCTTTAAAAATTGGGATCAATATACTCCACGCCACTCATTTGGTATCTTTTCCTGTTCAAGGATCTTTATCATAAGATCGTACAGTATATCCCCCCCACTCCCTTCAATTCCTAATGCTTTCCATGCCTCCACCGGGATCATGTCTGGTCCGGTTGCCTTCCCCATTCTTCATCTTCTTCAGTGCATTTAGTACCTCTTGCCTAGAAAACCTCATTACCATGCCAATGTTCACTTGCCCATCCTCTCTTATTAGTCTATTATTTTCTTCATTTAACAACTGTTCGAAGTATTCTTTCCATCTCTTCACAATGTCTTCCTCCTTTCTAAGCACTACACCCTCTTGATTCTTTATTTGTTTGATGTGTGTTATATCTTTGGTGCTCTTATTTCTAGCCTTTGATAGCTTCATCATCTTCTTTAATCCTTCCTTTGTCCCCAGCTCATTATACACATCATCATACGACTTTGCTTTAGCTTGGGCTACCACCTTTTTCACCACCTTGTTTTTCTCTCTGTACCTATTTCTGTCTTCCACTGACTGTGACTCTTCCCATCTTTTCTTTGCCTCCTTCTTATCTTTTACTACTTTCTCAATGTCTTCATCCCACCACCAACTATCCTTTTCTTCCCATATGATACCAGATGTCTCTCCTAGCAGCTTCTTTCCTTGCCTTCTTATTACTGCTGCATTTCGTGCCCACCATTCTTGAACATCTTCAATCCCTATATCAATATCCTCCAAAACCCTCCTCTTAAACTCTCTCTTCTTATCCCCTTCCTTCTGTAATTCGTACCATTTAATTTTCCTTATCCCTTTAGCTTTGGTTTTTCTTTCCCTTTTCAACTTCAAGTCCATACATAGCAGCCTGTGTTGGGGGGCTACATGGTCGCCTGGAATAACTTTGCAGTTCTTGACCTCCACCAGATTTATCCTTTTATACAAGAAATAGTCTATCTGGGAGAATCTTCCCCCACTCCTATATGTTATTAGGTGTTCCCTTTTCTTCTCAAAAAATGTGTTTACTATTGCCATGTCGAATGACACAGCAAAGTCCACTACACTCTCTCCTTCTGGGTTTCTCTCCCCAATTCCATGGCCCCCATGCACCCGCCCAATCGCCTCATTTTCACTTCCGACATGGCCATTCAAATCTGCCCCAACTATCACCCTCTCATGCTCTTCCAGTTCTTGCATTATTCCATCCATGTCTCTCCAGAAATTTCCCTTCTCTTCTTCTGTGCAACCAACTTGTGGTGCATATGCGCTTATAATATTCAGAATCTCTCCTCCATAACATATCTTCAATCTGATGATACGGTCATTCTTTCTATGCACTTCTATTACCGAGTTCTTTAGTTCACTAGACAGTACTATGCCAACTCCATTTCTACCTTGTTTATTTGCTCCACTATAATATAGCTTATATCCATCTCCCAACTCTTTAGCTTTATTTCCTTTCCACCGCGTTTCTTGCACACACACATCATCAAGTCAGCCAATTCTCTACCTCTCCCAGTCATGGACCCAACATTTAGCTGACATACTCTGAACCCAATGTGAGCTCGCTTCTTTAGCTGCACCCGCTCCTGATGCAGTAGCCCTCGCCTTACCACAGAGTTAGGGCGATGTCTCTGTGCGTCGTTTACGGAGTACGCCCTAGCATTTACCGCTCTTTTCCATATTTCGGCTCATTCCATTTTTTGGGGGGGGTTTTGGCACAGATTTTTACAGCCGGATGCCCTTCCTGACACCAACCCTCCCTATTTATCCGGGCTTGGACCGGCACCATAAGGACTTGGTTGCCCCCCCAGGTGGCTAGGTTCAAGTCCTTCTCTTACAGTGGCGTTAATGCACCTCATGCGTGCACTGTAGGCATTACTTAAGGTTCTTTGCAGCGTGTCTTCGGCCCCTAGCTGCAACCCTTTCGTTCCTTTTATCGTACATCCTTTCATATTCTCTTTCTTCCATCTTACTTTCCACCCTCTCCTAACAATTGATTCATAGTGCAACTGCTCTGAGGTTTTCCCTCTGTTACACCTTTCAAACTTTTTACTCTTAATGTCCGTTTCAGCACTGAATGACCTTTGGCCTAAATTCTATATTCAATTCAATACAGCCCCATTTTCTTTCCCCTTTTAAAATTATCATTCCTGTTTTAATAACATTAATACTTTTCCACCTAAAACTATTTGAACAACTATTCCACAGCAGTATAGCTAATTATCTCATTTTTTACTTCGAAAACTCCCTTAGGCACAATCCTTTTAGTTCTCTGTGTCTCATAACTACATTTCCCAGCTAATGGACGCAATGCAATTGTCTTATACTTTACCTTTCAACATCTTTTTTTTTTTTCTTTTCATAATCTAGTTAACTATGTATGGTAATTCTCTAATTGTTTTATTAGTTTCCTTAATTGACATTTCCATCTGGAGTGGAAGAGCTTTTATTTTATCTTCTTTATGTTTGCCTCTCTTCTCTCTCTCTCTCTCTCGTCTCCTCTCCTCTCTCTCTCTCTCTCTCTCTCTCTCTCTGTCATTATCTTTACATTTATATGGAATTTTACAATTACATTTCCATGTTTTTCTATCCGAGCAAAACACAAATTCTGACTCTCATAGAAATGCGGAGAAACTATATAACATAAAAATTGATTGTTCATAATTTTCTTTATTCATTTTCTGTGAATTTTTTAAGCCTGGAAGAAGCGCCGAGATATACGGTTGCATCCATTCATGAAAATATACATGTGTGCTCCACTTTTGCTCCGAGGTTGTGGTGAATAGCGAAAGAAACTGGGAAATCGCCCATTTTATTTGTAAAAAGAAATTGGTCACAAATCAGATGAATGTAAATGAGCGCAATTATATCAAATTCTGAAATAGATAGAAAATAAAAAAATGTCTCGTGAGTTTTTTCTTTCTGATTGCTAAAATACGTTTACATCTCCTAATTATTTTCAAGAGTTTTTAGGCTGAAAAAAATCCTGTCATCAATTGATCTAGGTATGTAGACAGTACCTAACTGTCTACAAAGTGTTATTTTCATGATAAGTTTAGTACATAATAGTAACTGACGCAATTTCTTACAGAGATTCTTCGTAGGGAAATATTCAAGGCGGAGAGACGTCGCGTGTTCACCTTCTCACCTGTCCAGGTGAAGGGGACTGAGACGTCTCAAGGTTGTCACCAGAAGTTCGTTTTGCCCTCTGGGACCAAATCCTTTGTGTATACGAACTGACTCAGTGAGAATTGACAGGACAAAATAACATTAATGTTTGCAGCCTCAATCAGAATTTTAGATGAGATGACAGTACACAGAAGAAGAAGAAGAGGAAGAAGAAGGAGAGGAAAGAGAAGAGGGAGAAGAACGAGGGGATGGAAATGAATAATGAATAAGAATATATGAGGAGTAAGAAGAAGGAGAATAATCTGACGTTTCGTCCTCGAAAGACTTACCAGTGAAATTCAGGTTTCAAAACGGCAGGAATAACGCTCACTATACGTAAATAGTTGGCAAAACAATGGTTTATATATATATATATATATATATTATATATATATATAGATATATATATATATAGATATCTATAGATATCTATATATTATCTATATATATATAGATATCTATAGATATCTATAGATATATATATATATATATATATATATATATATATATATATATATATATCTATACATAGATATATATAGATATACATAGATACCTATAGATACATAGATATCTATAGATATATATATATCAATATATATATATATATATATATAGATATCTATAGATATCTATATATATAGATATATATGATATCTATAGATATCTTATATATATATATATATATATATATATATATATATATATATATATATATATATATAAACCATTGTTTTGCCAACTATTTACGTATAGTGAGCGTTATTCCTGCCGTTTTGAAACCTGAATTTCACTGGTAAGTCTTTCGAGGACGAAACGTCAGATTATTCTCCTTCTTCTTACTCCTCATATATTCTTATTCATTATTCATTTCCATTCCCTCGTTCTTCTCCCTCTTCTCTTTCCTCTCCTTCTTCCTCTTCTTCTGTGTACTGTCATCTCATCTGAAATTCTGATTGAGGCTGCAACCATTAATGTTATTTTGTCCTGTCAATTCTCACTGAGTCAGTTCGTATACACAAAGGATTTAGTCCCAGAGGACGAAACGAACTTCTGGTGACAACCTTGAGACGTCTCAGTCCCCTTCACCTGGACAGGTGAGAAGGTGAACACGCGACGTCTCTCCGCTTTCAATATTCCCCTACGAAGAATCTCTGTAAGAAATTGCGTCAGTTACTATTATGTACTACACTTATTATGAACATAACACTTTGTAGACAGTTAGATACTGTCTACATACCTAGATCAATTGATGACAGGATTTTTTTTCAGCCTAAAACCTCTTGAAAATAATTAAGAGATGTAAACGTATTTTAGCAATCGGAAAGAAAAAAACTCACGAGACTTCTTTTTATTTTCTATTTCAGAATTTGATATAATTGCGCTCATTTACATTCATCTGATATGAGGAGCACACATGTATATTTTCATGAATGGATGCAACCGTATATCTCGGCGCTTCTTCCAGGCTTAAAAAATTCACAGAAAATGAATAAACAAAACTATGAACAATCAATTATTTTATTATATAGTTCCTCCGCATTTCTATGAGAGTCTGAATTTGTGTTTTGCTCGGATAGAAAAACATGGAAATGTAATTGTAAAATTCTATATAAATGTAAAGATAATGACAGAGAGAGAGAAGAGAGAGAGAGAGAGAGAGAGAGAGGAGAGAGAGGCAAACATAAAGAAGATAAAATAACAGCTCTTCTCTAGATGAAATGTAATAAAGGAAATAATAAAATTAGAGAATTACATACATAGTTAATAGATTATGAAAAGAAAAAAAAAAGATGTTGAAGGTAAAGTATAAGACAAATTGCATTGCGTCCATTAGCTGGGAAATGTAGTTATGAGACACAGAGGAACTAAAAGGATTGTGCCTAAGGGAGTTTTCGAGGTAAAATGAGATAATTAGCTATACTGCTGTGGAATAGTTGTTCAAATAGTTTTAGGTAGAAAAGTACTAATGTTATTAAAACGGGAATGATAATTTTAAAAAGGGAAAGAAAATGGAGCTGTATTGAATTGAATATAGAATTTAGGCCAAAGGTCATTCAGTGCTGAAACGGACATTAGGAGTAAAAGGTTTGAAAGGTGTAACAGGGGGAAAACCTCAGAGCAGTTGCACTATGAATCAATTGTTAGGAGAGGGGTGAAAGTAAGATGGAAGAAAGAATATGAAAGGAGGTACAGTAAAAGGAACGAAAGGGTTGCAGCTAGGGGCCGAAGGCACGCTGCAAAGAACCTTAAGTAATGCCTACAGTGCACCGCATAAGGTGCATTAACGCCACTGGAAGAGAAGGACATGAACTTTAAGGAGAAAAACAAGAAGAGGCAGAGTTCTTTCGAAAGAATAAATCAGGCAAAAAGAGTCTTTTCTCAGTTTGAAATATTTTTGTCAAAACTTCAAATGTATCAGAAAGTTGCATGAATATTACGACAGGCATTCGACCGTCCTCGCCCGATAGAGAAATATCACAGAAATCCAGAACAGTTAATGTAAGATCTTAATCTTCGACTTCCTCTTACTTGTCCTACAAATGCTGTTCACTGTCGAATTAGAACAACGAATTCTGTAACTCCAAATGAAGGGTCGCTGGTTTTAAGCCTGAAAATTTCATATAATTCATCATCGTAAGATTTTGAGAGTTTTCTTTTGGATAGTCGTCTGAAATCCATTAACTGTTGTATTTGCTTTACCGCGTAGTAAAGTACTGTAAATCAAATTCATGAATAGCAACTTTTGTAAGGGCAAACGAGGTAAAAAAACTGAAAAGATGATGAAAATAAATTCGAACTTTATATTGTTCAGAAAAAAATTAACTCTATAACAAATATCACTGTCAAGATTTTAGTCTTATGAGATCTTAAGTTACCCTTGGCTCTTGATGGGCCATCTACATAGGTTCAATCGGATGTCAATTAGAATACAAAATAAAAATTTAACAATTATATTTCAACAAATATACCCTTATATCAATATATACAAGATATGTCAAAGTAAATATGAACTAAACAACGATCACAGCATTAAAGAAAATCGACGATAAGCTACCAGCTGCATTGGAGTCAACATCAGCAAGGCAATACGGTACAAGTCAGATGTAGGGGACCAATATCATTACAGTAATTAGACAAGAGAGAGGGATTCTGTAAATACATTAACACTGCATCTGAAACCTTATCATTAACTCAGATTCATATAATTATATAATAACAAACTTAAGACAATAAACAAAAACGAAATGTTAAACAAAAATCACAATAAGAAGCTTTGCAAGTCGATCAGTGGAAGGCTGCTTTGGTAGTTATCTGTCAGGATTTTACACATTCACTCTATACCTCGGATGATAAGAACACCAACCACCCAAGGATACAAAACTGGAAGTTACACTGACACCTTCCGACAACGCCATCTATTGACAAGTTTGTTCAAGGCTTCTTAAGACAATACTTCGACAATCACCTTAACGTCTTTTATAAGCAAAATACTATCCAAATGCTCCCAAAACGACTTTTATAAGCAAAATACTATCCAAATATTCCCAAAACGACCTAACATCAGCATCACTTAACCAGCTTTCTTAGTTCTGAAGCAGAAGAAAAAAGAAAGTAAAAAAAAAAAGTGAAAGGCAGAGAGATTCAATTATTTTGTTGTTCTTTTGTTTATCGCCAAATAAATAAATTAACAGTGCTAAAAGTTATGAAATTTATGACAACAAATATCAGTACAAAAATTCTTTGAGGAGCAAAATGCACTTGAAGTATTCCCAACACGACCTAATATAGCAAGCACACAGACATTCCTCTTCGAAGTCGTTGCACAGCATAAACAGGTAACCAGTTGCTCTCTTGCAGTCACATCAAAGTGAACTATGATTATAAGTCACTTATTCCTGAGGAACAAGAAAAACGTTCAGGTAAGTACTTCAGTAGAAGAGAACAGCAGAATAAAAGGAAGGCTGAAGAGAAGGAGGGACAGATCAAGTACGATAAACTAATTTAGAAAAGTTACCTAAAGCCTTTTGTCTGTCTGTCACAACATAGTAGGGAAAAAAAACTGTCGTTTTCAAAATAAAGTAAAAAAAAAAAATGGTGTTAACGGATAACAAGTAAAAAATGCACTGAAGTTTCTTCGGCACATTCGAGTTTTCTGTACAGCGTATAATGCTGTATGAGAAGCAACTTTCAGCCACGGCCCGGTGGTGACCTTCCGTATAGCGTTGCCAGACGTATTTTCACGGCTAACTTTAACCTTAAATAATAAAACCTAGCGAGGCTGGAGGGCTGCAATTTGGTCAGTTTGATGGTTGTTAGGTGGATGATCAACATACCAATCTGCAGCCCTCTAGCCTCAGCAGTTTTTAAGATCTGAGGGCGGACAGAAAAAGTGCGAATATAGAAACAAAGCCATCTCAATCGATAGTTTTCTTTTACAGAAAACTAAAAACCACCATTAACATGTGCATTGCTGCCAAGATCGAGACACTCTACTTGAAGGGGATTCTCCATCGCACTTTGGGAAAAGTCTGTTTCAAATATCTCACGTCTTTTGTCTTTTCGTGGAAAAAGCTTCGGAGGAATTTTCAGCTTTCAACGTTGTTTTCATCAGAAAGCTTTAGTAATATTTGACTAATTACCGGAACACTTGACATCGTCAGGTTACGTTAGTCTGAAATTACATTTTTAAGACGTGAAATTTTGTCTTGATGAGATTATTATTGTTTTTCCAATTGTTGTGACAGATTTTTGTTGCTATGTTATTGCTACGTTGGTGCTGCCTGGACAGCGAGAAGGAGATAATGATGATAAAAGCAATACTTTTTTTTTTATCTTTTATTAGAGAAAATATACACTATTTTACCATTTTAACAGAATTACCTTCAGAATTGTATCCAAGTTGACTTAAATTTACTAGAATTTAACAAAATCTTATTTTGTACTTTTTACAAATAATCTATGTATTTTAATGTAAATATTTCTCTGTAGTTACCTGGTATATAAGATTTATCAGTATATATCTCTTTTTTTTTATAAAAGCCGTTTTGGGTCAGAAATTATTGTTTTTTCTGAGGAATTTAACTCATAAAAAAGTTTTATGAAGGATATAGTTACATTACCGGAGGCTTTCTTTTCAATAAAATGATAATAATGTACAGGTATCTGTATCAGCAAAAAATGTTTAAAGTTTAGCTGAAACCTGACTCTGTTCTTACTCTGTTCGAGGCTTTTAATAAAAGAATGTGTTGTTACGTTTCTTGTGGTTACTAATACAGAAGAAAACAGAGTTTCTTAATCACGAGGATGTTGCTGGAGGTCTCAGGTCTGTATTCAGGAAAATATCTGAAAGAGTCTCACTTATAGCAATTGAATGAGGTTGTCTAGAAAGAATTAGATTTCATGTTCCGGCGATTTCATTCCTCATCCAAAATAGAATGACTCATTCATAAACGACGGAGAGATCGATTAAAGCAACGTTTAGTTAAAGCAACGTTTAGAGAAGCAGATGTTGCCGCCTGTTGCTTCCTTTAGTGGTTTGTCAGTCTATATGTAAATGGGATTTCAGACAAGCAATGGCGCTATGACGGATAAATCGTATATGCGTTAATTGTCAGTTCCCGAATCTCTCTCATAATCTGCTTTCGAGAGATTTTTCAATTATGGTTTATCTAGGGTATTTCTGAAGTAATGTGACGTTTCATCTATTTATCTTTGAATGCATACAGCTAAGGCTTACATCTGAGGAAGTTTCGTTTCTGTAAAATTGATTTATATTTGGTTCAACTTAGAGTGCAATCTCATTGTTTCTGTGGAAATATCTGACCTCTCCCTCAGTGCATCGAGGCTAGTATAGTATACTCCATTGCTTTGACGTGTCCGAAATATTTCTCTCTCTCTCTCTCTCTCTCTCTCTCTCTCTCTCTCTCTCTCTCTCTCTCTCTCTCTCTCTCTCTTGTATTGATATCTTATCAGAACGTTAGCAAATGTATCGCTTGATATATGAATGAATTTGACAGCTTTATTGCTTATGATAGTCCTGTGTGTTTCGTGTATCCCTAAATGGCTCTTAATATTAATGAGAGACTTTCTGGCAACATCTGAAGAGGAGCAATGGGAGACGTCCGAGTGGAATGAGAGCAATAACAACTGGACACCAATTGCTTTATCTGCTCTTCTAAAGGTAAAAGGGTTCTGTTCGCCTCATCAAACTGGAGATTATGTGACACACCACAACTGTCTTCCTATTAGTGAGTTGTATGATTGTTCAAACTGTCATCAACGTTAACGGGATTGATAAATGCACTGACATTAATTTTATTATTTTCTCAGTTACATTTGAAAACCTGAAGTGCTAAACTCAGAAACCGATGTTTTTTTTTTATTTCCTAATAAAATATAAATTTTGGGCCCTCGTGAATGTGAAAAAGGATACCTTGAAATATTCATTGGTTTTAATTATTTTATTATTATTGTACTCATAGATACTTTTTCCAATACATTAGGGATAATGACTACGTTTGTTGTTGCAACCAATATCATCATATCGATAAAAAAAAAATAGCAACGCATTCTATTGTTTGGTTTGGTAATTGTTTGGAGAGGTGATTTTGTGTGTGTGCGTGTGTGTGTGTTTACTATCCTTGTTTGTTTCCGTTAAGTGACTTCAATCTTCGCCGTCATTTATCTGTGATTGCCCCTGCCACCTACCACTTTATATAAAGGTATTATTTATATTTTACGTAGATATAACTATTGTTTGTATAAAGGCTATTTAAATTTGGGTTATACTACATTTGAATATTAGGTATATCTAGGTAATAACTCCGAGTCGGGCATTTCTTCGGAAATTACCGTTTTCTATAGTATTTGGGTTCCTTATTAAGAATTCGCTTTTATTTCTGGGGGGTTGACTGTGATCAAGCCCCAGGGGCTAGTACTAAACAAGGCGAAATTCATTTAACGCCCCAATCCCAGGTGGCTGACGTATTGGCGGGAACGTTCCTTGTAGTCCGTGCGGAGTTATTGCTTAGAATTACCGAATACAACTTGGTTATACTGTGAAGTAATCGCTTTTGTTACGTGATATTTATGTAGTGGGTTGTTCAACTGTTGTGGTTTATTTATGTTGAGAAGTATCCAACATATTCGGTTGTGACTTTAGAATTCATATCTTGGTTCGATGTGTATAAATTTTCTAACCCCTGCTTTAACCCATCATGAGGAATTATCTAAAGTGAGGTTACTTTCGTTTAGCCGCTCAACTCTGGCTAAGTAACTATCTAGACTTTTCTACCCCTTTATTGATGAATCTGTGAAGCTTGTGACCTTCTACCAACAGTCCATTGCTAAACTTCACTTCAGATTCTCAATAAGAAGCCATTCTATTTTTAAGTTGTCTTCTCATAACAAAGAACATATTTATATCTGCTGTAATGTGATATGTATTTCATAAACTTACTTGCTTATAATGATTTATTTCTGAAATATATATTTTTTTACATTTATTTTATTCATCTTAGTTTTTCCTTCAATTTGACTTATAGAGATAAATGGTACTTAGATAATGCCCCGCAAATATTTGAGAATTTGACAGAACTATCGACAGTCAGAAATCTAAACACCTCGATGCAGAAGAAAACTCTGTATACGGGAAAATCTGAAATAAAAATCCCATTCGTGTCAGGGGAGATCAGACAGCTGGTCGGAATGGTTCATGGAACCACGGCTTCTGGCCTCCCAGATAGGAGGGCGGCCTCCTCTTGGCACTCTACAGGGAAACCTAACTTCTCTTTCTGTAGGGCGTCTTTCGAAGTGAAGACTAACACAAGATGTTAATTACAGTGAAACCATAATAGAAATGAATAAGACACAACCCGAAATATGGTTAGGATAGTGTTAGTTTTCTATAGTGTTCATTATTCTGCTAACTTTATTTTGAAATTATTATTTCATTAGATGAAACCTATTCGCATGGAACAAGCACATGGGGCCATTGGCTTGAAATTATTCAACCTTCCTTCCAAAGAATGTTGGTTTCAACCTCCACCCACAGACCCCCACTCTGCAGCAGTTAATGATCATGATAGAGAGCCAGTGATTTTTCATTTCCCGGGCTCAGGCGCGAACCCATAACATCTGAGCATCATACCAAGACGCTAGCAACCATACCAGCAGACCAACTGCTAGCATCGCAAAGCATTACAATACAATCATAGACTGATAGAATGATGCCAAGAACCGCAATAATGAAAACAATGGTAATTATAAGAAGGATGAAAACAAACCAGCAACGAGAAAACCAACAGTAGTTAAGATTCATCGGTGATGATCATAATTAAGGTCTAGAGAAGTGAGGATGAGAATAATGTTATAATGAACATTATTTGTCTCAGTGAAACCTACTGCTGATTCAGCGGAGTCCAGTTTATGATGAGGTGACTCGATTTTTTCTAATAAATCCAATTTCTTAGGATGAAAGGTAACATTATAAATGTTTGATATTCTTTTATTCATTTTTAGTAAGGACATATTTATGGACATTTACATTTTAACCTATGAAAATGCATAGAAATTGTGTAAATGGGTAAAATATGCAATCTAGCATTAACGTTTCACCCTGTCTCATTTATAGCATGATCATAAAGAGAGTTTATTGCTGTAATGAATTAAAGGGTTTAGTTGGCTTATGTAATATCACAGTTCGCTGCCTAAAGGAAGACCAAGTGGTAGGAAGTGGCTTGAAGTGAACCTCTGGACTGCTGCTGATTTTGTTGTTGTTTTAGATTAACCCAACCTTCAGCTCAGAGTTCAAAGGCTCGTTTATGTCTTGTAGTTTACTGAGAAGGTCGAGGATTAGATGGCATTATCCTCGAAGACTGTAACAAGTGGGTATTCCGAGGGTTTCTTTCTACGGGACATCCCGTTAAACAGGTGTGTTCCAGATTAGTGGGCCATTATTGGGAAATGCATTTGCCGTAGCCAACCAACACTGAACACTCAAGGACAGTCATCTGTAGCATCAGCATCATTATGTTTTTTTTTACTTTTGTCGCCACTAAAGTACCACCAATAATGCTAATAATTTATTTATCCACTAATGTACACTTTGTCCGTGCCGTATTTACTATAGAGCAGGGGTTTCTCAGTGGTAGATATCAACCCCCAGGGGTTAATGGGACCATCCAGAGTCGATACCCCATTTCCTGAATAACCACTGGATCCATGCAACGTAAAAACACCATACAAACAAACAAAAACAGAGTCGATGCATATGTTGTTTAAGATTAACCTGCCCTTGTGCCAGCACGGGCTCTTGCTCATAGAGCAGCCCGTATATGATGCATAGTCCGGGGCAAAAGGAGGTCGATGAATAACTAATGCGTCAGAAAATTAAGTTTCATATGCTCGTGCATCTCAGGTTCTAAACATATTCTCTTATTGTGTGTTACATTTGTATCACACTGCATGTCAAGTACTAAATTAATACTTCTCAAATTGATTTCGAGGAGTTAAAAAGATTGAGAACCTTTGATATAGAGTGAAAGGTTCATGCGGAATGTCCAAATCTCTAGCGAATTAAAAGGAATAAAGGCTGATAAACAACTTCTTTGTGGCAGCGAAAAAGAAATCGTTAGAAAAATAGGAGTTCCTTTATTAATCAAATCCCTCCACATGCCAATGCACCAATCACTTCTAATGAGACCTCTATACCTGATGGTCTCTGTCCCGATACTGCTAATTAATGTCATTATCTCCTTGGCGCTGTCACAGCAGCACAAACAGAGCAGCACCAACACAGCAGAAGCAGAAGGGGAAGTAAACCAGCAACAAACCTGAGGCAACAACAGCAGAAACAAAGACAACAGCGGTAGAAGCAACTTCAGATCCAAACAATATTATTGCATTCTGATCTATCCTCGTGACTGTGTATCTGTTTCCGTAACTCTTGAACTAAAACTGAATCTTTCGAATCAAAAGCGTTGAATGGTGGAAATTAATTCCGAATCTCCTCCACTGAAATGAACTAAGATATCAAAAAGGGTATTTCCCAAGTGCAACGGAAAATCTAATAACGATAGATTTTTTTTTTTTCATCCTGACGTAATGGCAGCTATACAAGGGCCTTCCAAACCTCTTAAAATATTTTCCTTTGTTATATAAAACGGTACAGCTGTTATTTATCACTATCTTTTATATTGTTAGTATGTTTTTTTTTATAGAACTTTCCTCTCCTTCCTGTGTTAGCCTTTTACTCAGCTCCTACTAAAGTACCTGGACTTTTACCTTGATACTCATGAAGTGTAAAACAGGATTAATGATTGTGATGATAAAATTTAGGTTTACTGTCATTTGATGTAACCACAGAAAGGAAAGCAAGTGATTTCTTGTTTCTTCCGTGGGAGAACTAAGAGGAATGACTCAATGAGTGTAATATTAGGTGGTTTTGTGAATACTTAAATTCCATTTTCCTTGTAAAGCAATCTTTATGGTGTTATGTGTAACAGATTTCATTATTTACTCATATGAATGAATACCTTCTGGGTATTACGGTAGATGTTGGAATACCTGAACGATATCAATACTGAATTTATCTTCGTCATATATTTCCGTGTTTATTCCTCATTTACTTTTGCAAAACGTGCTATTCTTGAATTTAGTTCACATTATACTGCAGTAGATAAAATCAAATATAACAATTTATGGATCTCAGATGATCATCTTAAAGAAGATTATTAGAAACTTATGAAACTAAAAGATATTAAACTTTCAGATATTGAACCAGGCTTATCTTGAAAAAGTTAGAGAATAAGTTGTTTGGAGTCGACAGCAAAGTAAGATTTGTAGAAAAAAGATTCAGTCCAAAAGGAAGATCATTTAATAAGTGTCTAGGATTTCTGTGGTTTTCTGGATCAGGTGAGGGAGGTCAGATACAGTCGTGGTTGTGATTCAAATCCCTGATGTATTTCAGACTTTGTAATAATATTTCGAACTGAAAAAATGGTCCATTTGACGATGATTTCTTCCTCCAGAGATAATTTGCCTCTTCTTGATTATCTTGGAATTTACATTCTGCTACTCCAGATCTTCATTCAACCACATTTGCTTTTGCCCTTTTCAAATTATTACTCCTCCTTAGCAGCATCATGCCGCCTAAAACTACATTGAACAACTATTTCACAGCAGCATTGCCAATTATCTAATCTTGTACTTTGGAAGTTTCTCTTGGCATAATTATGTCCTGGTTCCTCGGTGTCTAATAAACAAAATTCTCACCTAATGGATAGGATACTGTTTAATGAATATACTCTCTCTCTCTCTCTCTCTCTCTCTCTCTCTCTCTCTCTCTCTCTCTCTCTCTCTCTCTCATTCCTCTGTGTGCGTGTGTGTATTTGCTACCTTCTCTTTCATTATCTCCTATACAACTATTTACATTTGCCATTACCGTTATTGTCTCCATTAAGAAGAAATAGAATTCCAGTGTTTATTTTCATAAATATATTATTATTATTTATTATTAATATTATTATTATTATTATTATTATTATTTATTAATTATTATTATTATCATTATTATTATTATTATTATTATTATTATTATTATTATTATTATATTATTTCACTTCCAGTCAATTGTTTCACAAATTGAGTTTTCAATATATTATTATTATTATTGTATTATTATATTATTATTATTATTATTATTATTTATTATTATTATTATTATACTTCCAGTAAACTGGTTTCATAGGAGGCGTTTTCAATATATATATATTATATATATATATATATATATATATATATATATATATATATATATTTTGTTTTTTTTTTGTTTTTTTTTTTTGCTCTATCACAGTCTTCCAATTCGACTGGATGGTATTTATAGAGTGTGGTTCCGGGTTGCATCCTGCCTCCTTAGGAGTCCATCACTTTTGTTACTATGTGCGCCGTTTCTAGGATCACACTCTTCTGCATGAGTCCTGGAGCTACTTCAGCCTCTAGTTTTTCTAGATTCCTTTTCAGGGATCTTGGGATCGTGCCTAGTGTTCCTATGATTATGCGTACAATTTCCACTGGCATATCCCATATCCTTCTTATTTCTATTTTCAGGTCTTGATACTTTTTATTATTATTATTATTATTATTATTATTATTATTATTATTATTATTATCTATCAAGTAGCATCAAAGCTCACTAGACCAATATTCTTCCACGATGACATACTTCCTTAAGAAGCCTCTGTCAGGCATAACGATATTTCCTTGTATATTGTATCACTTTTATCAAAGTGTAATTTTTTCGCCTTTTAGTTTTCCGTAAAAGAAAACTATTGAGATGGCTTCTTTGTCTGTCCGTCTGCCCTCAGATCTTCAAAAGTACTGAGGCTAGAGGGCTACAAACTATAGTAGATTTACATCAACCGTGCATTTGATGTCTGTGCCAGTCCCTTACGACGCTCTTGATTGGCTGTTGATAAGCCAATCACAGGGCTGGAAACTTTCAGTCTCTGTTCCACCTCTCCTGAGGGGTACGTCTTTCAGGAGAGGTGGAACATACATCCTACATATGTGAACTTTCGAGAGAGACTGAGAGTTTCCAGCCCTGTGATTGGCTTATCAACGTCCAATCAGGAGCGTCGTAAGGGACTGGCCTAGACATCTAATGCACAGTTGATGCGAATCTACTATAGCATGTTGATCACCCACCCTCCAATCATCAAATATTTCAAATTGCAGCGCTCTTGCCTCGGTAGTTTTGATTCTATTTAAGGGTAAAGTTACCCATGATCGTGAGTCTGGCACTGCTGTAGTGGGTGCCAACACAGGCCACCAACAGGCCGTGGCTGAGAGTTTCATACAGCAATATACGCTGTACAGAAAAGTCGATTGCGCCAAAGAAACCTCAGCGCATTTTTGACTTGTTATACGAGCGCCAGTAGAAGGGTTTACTACAAATATGTACATATGCATACATAAAACATCATGTACCATAAATGAAGTGTATTTCAATCTGAATTACTAAACATAGGAAAACAGTATTATAAATGCATTCTCTGCATTATTCATTCCCTTTGGCAATTGTTACTGGGATCTAGTTATAATTGGAATTCAGCGGGGACGATATAATGCGCGAATGTATACTATGGTCGACGTGAAATGTTCAAATGCGTAGCAAACTACGCTCCATTATATGTAGTAGTCGTCAGTCGCTATGAACCGCAGTGGTCGATTAGACTTGACTCCCCGACCATCTGCTACCAGTCAGGAATTCTATTGCACTCTTTCTCTCAGACTGATGGGTACCTCAGAGTTTGAAAGGGTTTCTAACTCTACTTATCGACCTTTTCATTTGTTCCTACACGAAATAGAAACCCTCGGCCCTCTACATAAGGAAGAAAGAAAGTAATTCCTTACGTAAAGGACCTCAGGTTTGTATAGTTAGGAAAAATACAATTTAATTTCAAAAACTGTGATTTCTTTGGCCATAATCACTTTCAAGGTACTGACTTCTTACCCTTTCTGGCTGCTCTAGGAGCAAGAGCCTGTGCCATCACAAAATGGCTGGCTAAATCTTTTACTATTACTACTATAGTAGATCCACATCAACCGTGCATTTGATGTCTAGGCCAGTCCCTTACGACGCTCCTGAATGGCTGTTGATAAGCCAATCATAGGGCTGGAAACTCATAGGCAAGATGTTTGTTCCACTTCTCCTGGAAGAAGTATACCTCAGGAGAGGTGGATCATAAATCCTACCCATGTGAACTCTCGAGAGAGACTGAGAGTGTCCAGCCCTGTGAGTGGCTTATCAACAGCCAATCAGGGGCGTCGTAAGGGACAGGCCTACACATCAAATGCACGGTTGATGAGAATCTAGTGTAGTAACACGCCACTACATTATTCATTCATAAAAGTCGAATCCAAGAATAAATTGTCACCAGCAATAATGCTGGAAGGCTTAGGATGCGTGAAGGAATGTTCTTTTAATGGTGCGTTGGAATGAATTCAAGTTCATTACCACAATGCTGAGATTTCTTTATCATTAATCCACGAGACAGTCCATTTTTTCCTAAGACATTACTGCTTTCTCTCTCTCTCTCTCTCTCTCTCTCTCTCTCTCTCTATTTGACTCTCATAAGGTAAATAAGGATTTTTTATGCACAGTGAAAGTATTATGTTGAACATCACGAGTAAATATTTACACGAGTGGACCGTCGGAATTACGTCTTAACACTAATTTTTGAACTGGGAAACGTTTGTCCCGCCTTTTTCATTCCGAAACCTTTCGTTGATTCCCTTCTGCAGTACATTAACATTAAGCATACTGAGTATATCATAACACAAACACACACACACACACACACACACTATATATATATATATATATATATATATATATATATATATATATATATATATATATATATATATATATATATGCTTAAAAATCACAGTAGATGCACGTGACTTCATTAAATGAGCGAATGCCACAGGAAAATGATAGTCAGAAATCCAAGCGCTTTCGTTTTTACTAAGACATTGTCAAGGAGCTAGTGAAATACAATTGGAGAGAAAGGTCTCAGGTACACAACAAGATCAAGAATACCAGATGGCATTCTTGAACCTGTTGTGTACCTGAGAACTTTCTCTCCAATTGTATTTCATTCGTTCCTTGACAATGTCTCAGTAAAGATGAAAGCGCTTGGATTTCTGACTATCACTTTCCTGTGGTATTCGCTCATATAATATATATATATATATATAGTTATATTATATATATATATTATATATATATATATATATATATATATATTATATATATATATATATATATATATAATTATATATATATAATATATATATAATTATTATATGTGTATATGTATATATATTTGTGTGTGTGTGTGTATATATGTGTGTGTATATATATATATATATATATATATATAATATTATATATATATATACTATATATATATATATATATATATATGCATACATGTATAAGCTTGAGACGTTTCCCTAAAATGGGAACACCAGAGAAAGTCCAACAGATCAGTCACTGCCACACTGATATTCTATCAGATCTACGCTATATTTTAAGTCCCCAGAATAATCAGATATGAGTCCCTTTCAGTTTTCAGGAAAAATCTTTTGTTAGAGGTTGTTAGTCTCACGCCTTCTTTGCGGATGTGTATGGACTTTACAAGACTGGAGTCACCCATCCAAGTAATGATCAGACCCAGCGTTGATCAACTTCGCTTGTCGGACGACCAGCTACTATGTAGGTACTGAACCTTCTGCTGGCAAATGCAATTATTGTCTTTGATTAATATTTGGAAGATAAAAATCTGCAAGTTAATGGAATAGAGAGCGAAGGAGATATTAGGATGAGTTCAATATCAAAAGAAAACTTGATCTTTCGTTCTTTGTTTTTTCTTTTTTCTTTTTTATTTGAGCTTGGAGGAATTGCCGAGTTAAATTCTAATTCCAGCCATTAATGAAATACTATTGCGCTTCGCTTTTGCACCAAGGATATAATTAATGGGATTCTGTTACTGAGGCTGCCATTCTCTTTTGGGGAAAATTGGAAAATCTCGAATTTTATCGGGAAAAGAAACGGTTATGCATCAGAGGGAAGGCGGACTCATTTTGTCCCATAAAAAGAAAAGCCTTTCTTCATTTCATTCCTTTGTTGATAGAACCTATGTGTGTCTACTGGGACCTTTTTCATCTTCAAAATATCTTTAGTGCTCTAAAGACATTTCACTAAAGCGGCTCAGTGGCGTGGTCGGTATGGTCTTGGCCTTCCACCTCGTGGCCGCGAGTTCTATTCTCGGACATTCCATTGAGGGATGTGTATTTCTGGTGACAGTTGTTCACTCTCGACGTGGTTCGGAAGTCACGTAAAGCCGTTGGTCCCGTTGCTGAATAACCAATGGTTCCGTGCAACGTAAAAAACAATACTAATACAAAAATAAAGACATTTCCCCTCTAATGGATAATATTCAAATATTTTGATCTATTTTTGATTCAGTTTGATTTAGGAAATTTCTTAGAAATATTGGTTTCGGGAGGATTTAAACTGAGTCGGGGATTAACGTGTTTATATTGGTATGTGTCCGAAGTGGAAGAAATTATTTGTCTTTATTAGGATCATTTCATTCTACTTCTTGGTGCCATGACGGGTTCCCGTTAGCCTATATAGCTCGGAATCCTTCGTGATCTGGAGCTGAACCAAAAACTCATTAACTGGACAAAATTATCCTTTTGGCGTGTTAATACTATATCTCAGAGCAGGTCAAAATATAAAGAAAATAGAAATAATGAAAAAGGGAGGTGATTATCAGGAAGACTAATTTTGGCTCATCATTATTCATCAATATCAATGTTTCCTGCTAAAGACTGAAACACCATAGGAATAGCAGGTGAGATGATTTAGGCCTAGACGTCATTAACTGCTCATGGTTGTCAGTCACTTTAAAAACTATGTATGACACTAAAAGCATTGTGGTTAACGTAACCAGTTGTGGCAACACATTATGAGGAAAATCATATCCGCTCTCAGGGTGCCTATAATACAACGGCTGCAGTTAGATCTAAAAGGACATCGCAAGCACCTAATTGTTCTTCCCATTGATGTTGGCGGTGTCATGGTCACACATTCAGAATACCTCAGCTGTCTCTTTTAATGTTCTCAAATTCGTGCCGTATTGTTTTTCCTTTCATTCACAAGATTTTCTCACATCTAAAAAATGGGATTTCTGGTGTTTCGTTCTTACTCGAATCGAAATGCTCATTAATAAATGACGGGAAGATCCTTTAAGGCAATATCAGCAGAGGCAGATATTGCTATCTGTTGCATTTCTTAGTAGTTTGTCAGTCTATTTGCAAATAGGATTCGGACAAGCAGTTGCGCTATGGCGTCTAACTCGTATACGAGTTAATGGTCAGTTACCGAATTTCTCTCATCCTTTCAGCTGGAATTTTGAGTTTGGATTCATTGTGATTTTTGTTTCCAAGTGGAAATTCTATTGGTTTCATACTTGCTCTTATTTTTGTGCCAAAAGTTTATCGAGATTCTTTTGAAGCAATAGGTCTTTTTATGCTTCGCTTGAGCTATCCCTTGATTTCTGATTTCATACCATCGTCTTTATCTTTATCTTTTCAAGGTGAAGGTCAATTTGAACGTGAAAATTTTGAGCATTTATTCTCTTGGTTTCTGAAAATCACCGAGTTGGTAGCGTCGTCTTCAGAATGTTTCACTTTGCACCAAAGGCTGTGTTTCAGCTATCTTTAACCTTCGCCTTTTTTAAAAGGTCACAGTTAAATTTCAATTATATATCTAATTATAATGCAACTTGGTAGTTAGGTTTATTGTGTTTGGAAAATGGCTCTTTCTTCCAAAATCTCTTCAACCTTGATCTGTTTTTTGAGAAAAAATTCTCTATTTAGATGGGGAAATATCCATTTCTTTATAATATTTATGATACCTATTTTACACCTTGTGGATGGTAATCAGTTTTCCCCCAGTATATTTTGACAGTGACCTATTTCTTCCCCCTTACTCTTATTTCGTCAGGACTGTGACCCTAAGTTTCACCTTGACTTTCATTCACGATCACAGGTCAATTTAAAGTTCAAACTCTTCTTCTTTCTTCTTCTTCTTCTTCTTCCCTGACGCTTGGCATGTAGGTATCGGTGGCTAGAGATTATTTTCCGAAGCATTTTTTTTATTCCGGTTCATTTTTCAAGGCCATGGGTCAATTAAAAGTAAGCGTTTAATTTTGTCTAATTACGTCGAAGAGTCGTAGATTGTCAGCTTTGTAGAATGTAGAAGTCTTCTTTACTCCCTCTCCTCCCGTTTTCTAATGACTTTTGGTTGTTCGTCCTTTCAAAACGCTATTATTATATGGTCATATTTAATTAATTTATCATAATCATTATAACTACTTCGAGAGGAATATATTTGTAAGATTCTAAAATGTTTTTTTTTTTTTTGTCATACATCACAGGCTACAATGAATAAATATATAAGTGCCATTGAATGGTTGTTTCTGGCCGCCAGTACAAATGCACTAAAGGAAGATTTATTTTCATTTGTAGAAACTTCACCAAAAAAAGGACAGGAAGCTTTTTTCATATACAAAGTGTCACTATTTTTTGGTAGCGATACATATAGTTGTCAGCATTTTTCTCACCAAGAGACTTGCTACTTTAATTTCCATGGCATCTGTCCAGTTTAACCCTTTCATGAACACCGACATCTTTAAGGTTGCGCTTCTGTTACATTCTATGCATTGTTTGTGCAGTGATTGGCTTCTTTCTTGAACAACCCACTTCTCTCTTTCTCGTCTATTCAATGCGTTGCCAGCTCATCTGAGGAACATATCAGGAGTGAGCGTAGATGTGTTTCAGAATAAGCTCGACAAATATCTAAGCTGCATCCCAGACCATCCAAGATTGGAAGATGCAAAATATACCGGAAGATGCATTAGCAATTCTCTGGTAGACATTATAAGTGCCTCACACTGAGGGAACTGGGGAAACCCGAACGAGCTGTAAGGTCTCTCTCTCTCTCTGTCTTTCTCTCTCTCTCTCTCTCTGAAGAAATTGTATTGCTTTATTGCATATGAGGATTTTCTGTACTTCGTGGAAGGGATACAAAGAGCGTCTGTCCCAGAGTCCTTAAATGGCTCTCAACATAATGAGAGACTTCCGTCACATACGTGAAGAGCAGAAGCGGAGGACAGTCAACAGAATGAGAGCAATAAATTATTACATTTCATCAGCTTCAGCGAAAGAGAACAGCTAAGAGCATAGATTCCTTTTACCCATTTACTACTACTCATTTCTTTCTGTAACTCCATTTTCTTTATTTTTCAGTTTATTTTTCCTTAGGGTAATCCTCGTCACTTTTATTGCATAAATAATGAATAAGAGAGAGAGAGAGAGAGAGAGAGAGAGAGAGAGAGAGGAAGGGCGGGTAGGGGAGATCGTGAGATCGTGACCCCACTGAACTCCCGCCACAAATCTTCTTCTTGCTTCAAGTATCTGAAGTGAGGCAACTCTGCCTTTGTGTTGACTTCGTCCAGGTTGTCCTTCGTCTCCGGCATTTCGTTTTCCCAGCTCGATAGCCATTATTACATCATCAGCAACAGTCAGACACATAGCATCATCTCTCGTCACTTTTAGTAGTGATTCGAGGTCCACACCAGGTGTCCTACTCCTTCTTACAACTTACCAAACTATTGGCCCAAAGTACGGCCAGTGCTCTTGGCATCAGTGGGCCGGTGTAATCTAAACAAAGTACCAGCCTTTAATAACAGATTTCTATACAAATGTCTATCTTAAAGCCCTGAACATTGCTTACCCGTTGGAATTATTTTCGAGGATTATGACAGTAAATAAAAGGGAAATGTTTCCTTCCTCGTTATGTGAACAGAGATGAGATCCCAGCTCCACTTCTTTGGGGCACTCAAAGAACATCTATCTTTCTATTCTCTTTCAAAATCCCTTTTTGCCGTTATCATAGACGAGGTTCCCTTTTCAAAACTGAATTAGGTCAAGAAATGTTTAGTAATCTGGGTACAGGTATTGTGACCTGAATATTAATGCAGCGTTGAGATATGAATATTTAGTTAGTTCCCCTTACATGAAAGAAAAGGAAATTTCCATAAACATTTTATGAAATGCGGAAAACATTTGATACCAACCAATTTCATTTAATATCAGACGATAATGTTACATGTATAATTCAGTAATTTTAGAGAAAGAGAGAGAGAGAGAGAGAGAGAGAGAGAGAGAGAGAGAGAGAGAGAGAGAGAGAGAGAGGAAAAAGTAAATGTGTTTATCATTTCCGGGTTAACCATTTCCGTGGAAATGATGAACCCGGAGCATTAGTGCATTAAAATATTAGCATAAAATGGAGGTGTTATCTTTATGGTAATGAACTTGAATCGTTGCAGCCCACCATAAAGGGAGCCTTTCTTCCCTCACTCAACCCCCCCCCCCCCCCCCTTTTTAAGAACTCTTTCCACTTTGCTTAGCCCATTACGCATTACTACTTTTGGCCATTCATTCTTTGACTTGACGTTTATGAATAAATAATGTAGTGGCGTGCCGTTAACGACGCTTCAAAAGAATTTCGCGTCGACCTAACTGTAATTTGATTGAAAGCATGGCGTCCTCACAGCGTTGCTTAAGAAAAAAAGAAAAGGTTTCCTGAAACAGCTGCTGAAAGGCAGAAGTGGTAAAGATGCAGAAAACACTAAGAATTCCTTTATCTCTATCTATGGGATACATTACCATTTGTATACACAATGTACATCATGTATTAATTCTGACAAGTTTCAAAACAGGAATGAATAACAATACTGAATTCCGAATAATGAAGTCATGGCAGGATTGTTACGTTGGCTTTCATTTCCTGAAGAAAGAAAGTTAATAATTTTCCGTTGCAAAGGTGAAAGTGGATGAAGCTCTGAACTGAGAATTTTGGTGGATAGATATTGTCTGTTCTAAGAGTTAGAATGTGTATCCTTATGGATGTGGAGGAAAGAGGTTAGAGAATTTATAAGTTACTGAGAAGGAACTTGAAAATAACAGGGAAATATGGTCAATGTTAATGGAACGCTTCATTAAGTAATGGTAATTATGACGGTTTGTGTTACCGATAATCATAAAGGAGAAAATAGGAGAGAGAGAGAGAGAGAATTATTAATAAAGTTATCGTCGTATCTTCAAAGGAATAATACCAAGGTAGAAGTACAAAAGGAATTTATTTGGGAGATTATAAAATATGTAAGACGTTCTGTATATGATACTGATGAAAGTATACCTTCAGGGACCTCATGTCCAAGGAAGTTCTCGTAGCAAAAATAAAGGAAGTTTTCGGTGACCTCATCAGGTAGCGCAGTTGTGGAGAAGTTGTTCATAGAGACTTGAGTGTTACTGAGAACAACAGTCAATTAGGAGAAGGAAATGCGAATTGGGGCTGATGGAAGGATCGGAATTTCACTGCTTCCGAAAGACGATGAAGTAGAAGAGGCGGAAGTCCTCCAAGAGAAGGACTTATCAAAAGTAATATTTTCATGACGAAGGATATCACAAATGTATTATTAAGTTGCCAACAAAAGACCGAAAAAACTGGTATCCGACATTCCTCAGCTGATCTATAAAAATGACAGAAAACCAAACCACAAATTAATAATCTTATGTTTTCACTTTTATCTTATCGAAAAAAATCCATCTCTCTATATAATCGGAAGTATCAGAATCTCTAACGTTGAAGATTAGGTGTTTCATGATATAAGGATAATTTGTTGACAACTGTGAGCTGTTTCTCGTAAAGGACATTCTTGGGTAGCAAACTATCAGTTTACATCTTACCCGACTGTTGAACAGGCAAGAGCAACGATCAAAGGGAAATAAGTTCAATGATTCTGTTATTCCTCTCTCCGCCTCGAAGATTCCATCTGAAAACACTTGAAGGAATTTAGTGCCTCCAAGAATGGAGTGACATAACAGGACAAATTCTCCCGAGACAAAGATTCTAATTAAGATATTTCGAGCAAAACTCAACATCACAAACACACACACACACACACACACACACGCAAGCACACTCGCAAACGCACACTCACCTACAGACAAACACACACATTCTTGCTCCTTCTGAGTTCACCTACATTAGAAATGAGCGATCGGTTGTCTTCCCCTTCCCGTGGTTACGTCACATGAAAATAATGTTTAGTATCAATATCATCCTTAAAGTGAAATGATTCGTAAGGAAGTCAAATGTCCTGAAACTTGATAAGGAATGCAGTGAGAGAAATCATATAGAGAAGCAATGGAATGAAATATAAAAGCAAAGAAAAGGTCAGAAATATATGAAATAAAAGAAATAAGTAGCAGCCAAAAATAAAATCGCATTAAGCATCTTATATCTTAAAGGGGGTTTTCCGTCGCACTTTTGGAAAAGTCGTTTTTTGATATCTCGGGTCATTTCAGGAAGCGAGATCCGGGATGAAGTTTCGCTCCTGAATGTATGTTTCTCGAAAGTTTTGAATTATAAGTTATGTCAGCATGAAATGATAATCTTGGGAGCTGACATTTCTTCCGCTGTTATTACTTCTGCTTCTGTCATTGCTGTCATAGCTTTTGTTGCTGTTAATACTGTCGCCTCTGTGTTGGTGCTGATGTGATGACAGCACCGAAGAGATAAAGACAATGGTGAGCAGAAGGGGGAAGAGACAATCACGCATCCGGGTCTCGGCAGAAATGACTGACTGCTGCTCCTGTGGGATTTAATGTATAATGAAGCTTTCGTTGATTTCTTATCACTCCTATCTCTGTGGGAAAAAGGTTCCACATTCAACTCCTTCGTGGGGTTTTCGTTTCACTGTGAAATGTACAAAGGTTTTTATGGACAAAAAATTGTGCAATCTGATTAGGACGTTTCGCAGCATTTCTAATATAGCACGTTCACGACGGTTGATGTTTCCTAAAGTACATTAATTGGTGTTAATGGCTGTACTTTTGTGTGGTGGGAACTGGAGGGGAGATGGTGAAAAGGGTGATGTCTAAGACTGTCTTTGAGAGGTCATCGTTAAATGGCAGCAGCAATACATTTTTTGATGACTGCTGAAGTGGACTACGTTCTTCTGGAGAGACACTGTATGGATTAGTGCAGCTAGTGCACTTTACATGGTGCACTGAAGGCATTACTAAAGGGTGTTTGCAGTGTCCCGTCAGCCTGACCTACACCCACTATTGAGCCTTTTACTTTGTCTACATTCTTGGTCCCTCTTTCAATCTTGCTGACCAACTCCTCTGACTATCACTTCTTTGTGCATCTGTGGGACTTTCCCTTAGTTCAACCTTTAAATTCTTGTACTCACCTGCTTTATTTTCTTGATTTTTCAATCTCACTGCCAAACTTCTCCGACTCTATCTTTTCACTGAATGGCTAAAATTACCCCTGTGCTTGGCTTGACCGCCTAAATTTCGTAAATCAGCCCACCTGTCAGACATTCATCGAGGTTATAGCATTGGGCCCTTAACCATGCAATAGATATAGATATTAGACTTGAAAAAGAATTGCTCCAGTGTATCAAAGATGTTAAAGTAAAACAAGTCATAAGAACCTATCTCTTATGGATAAAAAGAGATTGAAAATTAGTCAGTAAACGCAAGCAGAGAACGGACTTTTGACCATCACCAAATAATCATGTGAGGCACTGGTTAGAGCTACCAGTTAGTCATTAGCAATGTTCACTATGTTTGCTATGTCTCAGCAATGAGTTTAAGGCAAATTTTATAGTAGTGTGATGACACCCTTTAGTGCCAGTTTACTATCATCTTCATATACCCACCTCGACATAAACACAACCATCAACAAAAGCAGAGTTCCTGTCGACAAAACGTTGGGTTAATCATAGAAAAAATAATATAATAAAAAAAATCACAATCTCATACAACATCCATCCAGAGCGCTTATACCATTTACCATCTTGCCAAAGGTAGCTACAGGCTGCTTACAGACGAGGGCCAGCGCCTGAAGAAGCTAGCTTAATAACGTGAACCAATCAGCCACCTCTATGATTCTTTACAACGACAACGATCGTTGCGACTGTGATACGTTCGAGGAATAGCAGAAAGTTAAGGTTAATTAAATACCCTGTGGTAGGGGTATAAGAATACTACCACCGTAGGTCCTGCGTGTCGTAAAAGGCAACTAAAAGGACAGCTGCTGCCTTGCAGTCTTATTCTTTAGTAAAAGGCTAGGCCCACCGCCAATAATTGTGGAACAAACTGCTTGCCTTACAAGTGGACTTTTCAAGCAAAGGCGAGGCCCACCGCCAATAACTGTGGTTGATGACAGCAAGGGCATGCGGTCGTAAAAACCACTTTGCCAAATAATAAACCTTGCCTGAAGTTGTAAGGAAAGGCGCACCAGGCAACCAACCCTTAGTGTTGTATAACGTGGGAAAAAGGAAGAGAAAGTTAAGGTCAAATGATACATTTTCGTGTTTATACAGCGACCTACACGTTTTCATCAATAAAATGGATATGTGCTATATAAGATACCTAATACGTGATCTTTCTCCAGACAAAAGAAATTGTTAAAAAAGTTAGAGAAGATTAAAGACAGATTTACATCCGCTGAAGCAGCAATTATTTTTAATGAGACCAATAATGAGCTTTATTATTATTCCATCATTCTCTCTCTAAGCCCTCATTTATTATTTTTGCCTTAAATATTTGGTATTATTGATTTTCTCGTTATTAGACCTAGATCATCCTTATTATTATTATGATCATTGTTCTTATTATATTTGTTTTATATTTTATTACTGATGTGATGCAATTTGATTCGATGAAATTGTGGACGTCTCGCCAAGCGGAAAGAAGGAGTTGGAGTGGTTGAACAGCAAGATAAAGAGAACCAGAAAATAAAGGAGATGAAGTATAAGGTCCTCAAAGTAGATCTAGAAGAAACCCCCATGTTTGAACTGAGAAGTGACAGTTGAAGAGATTGACAAAGGAGGCCGGAGTGGAGGTAAAATCAAAGGCTAAAATGTGGTTGCAGCCAAGAGCCGAAGGGATGGTGCACGAACCCAAGAAGGAGATGCGATGTTAGAATTGGCGGTAAAGTCAATTCTCACCAAATGCCCAGTTGTGCCCGAGTCTTTTCTATCTTGACGAAGGAATTTGTGAGAGGATGAAATCTGTGGCACAGTCGTCTGCTATTATTTATCGTGACTGCATTCTTCACCTCGAAAGCTGCCTTACAGGAAAGTATAGTAAGTATCCTTGTGGGATCTCAAAATGGGGCGTTCCCTCCGCCTGGAAGTCCCGGAGAACTGGCTTAGCCATTCCAACTAGCTCTCTGGTCTCTGCTGATCGGAACATGAATGATATGAATTTTCTTTTTTTCTTTTCCTTTGTATGTTGGACTTCTTTCCGCAGATTTGATTTTCTTTTTCCTGGTAGTAACCCTCTAGTGCCAGGAACATCCAGATGTTCAGTCTTCTTGCTTGAAAACTCGTTCTCTTTTATCAGTGTAATGAAATAGATAACCATAATCAGAGTAAATATTATAATCATCGTCACGTACCCCTGGAAAGAAACAAAACAAAAACCTGTTATTGCACTGATAACGAGGGAAAACTTTCGAATCCTGGATATTTCGAAATGGACAATTTCATACTCATGACGGAGCAGAATTTATATCATACTAGAAAATTCAAACAACGCCAGATCTTTTGCTCTGCAGGTTTTCAGATGTGATGACGGAAATGATAGAAATGACATTGTCAGTGTATTTTTACTCATCGTTCCTTTTACGGCAGCGCAAACGATCACACGAATCATTTTCAGCTTCAGAAGGGAAACAGAACCCTTCTACCATAAGACCTCCAGATAATGCAATTGGTGTCCAGTTATTATTGTTCTCATTCAGACTGGGCATCTCCCATTGCTCCTCTTCAGAAGTTGCCAGAAAGTCTCTCGTTAATATTAAGGGCCATTTAGGATCTCCAGGGGACACGAAGCACACAGGATCATCGTGAGGGATAAACCTGTCGAGCTTTTCTGTATCTCGAGTGACATCTTGGCTAGTTTCTTTTTTTCTTTCTTTTTTATATGAAGTCAGTAAGAGAGAGAGAAGGAGAGAGAGAGAGATTCTGGAAATGTTAAAAGTATTAATTCGAAGCTTTGAAGACGTCAATTATTGCTACAATAAAAAAAAAATAAGCAATGTTCTGGGGAACTTTTGTTTACTTTAAACAAACATAAACAAAATTTAATAGCGGTGAAAGTCACTCAGATGTAAAGTATTACTGTTTATTTTTTAAATGTATGAAAAGTCACAATACTACAAAAAATATCCTAAATAATTTCATCCCGTTTGTATAAGATTGAGAAAAAAATTAGAATTAAGAAATCTTTCCAAATAGAAAAAAAGAAAAAAAAAGTAAATCAAAATTCAAGAAAATCTCAAAGGTAGATTATGAGAGAGATTCGGTAACTGACCATTAATGAATATATGATTTATCTTTCATGTGTAATTGCTTGTCTGAAATCCCATTTGCATATAGACTGACAAACCACTAAAGGAAAGCAACACAGAGCCACATCTGCCTCTGCTAATGTTGCCTTAGCCGATCTCTCCGTCGTTTAAAACTGGATTTTCTTTTCTCTTAAAGAGGAACGAAAACCGCAGAGAAGCCAGGCTCATTCATTCCGGAGAGAAATTGATTATGTGCACTTGAGAGAGTCTTAGTAATGAGGATGGAAATTAATATTGTATAACCTCGTGTTTAAACATCTCTATTTATAAAAGATAATAAGCGAATCATGAAACTGGTCCTTTATATGATCGTGAAGTAAAAACATTTTTTCTGGATGTAGCTTGGAGGAAAATTAGACTGAAAAACTTAGTATTTCTATGAATATAATTATGAGAGAACAGACATTCTTTTGAGGAGAGGATTCTTACGATTGCAAAATCAAGTTAATAATTGTAACAAAACAGAAAAAAGGCAAAAGAACATTTTTGAATGGTAATTAAAGCAAAAATTTAAAAAAAATCCAACGAGAAAAGGAACCCTGAATGGTAAAACAAAACAAAAAAATTCTTCTCATAAATTTAGAACACGAATACTACCAGGAAATTCTTCCCAATACAAAACCACCACAAAACCACTAAGAGACAAGTGAATTTCGTCCCAAGATTGCAAGTACGGTCGGCAGCTTCTCCAGGTCAGGGAACAAATGGGAGAGATTGAACTGATTCCATCCGAGTTCCTCAAGGCAACACCAACTGAACGCAACCAGACACGTGCGAGGATTTGTTTACAAATTCGCCCAGACAGAACACCACCTTCGAGGCTATGAAACAAAGATTAAATTCTTTATCTTTAGATATCCATGTAATCAAATGCGATGAGACGTTCTTGCTATATAAAAAATATTTTATCTAATTTGCGTGAAGAACGCATTGGATGATTTTAGCTTTCTTTCCAACAAATATAGCCAGAATATATTTCACTAAAAAAGAATCATGCCAAATCATAAAAGTACTGATAAGATACTCACGCCCGTTTCGAAAAAAAAAAGTGCACTCTTGACTTTCTATACACACGTTCTTTTAATGAGCTTTTAAATAAGAGGGATTTAGTTTTTGCTTTCCATTACGGATTATTTTTATTTTTTTGAAATAATCTAACAAAGTTATTATCGAAAATATTTAGGTGTAATTACACCAATGTCATAGTATAGGCTTCATCGAATTAACTCTCATCTATCTATCTATCTATCTATCATCGCAACTACTGCAAAGTGAAGAAGGACGTCAGTGAAGTAGAAGCAATAACGTTGACTAAGTAGCCGTAAATGAAAAGGAAACCTAACAAATGCCACCACACATCATCGAAGCTGAGAACCTCGAATACGAAATCAGTTCGTGACAGAAAAGGGAACATCGCTTGAAGAGGGCCATTGGTCACGCATGTTATCCCCTAAGGGAATACTGCACTTTTCAGCACCTTCATTTACTGCTTGAATATTCACCAATCCCATAGAGTAGAGTTATTTCTATGGCAATCTTTAATAAACTCACATGTAGTGTATCTATGTTAGACACAGACATATGCAAATATACAAACCATCCTTTCGTCGTACAAAGTTAACTTTAATGTATGAATATCTGACTTCTTGAAACCTGCATTTATTTGCAAATCTTTTGAGGACGAAACGTCAAATTATTCCTTTTCTCTTTAGTACTTATACATATTCCCATACGCTATTCATTTACATCTTCTTCATCTTCTTCTTCTTTTGTGTGCCGTGATCTCATCTGGAATTCTGATTGAGGCCAAGAACTAATGTTAATTTGTCCAGTCCAAAAGGACAAAATGACCCTCCGGTGACGTCTTGGGACTTCTCAGTCCCCTTCCACTGGA
>NC_087219.1:62028809-62031027 GCF_015104395.2 Macrobrachium nipponense
CTTCATTCCACGTTTCATAGCTGTTCCAGTAAATGTTCGATGCAATGTAGCCTGAAAATAGATCCAAGGCTCTATAGCTAATGTGATATGACAATATATGTATATGAAAAGTTCTACACAATTCATGTGCCCGAGTGTTGAGTGGATATTGATGCTACCGTCATACAAATCTAAGACGAGAGCAATTGGATCGTTCAGATCGGCCTCTATATACCAGAACATCCATTTACTGCGCTATGTGTCAATATCAGTGATGCATAAAGTGTAACACAGAATTGGAAATATACAGAATTGGAAATATATAGGACAAAGACTAAAAACTAAAATAGTTACTGGCACTCGGTATAACTGAAAGTAACTCGCTTACTGAAAAACTCTAAATTCAAAGCTCTGCAAATGGCTGATCACGTCATCACACAAAAAGCTAATGATATTCCTTATCAGTTTCATTGTCCATATCGCCATTTAGATCAAGTACTTCAGTGCCTATAGTTCCAAGCTCAAGCACCGCAATATTAACTTTGTAAACCTGTCTACGAATAGCGGTTAAACCAGCCACAGGTGCACTTATGTTTTCATTAAAGCCCATTTCATTTCTTATCTTCTTGGTACTCATTCTGGTCGCCATCTTGATTTTGAAATTATTTACACCAGATATGAGTATTAATATACCTTTCTAGTCTGCAGTCAATTATAAACGCATATTTAGAAAATGAAATTATTGTTTCTAACGTTAATTTCTGGCCATCTTCGATTTTTCTGAGCCCAAAAAAAATCAGCATCACAATAAAAGTTTGTTACCTCTGATTTCTCAACTCCCGAGACACTAAAGATGCCATTCATACCGGAAAAACAAAAAAACTGTTCACTGGATCCATTTTTTGGTTTGAGCCAACCGGACTAATGAACAAAATTAAGGAGATTACTGCCGACATTTGAAACCTCTTTCTCGCTGGAAAGTGTAAATGCAAACGCTGATCTCTTGTATTATAAAAAGTGAAAAAGTAATTTCAGGTTGCAATGACACTTCTTTTTATTCCAGTAATCAACAAATATTTTGTACAGTGGTCAGTGAGACAGGTAAAATGACGACGATAGCGCGATTTCAAGTATCGTTACTAAGACTTATCGGAATTTGCTACGATTAATATTGAAAGACCAAATAATGCGCTATAAACCGGTGTGAGGATGAAAGAATCCATTGTGATAACGACTGAAAAAAAATGCAACAGATGACCTTTGTATTCGTTTAATTTTTATGCTTTACGTTCGAACGGATATTTATTTTCTCTCTTTCCATAACTTCAGCCTTCTCAGTTGGGTATAATTCTTACACCTTTTATCTTCAGCTACCTGTTTTTAATTGTGCTGTACGCCGAAGGCGTTTTCATCCTGTGATTTAGTGAAATCCCAGACGCTTTAGGGAAAAATGAAGTCGCGCTGGAGGATTTAATGAAGCTGGCGAGGAAATAGATCTCAGCGCAGAGGGCAAATGCAGAGAGATGCAATCCGATGAGAATGTGGCGCTAAAGTGAGCATTTGAAGTGAGCATTTTAAAGAGCTTTTTTCTTTTTTTTGCGGATGCGAGAATAAAGTTTTTTCTTCTCTTTTCTTTTAATGTCGCAAGAGATGAAGGGCTTTCTGTAAATCTGTGAATACTTGTGACCATGTTTTGTATTATTCTGGTTCACCTGAGCACATTACAAGATATCCCTTAGTTTTTGCGTCACTGTTCTGACATGAGAGGAAGATGGACATCTGCATAATTAGTTCATTTCAAGTTCTTTCTCACTCACACACACAAACACACACACACACACATATATATATATATGTGTGTGTGTGTGTCTGTGTGTGTGTCTGTGTGTCTTTGTGTGTGTATTGGAAAGAAAAAACTTGAAATTATTATAAACACGTCTGTCTTTCTCAAATCTCTCTATAATTCTATTTCTATTTTCAGTTCTTGATACTTATTATTATTTTATTATTATTATTATTATTATTATTATTATTATTATTATTATTATTATTATTATTATTATCTCTCAAGTAGCATCAAAGCTCACTAGACCTATCTTCTTTCAGAAACCTCTGCCACACCACGATGACAAACTTCCTTAAGAAGCCTCTGTCAGGTATACGTTCTTTCCTTGTATATTGAATCACTTTTATCAAAGTGTGATTTTTTCGCCTTTTAGTTTTCTGTAAAAGAAAACTA
>NC_087219.1:62031527-62049572 GCF_015104395.2 Macrobrachium nipponense
TTATAATCATTCAAACGCTTTGGTGTCGGTTTCTCTCAGAGGTTCTTCGTAAATAATATTAAAGGGACAGAGACGTCGCTTGTTGACCTTTTCACCTGTCCAGTGGAAGGGGACTGAGAAGTCCCAAGGCGTCACCGGAGGGTCATTTTGTCCTTTCGGACAGGACAAAATAACATTAATACTTTTAGCCTCAATCAGAATTCCAGATGAGATCACAGCACACAAAAGAAGAACAAGAAGAAGAAGAAGAAGAAGATGTAAATGAATAGCATATGGGAATATTTATAAGGACTAAAGGGAAGAGGAATAATCTGACGTTTCTTCCTCAAAAGATTTGCAAATAAAATCCAGGTTTCAAGAAGCCAGAAATTCATACATTAAAGTTAACTTTGTTCGACGAAAGGATGGTTTGTATTTTGCATATGTCTGTGTCTAACATAGATACACTAATTGTGAGTTTATTAAAGATTGCCATAGAAATACCTCTACTCTATCGGATTGGTGACTATTCATGCAGTAAATCAAGGTGCTGAAAAGTGCAGTATTCCCTTAGGAGATAACATGCGTGACCAATGGCCCTCTTCAAGCGATGTTCCCTTTTCTGTCACGAACTGATTTCGTATTCGAGGTTCTCAGCTCCGATGATGTGTGGTGGCATTTGTTAGGTTTCCTTTTCATTTACGGCTACTTAGTCAACGTTATTGCTTCTACTTCACTGACGTCCTTCTTCACTTTGCAGTAGTTGCGATGATAGATAGATAGATAGATAGATAGATAGATGAGAGTTAAGTCGATGAAGCCTATACTATGACATTGGTGTAATTACACCTAAATATTTTCGATAATAACTTTGTTAGATTATTTCAAAAAAATAAAAATAATCCGTAATGGAAAGCAAAAACTAAATCCCTCTTATTTAAAAGCTCATTAAAAGAACGTGTGTATAGAAAGTCAAGAGTGCACTTTTTTTTTTCGAAACGGGCGTGAGTATCTTATCAGTACTTTTATGATTTGGCATGATTCTTTTTTAGTGAAATATATTCTGGCTATATTTGTTGGAAAGAAAGCTAAAATCATCCAATGCGTTCTTCACGTAAATTAGATAAAATATTTTTTATATAGCAAGAACGTCTCATCGCATTTGATTACATGGATATCTAAAGATAAAGAATTTAATCTTTGTTTCATAGCCTCGAAGGTGGTGTTCTGTCTGGGCGAATTTGTAAACAAATCCTCGCACGTGTCTGGTTGCGTTCAGTTGGTGTTGCCTTGAGGAACTCGGATGGAATCAGTTCAATCTCTCCCATTTGTTCCCTGACCTGGAGAAGCTGCCGACCGTACTTGCAATCTTGGGACGAAATTCACTTGTCTCAGTGGTTTTGTGGTGGTTTTGTATTGGGAAGAATTTCCTGGTAGTATTCGTGTTCTAAATTTATGAGAAGAATTTTTTTGTTTTGTTTTACCATTCAGGGTTCCTTTTCTCGTTGGATTTTTTTTAAATTTTTGCTTTAATTACCATTCAAAAATGTTCTTTTGCCTTTCTGTTTGTTACATTATTAACTTGATTTTGCAATCGTAAGATATCCTCTCTCAAAAGAATGTCTGTTCTCTCATAATTATATTCATAGAAATACTAAGTTTTTCAGTCTAATTTTCCTCCAAGCTATATCCAGAAAAAATGTTTTTACTTCACGATCATATAAAGGACCAGTTTCATGATTCGCTTATTATCTTTTATAAATAGAGATGTTTAAACACGAGGTTATACAATATTAATTTCCATCCTCATTACTAAGACTCTCTCAAGTGCACATAATCAATTTCTCTCCGGAATGAATGAGAATGGCTTCTCTGCGGTTTTCGTTCCTCTTTAAGAGAAAAGAAAATCCAGTTTTAAACGACGGAGAGATCGGCTAAGGCAACATTAGCAGAGGCAGATGTGGCTCTGTGTTGCTTTCCTTTAGTGGTTTGTCAGTCTATATGCAAATGGGATTTCAGACAAGCAATGACACATGAAGGATAAATCATATATTCATTAATGGTCAGTTACCGAATCTCTCTCATAATCTACCTTTGAGATTTTCTTGAATTTTGATTTATTTTTTTTTCTTTTTCTATTGGAAACGATTTTCTTAACTTCTAAATTTTTTTCTCAATCTTATACAAACGGGATGAAATTATTTAGGATATTTTTTGTAGTATTGTTGACTTTTCATACATTTGAAAAATAAACAGTAATACTTTACATCTGAGTCACTTTCATCGCTATTAAATTTTGTTTATGTTTGTTTAAAGTAAACAAAAGTTCCCCAGAACATTGCTTATTTATTTGTAGCAATAATTGACGTCTTCAAAGCATCGAATTAATACTTTTAACATTTCCAGAATCTCTCTCTCTCTCTCTCTCTCTCTCTCGCACTGACTTCTTATAAAAAAGAAAGGTAAAAAAAAAAAAACTAGCCAAGATGTCACTCGAGATACAGAAAAGCTCGACAGGTTTATCCCTTACGATGATCCTGTGTGCTTCGTGTCCCCTGGAGATCCTAAATGGCCCTTAATATTAACGAGAGACTTTCTGGCAACTTCTGAAGAGGAGCAATGGGAGATGCCCAGTCTGAATGAGAACAATAATAACTGGACACCAATTGCTTTATCTGGAGGTCTTATGGTAGAAGGGTTCTGTTTCCCTCTTGAAGCTGAAAATGATTCGTGTGATCGTTTGCGCTGCTGTAAAAGGAACGATGAGTAAAAATACACTGACAATGTCATTTCCGTCATCACATCTGAAAACCTGCAGAGCAAAAGATCTGGCGTTGTTTGAATTTTCTAGTATGATATAAATTCGGCTCCGTCACGAGTAAGAAATCGTTTATTTCGAAATATCCAGGATTCGAAAGTTTTCCCTCGTTATCAGTGCAATAACAGGTTCTTTTTTTGTTTCTTTCCAGGGGTACGTGACGATGGTTATAAGATTTACTCTGATTATGGTTATCTATTTCATTACACTGATAAAAGAGAACGAGTTTTTAAGCAAGAAGACTGAACATCTGGATGTTCCTGGCACTAGAGGGTTACTACCAGGAAAAAGAAAATCAAATCTGCGGAAAGAAGTCAAACATACAAAGGAAAAGAAAAAAAGAAAATTCATATCATTCATGTTCTGATCAGCAGAGACCAGAGAGCTAGTTGGAATGGTTAAGCCAGTTCTCCAGGAGTTCCAGGCGGAGGGAAAGCATCATTTTGAGATCCCACGAGGATACTTCCTATACCTTCCTGTAAAGCACCTTTCGAGGTGAAGAATGCAGTCACGATAAATGATAGCAGACGAATGTGAAACAGATTTCATTCTCTTACAAATTTCTTCGCCATGATAAAAATGACCAGGGCACAACTGGGCATTTGGTGAGAATTGACTTTACCGTCAATTCTAACATCGCATCCCCTTCTTGGGTTCGTGCACCATCCCTTCGGCTCTTGGCTGCAACCACAGTTTAGCCTTTTATTTTACCTCCACTCCGGCCTCCTTTGTCAATCTCTTCAACTGTCACTTCTCAATTCAAATATGGGATTTTCTTCTAGATCTACTTTGAGATCCTTAAACTTCATCTCCTTTATTTTCTGGTTCTCTTTATCTTGCTGTTCAACCACTCCAACTCCTTCTTTCCGCTTGGCGAGACATCCAGAATTTCATCGAATCAAATAGCATCACATCAGTAATAAAACATAAAACAAATATAATAAGAACAATGATCATAATAATAATAAGGATGATCTAGGTCTAATAACGAGAGTCAATAATACCAAATATTTAAGTCAAAAATAATAAATGAGGGCTAGAGAAGAGAAGATGATAATAAGAATGCTCATTATTGGTCTCATTAAAAATAATTGCTGCTTCAGCGGAAGTAAATCTGTCTTTAATCTTCTCTAATAGAAATTATTTTTTTAAGAATTTCTTTTTTCTGGGAGAAAGATCACGTATTAGGTATCTTATATAGCATATATCCATTTTATTGATGAAAACGTGTAGGTCGCTGTATAAACACGAAAATGTATCATTTGACCTTAACTTTCTCTTCCTTCTTTCCCACCGTTATCCCTACACTAAGGGTTGGTTGCCTGGTGTGCCTTTCCTTACAACTTCAGGCAAGGTTTATTATTTTGGCAAAGTGGTTTTTACGACCGAATGCCCTTGCTGTCATCAACCACAGTTATTGGCGGTGGGCCTCGCCTTAGATTGAAAAGTCCATCTGTAAGGCAGCAGTTTCCACAATTATTGGCGGTGGGCCTAGCCTTTTACTAAAGAGTAAGACTACAAGGCAGCAGCTGTCCTTTTAGTTGCCTTTTACGACACGCAGGATCTACGGTGGTAGTATTCTTATACCCCTACCACAGGGTATTTAATTAACCTTAACTTTCTGCTATTCCTCGAAACGTTATCACAGTCGCAACAATCGATGTCGTTGTAAAGAATCATTGAGGTGGCTGATTGGTTCACGTTATTAAGCTAGCTTCTTCAGGCGCTGGCCCTCGTCTGTAAGCAGCCTGTAGCTACCTTTGGCAAGATGGTAAATGGTATAAGCGCTGTGGATGGATGTTGTATGAGATTATGTTTTTTTTTTATTTCTTTTATTATTATTATTTTTTCTATGATTAACCCAGCGTTTAGTCGACAGGAACTTTGCTTTTGTTGATGGTTGTGTTTATGTCGAGGTGGGGATATGAAGATGATGATGCTGGCACTAAAGGGTGTCGTCACACCACTATAAAATATGCCTTAAACTCATTGCTGAGACATAGCAAACATAGTGAACATTGCTAATAACTAACTGGTAGCTCTAACCAGTGCCTCACACGATCATTTGGTGATGGTCAAAAGTCCGTTCTCTGCTTGCGTTTACTGACTAATTTTCAATCTCTTTTTATCCATGAGAGATAGGTTCTTACCATGCACTTATGGCTTGTTTTACTTTAACATCTTTGATACACTGGAGCAATTCTTTTTCAAGTATAATATCTATATTGCATGGTTAAGGGCCCAATGCTATAACCTCGATGAATGTCAGACAGGTGGGCTGATTTACGAAATTTAGGCGGTCAAGCCAAGCACTGGGGTAATTTTAGGCATTCAGTGAAAACTCAAGAAAACACAGTAGGTAAAGTACAAGAATTTTGAGGTTGAATTAAAGGAAAGTCCCACAGATGCACAAAGAAGTGATAGTCAGAGGAGTTGGTCAGCAAGATTGAAAGAGGGACCAAGAATGTAGATAAAGTAAAAGGCTCAATAGTGGGTGCAGGTCAGGCTGACGGGACACTGAAACACCCTTTAGTAATAATGCTTTCAGTGCACCATGTAAGGTGCACTAACTGCACTAATCCATACGGTGTCTTGCCAGAAGAACGTGGTCCACTTCAGCAGTCATCAAAAAATGTATCGCTGCTGCCATTTAACGATGACCTCTCAAAGACAGTCTTAGACATCACCCTTTTCACCATCTCCCCTCCAGTTCCCACCACACAAAAGTACAGCCATTAACACCAATTAATGTACTTAAGGAAACATCAAACGTCGTGAACGTGCTATGTTAGAAATGCTGCGAAACGTCCTAATCAGATTGCACCATTTTTTGTCCATAAAAACCTTTGTACATTTCACAGTGAAACGAAAACCCCACGAAGGAGTTGAATGTGGAACCTTTTTCCCACAGAGATAGGAGTGATAAGAAATCAACGAAAGCTTCATTATACATTAAATCCCGAAGGAGCAGCAGTCAGTCATTTCTGCCGAGACCCGGATGCGTGATTGTCTCTTCCCCCTTCTGCTCACCATTGTCTTTATCTCCTCGGTGCTGTCATCACATGAGCACCAACACAGAGGCGACAGTATTAACAGCAACAAAAGCCGTGGCAGCAATGACAGAAGCAGAAGTAATAACAGCGGAAGAAATGTCAGCTCCCAAGATTATCATTTCATGCTGACATAACTGATAATTCAAAACTTTCGAGAAACAGACATTGAGGAGCGAAACTTCATCCCAGATCTCGCTTCCTGAAATGACCCGAGATATCAAAAACCGACTTTTCCAAAAGTGCGACGGAAAACCCCCTTTAAGCGAAGTTGTCGACCTCGGCGGTAATGCCGCTGATAATGGCACTTTTTCGTTGTTAATGCCAGTTTTTTCATTCTGTTAACGACCATTTTTTTTAGAATTCTAACGTTATGACAACCAGTCACGGACCTTCTGATGCTTTTCCTAAATATTTGTCTTTGAGATATAAGAATGCTTGATGCGATTTTGTTTTCGGTTGCTACTTATTTCTTTTATTTCATATATTTCTGACCTTTTCTTTGCTTTTATATTTCATTCCATTGCTTCTCTATATGATTTCTCTCACTGCATTCCTTATCAAGTTTCAGGACATTTGACCTCTTCTTTACGAATCATTTCACTTTATGGATGATATTAATAATAAACATTATTTTCATGTGACGTAACCACGGGAAGGGGAAGACAACCGATCGCTCATTTCTAATGTAGGTGAACTCAGAAGGAGCAAGAATGTGTGTGTTTGTGTATAGGTGAGTGTGCGTTTGCGAGTGTGCTTGCGCGCGCGCGTGTGTGTGTGTGTGTGTGTTGTGTGTGTGTGTGTGTTTGTGATGTTGAGTTTTGCTCGAAATATCTTAATTAGAATCTTTGTCTCGGGAGAATTTGTCCTGTTATGTCACTCCATTCTTGGAGGCACTAAATTCCTTCAAGTGTTTTCAGATGGAATCTTCGAGGCGGAAAAGGGAATAACAGAATCATTGAACTTATTTCCCTTTGATCGTTGCTCTTGCCTGTTCAACAGTCGGGTAAGATGTAAACTGATAGTTTGCTACCCAAGAATGTCCTTTACGAGAAACAGCTCACAGTTGTCAACAAATTATCCTTATATCATGAAACATCTAATCTTCAAGGTTAGAGATTCTGATACTTCCGATTATTTAGAGAGATGGATTTTTTTCGATAAGATAAAAGTCAAAATATAAGATTAATAATTTGTATATTAGTTTTCTTTCATTTTTCTAGATCAGCTGAGGAATTTCGGATACGAGTCTTTCGGTCTTTTGTCGGTAACTTGATGATACATCTGAGATATTCTTCGTCATGAAAATATTACTTCTGATAAGTCCTTCTCTTGGAGGACTTCCGCCTCTTCTACTTCATCGTCTTTCGGAAGCAGTGAAATTCCGATCCTTCCATCAGCCCCAATTCGCATTTCCTTCTCCTAATTGACTGTTGTTCTCAGTAACACTCAAGTCTCTATGAACAACTTCTCCACAACTGCGCTACCTGATGAGGTCACCGAAAACTTCCTTTATTTTTGCTGCGAGAACTTCCTTGGACATGAGGTCCCCTGAAGGTATGCTTCCATCAGTATCATATACAGAACGTCTTACATATTTTATAATCTCCAAAATGAATTCCTTTTGTACTTCTACCTTGGTATTATTCCTTTGAAGCTAAGACGATCACTTTATCAATAATTCTCTCTCTCTCTCTCTCCTATTTTATCCTTTATGATCATCGGTAACACAAACCGTCATAATTACCATTAATTAATGAAGCGTTCCATTAACATTGACCATATTTCCCTGTTATTTTCAAGTTTCTTCTGAGTTACTTATAAATTCTCTAACCTCTTTCCTCCACATCCATAAGCATACGCATTTTAACTCTTAGAACAGACAATATCTATCCACCAAAATTCTTAGTTCAGAGCTCCATCCACTTTCACCTTTGCAACGGCAAATTATTAAACTTTTTTTCTTCAGGAAATGAAAGCCAACATAACAATCCTGCCATGATGTCATTATTCGGAATTCAGTATTGTTATTCTTTCGTATTTTGAAACTTGTCGGAATTAATACATGATAGACATTGTGTTAACCAAAGTTAATGTATATCATAGATAGAGATAAAGGAATTCTTAGTGTTTTCTGCATCTTTACCACTTCTGCCTTTCAGCAGCTGTTTCAGGAAACCTTTTCTCTTTTTCTTAAGCAACGCTGTGAGGACGCCATGCTTTCAATCAAATTACAGTAAGGTGGACGCGAAATTCTTTTGAAGCGTCGTTAACGGCACGCCACTACATTATTTATTCATAAACGTCAAATCCAAGAATGAATGGCCAAAAGTAGCAATGCGTAATGGGCTAAGCAAAGTGGAAAGAGTTCTTAAAAGGGGGGGGGGGGGGGGGGGATGAAGGAAGGAAGGCTCCCTTTATGGTGCGCTGCAACGATTCAAGTTCATTACCATAAAGATAACACCTCCATTTTATGCTGACATTTTAATGCACTAATGCTCCGGGTTCATCATTTCCACGGAAATGGTTAACCCGGAAATGATAGAAGCATTCACCTTTTTCCTCTCTCTCTCTCTCTCTCTCTCTCTCTCTCTCTCTCTCTCTCTCTCTCTCTAAAATTGCTGAATTATGCTTGTAATATTATCGTCTGATATTAAATGAAATTGGTTAGTATCAAATGTTTTCCGCATGTCATAAAATGTTTGTGGAAATTTCCTTTGCTTTGATGTAAGGGGAACTAACTATAAATATCAATATCTCAACGCTGCATTAATATTCAGGTCACAATACCTTTACCCAGATTACTAAACATTTCTTGAACTAATTCAGTTCTGAAAAGGGAACATCGTCTATGATAACGGCAAAAAGGGATTTTGAAAGAGAACAGAAAAATAGATGTTCTTTGAGTGCCCCAAAGAAGTGGAGCTGGGATCTCATCTCTGTTCACATAACGAAGAAGGAAACATTTCCCTTTTATTTACGGTCATAATCCTCGAAAATAATTCCAACGAGTAAGCAATGTTCAGGGCTTTAAGATAGACATTTGAACAGAAACCTGTTATTAAAGGCTGGTGCTTTGTTCAGATTACACCGGCCCACTGATGCCATGAGAACTGGCCGTACTTTGGGCCAATAGTGTGGTAAGGTGTAAGAGGGAGTAGGAGGCCTGTTGTGGACCTCGGATCACTACTAATAGTGACGAGAGACGCTACTATGTGTCTGACTGTTGCTGATGATGTAATGATGGCTATCGAGCTGGGAAAACGAAATGCCGGAGACCAAGGAAAACTTGGACGAAGTCAACACAAAGCCAGAGTTGCCTCACTTCAGATACTTGATGCAAGAAAGAAGATTTGTGGCGGGAGTTCAGTGGGTCACGATCTCACGATCTCCCCTACCCGCCCTTTCTCTCTCTCTCTCTCTCTCTCTCTCTCTCTCTCTCTCTCTCTTATTCATTATTTATGCAATAAAAGTGACGAGGATTACCCTAAGGAAAAATAAACTGAAAAGTAAAGAAAATTGAGTTACAGAAAGAAATGAGTAGTAGTAAATGGGTAAAAGGAATCTATGCTCTTAGCTGTTCTCTTTCGCTGAAGCTGATGAAATGTAATCATTTATTGCTCTCGTTCTGTTGACTGTCCTCCGCTTCTGCTCTTCACGGATGCGACGGAAGTCTCTCATTATGTTGAGAGCCATTTAAGGACTCTGGGACAGACGCTCTTTGTATCCCTTCCATGAAATACAGAAGATCATCGTATGCAATAAAGCAATACAATTTCTTCAGAGAGAGAGAGAGAGAGAGAGAGAGAGAGAGAGAGAGACCTTAGAGCTCGTTCGGGTTTTCTCAGGTCCCTCAGTGTGAGGCACTTCTAATGTCTACCAGAGAATTGTTAATGCATCTTCCGTTATATTTTGCATCTTCCAATCTTGGATGGTCTGGGATGCAGCTTAGATATTTGTCAAGCTTATTCTGATACACATTTACGCTCACTCCTGATATGTTCCTCAGATGAGCTGGCAACGCATTGAATAGACGAGAAAGAGAGAAGTGGGTTGTTCAAGAAAGAAGCCAATCACTGCACAAACAATGCATAGAATGTAACAGAAGTGCAACCTTAAAGATGTCGGTGTTAATGAAAGGGTTAAACTGGACAGATGCCATGGAAATTAAAGTAGCAAGACTCTTGGTGAGAAAAATGCTGACAACTATATGTATCGCTACCAAAAAATAGTGACACTTTATATATGAAAAAATCTTTCTGTCCTTTTTTTGGTGAAGTTTCTACAAATGAAGGCAAATCTTCAGTAGCACCTATATATTTATTCATTGTAGCCTGTGATGTATGACGAGAAAAAAACACGTTGTAGTATCTCACAAATATATTCCTCTCGAAGTAGTTATAATGATTATGATAAATTAATTAATTATGACCATATAAGAATAGCGTTTTGGAAGGACCAACAACCAAAAGTCATTAGAAAACAGGAGGAGAGGAAATAAAGAAGACTTCTACATTCTACAAAGCTGACAATCTACGACTCTTCGACGTAATTAGACAAAATTAAACGCTTACTTTTAATTGGCCTATGGCCTTGAAAAATGAACCGGAATAAAAAATTCTTCGGAAAATAATCTCTAGCCACCGATACCTACATGCCAAGCGTCAGGGAAGAAGAAGAAGAAGAAGAAGAAGAAGAAGAAGAAAAAGAAGAGTTTGAACTTTAAATTGACCTGTGATCGTGAATGAAAGTCAAGGTGAAGCTGAAGGTCACCAGTCCTGACGGTATCCACGTACCAAGCTTCATCGAAATAAGAGTAAAATTAACTAAGGGGAAAAAAATTAAGTCACTCTCAAAATATATTCGGGGAAAACTAAGTACCATCCACAAGGTATAAAATAGGTATCATAAATATTACAAAGAAATGGAAATTTCAACATTTAAATAGAGAATTTTTTCTTAAAAAACAGATCAAGGTTGAAGAGATTTTGGAAGAAAGAGCCGTTTTCCAAACATAATAAACCTAACTACCAAGTTGCATTATAATTAGATATATAATTGAAATTTAACTGTGGCCTTTTAAAAAAAGGCGAAGGTTAAAGATAGCTGAAACACAGCCTTTGGTACACAGTGAAAAATTCTGAAGACGACGCTACGAACTCGGTGATTTTCAGAAACCAAGAGAATAAATGCTCACAATTTTCACCTTGAAAAGATAATGATAAAGACGATGGTATGAAATCAGAAATCAAGGGATAGCTCAAGCGAAGTATAGAAAGACCTATTGCTTCAAAAGAAACACGATAAACTTTCACCCAGTTGGCACAAAAATAAGAGCAAGTATGAAACCAATAGAATTTCCACTTGGAAAGGAAAATCACAATGAATCCAAACTCAAAATTCCAGCTGAAAGGATGAGAGAAATTCGGTAACTGACCATTAACTCGTATACGAGTTAGACGCCATAGCGCAACTGCTTGTCCGAATCCTATTTGCAAATAGACTGACAAACTACTAAGAAATGCAACAGATAGCAATATCTGCCTCTGCTCATATTGCCTTAAAGGATCTTCCCTTCATTTATTAATGAGCATTTCGATTCCAGCAAGAACGAAACACCAGAAACCCCATTTTCCCTCATTGCAAAAAATATTCATCATCTAGATGTGAGCAAATCTTGTGGATTAAATGAAAAACTATACGAAACGTATTTGAAAACATTAAAAGAGACAACTGAGGTATTCTGAATTTGTGACCATGAAACCTCCAACATCAATGGGAAGAACAATTAGGTGCTTGCGATGTCCTTTTAGATCTAACTGCAGCCGTTGCATTATAAGCACCCTGAAAGCGGACATGATTTTCCTCATTTAATGTTGTTGCCACAACTGGCTACATTAACCACAATGCTTTTAGTGTCATACATAGTTTTTAAAGTGACTGACAACCAAGAGCAGTTAATGACGTCTAGGCCTAAATCATCTCACCTACTATTCCTTTGGTGTTTCAGTCTTTGCAGGAAACACTGATGTTGATGAAGGTGAATAATGATGAGCTAAAATTAGTCTTCCTTATAATCACCTCCCTTTTTCCTTATTTCTATTTTCTTTATATTTTGACCTGCTCTGAGATATAGTATTAACAGGCCACAAGGATAATTTTGTCCAGTTAATGAGTTTTTGGTTCAGCTTCAGATCACGAAGGATTCCGAGCTATATAGGCTAAGGGGAACCCGGAATGGCACCAAGAAGTAGAATGAAATGATGCTAATAAAGACAAATAATTTCTTCCACTTCGGACACATACCAATATAGACACGTAAATCCCCGACTTAGCTTAAATCCTCCGGAAACCAATATTTCTAAGAAATGTCCTTAATCAAACTGGATTAAAAATAGACCAGAATATTTGAATGATATCCATTAGGTGAGAAATGTCTTTATTTTTGTGTTAGTATTGGTGTTTTACGTTGCATGGAACCAGTGGTTATTCAGCAACGGGACCAACGGCTTTACGTGACTTCCGAACCACGTCAAGAGTGAACATCTGTCACCAGAAATACATACGCCTCAATGGAAATCCGAGAATCGAACTCGCGGCCACCGAGGTGGCAGGACAAGACCATACCGACCATGCCACTGAGCCGCTTTAGTGAAATGTCTTTAGAGTACTAAAGATATTTTGAAGAGTTTATAAACCATTTAATTGCATAGTCAGAACTCCGGATAGAAGAACAGTCACCATGAAAAAGGTCCCATTAGACTAACATAGGTTTTATCAACAAAGGAATGAAATGAAAAAAGGCTTTTCTTTTTATGGGACAAAATGAGTCCGCCTTCCCTCTGATGCATAACCCGTTTCTTTTCCCGATAAAATTCGAGATTTTCCAATTTTCCCCAAAAGAGAATGGCAGCCTCAGTAACAGAATCCCATTAATTATATCCTTGTAGCAAAAGCGAAGCGCAATAGTATTTCATTCATGGCTGGAATTAGAATTTAACTCGGCAATTCCTCCAAGCTCAAATAAAAAAAAAAAAAAAAAAAAGCAAAGAACGAAAGATCAAGTTTTCTTTTGATATTGAACTCATCCTATTTCTGAATCATCCCATTGCTAATATTTTATTCGCTTTCTGTTCCTTTAACCTGCAGATTTTTATCTTCCAAATATTAATCAAAGACAATAATTGCATCTGCCAGCAGAAGGTTCAGTACCTACATAGTAGCTGGTCGTCCGACAAGCGAAGTTGATCAACGTTGGGTCTGATCATTACTTGGATGGGTGACTCCAGTCTTGTAAACTCCATACACATTCGCAAAGCAGGCGTGAGACTTAGAACCTCTAACAAAAAATTGTTCCTGAAAACTTAAAGGGACTCATATCTGATTATTCTGGGGACACAAAATATAGTGTAGATCTGATAAAGTATCAGTGTGGCAGTGACTGATCTGTTGGACTTTCTTTGATGCTTCTCATGTTAGGGGACACGTCTCAAGTTTATATATGTATGCATATATATATATATATATTATATATACATATATTATATATATATATATATATATATATATATAGTATACACACCACACACATATATATATGTATATATATATATGATATATATATATATATATATATATATATATAAGCGAATACCACAGAAAATGATAGTCAGAAATCCAAGCGCCTTCATCTTTACTAAGACATTGTCAAGGAACGAATGAAATTCAATTGGAGAGAAAGGTCTCAGGTACACAACAAGATCAAAAATACCAGATGGTATTCTTGATCTTGTTGTGTACCTGAGAACTTTCTCTCCAATTGTATTTCATTCGTTCCTTGACAATGTCTTAGTAAAGACGAAAGCGCTTGGATTTTTGACTATCATTTTCCCGTGGTATTTGCTTGTTTAACGAAGTCATGTGCATCTACTGTGATTTTTAAGCATAGATATATATATATATACTCTATATATATATCTAGATATATAGATAGATATATATACTATATATCTATATATTATATATATATATATATATCTATATAGATCTATATATATATATTTTATAAATAAATATATATTATCTATATATATATATGTATATAGATTTATATAGATAGATATTATATATGATAATATCTATTATATAGATTATTATATATATATATCCTACTATATATATATATATATATATATAGATATCTATATATATAATAGATGATATATATATATATTATATATCTATATATATATATATATATATATAGATATATATTATTTATATTATATATATAAGATATATATAATATATATAATATATATAATATATTTATATATATATCTATTATCTATATCTCTAATATAATAGATAGATATGTATTAGATATCAACTCTATATATATATATATAATATTATATATATATCTCTATATATAACATCTATATATCTATATATATAGATTATATAGATGTATATATATATATATATCTATGATAGCTTATATATAGAGATAAATCTCGATATATTTAATATAAATATTATATATATATATTATTAGATATTAGATATATAGATATTCCTATTATTATATATATATATATATAATATATATATAGATATATATTTCTACATATATCTATATATATATATATATAGTATATAGATATATTCTATATATATATATTATATAAATATAATATATATAAGATATATATCTCTATATATAGATTATATAGATATCTCTCTCTCTCTGTCCTCTCATTCTCTCCTCTCCCCTCTCATCTCCTCTTCTCTCTCTTTTCCCCTCTCTCTCTATAATATATATATATAATATATATATAGATATTATAATAATATTATAATATATCTATATATAATATAAATAATATATAGTCATAGATATATATATAGTTATATCTATATAGATTTATAGCTAATATAATATATTTATATATATATATATATACATTTATATGTCTCTATATATCTATATATATAGAATATCTCTTATTATAGATTATATATTATACTTATATATATATCTATATAATAATATTATCTAATATATAGACATCTATATATCTATATATATAGATATATAGGATGTATATACATATAATATATTCTATATATCTATAATATAGATAATTATCATATATTTTATTATAAATTATATAATATATATATAACAATATATATCTCTATATAGATATAAATAATATATAGAATAATATATATATATATATATTATATATATATATATATCTATATCTATATATAATAAATATATAGACTCTATTATAATAATCGAATATAGACTTGTATATCTATCTTATATCTATATATCTATTAATATAGATTAAATATCTATATATTATAATCTAATATATATAGTAATATATAATATTATAATTATATTATAATATATATCTAAAATATAGATATATAATATAGAAATCTCTCTCTCTCTCTCTCTCTCTCTCGATCTCTCTCCTCTCTCTCTCTCTTATATATATATAGATATATAGATATATATCTATATATATCTATATTAATATATATATCTAATATAGATATATATCTATATATATATTATATATTGATATCTCTCTCTCTCTCTAATTATCTCTCTCTAATCTTCTCTCTCTCTCCTCTCTTCTAATATATCTTATATATATATACTATTATATATATATTCTATATATTATATATAGATATAGATATATATATATATCAGATATACTATATCTACATATATATATATATATATATATCTATATATATAGATAATATAATATCTTCTCTTCTCTCTCTCTCTCTCTCTCTTCTCTCTCTCTCCTCTCTATATATATATATATATATATATATATGTATACTATATATATACTAGATATATATAGATATATATCTATATATATATAGTATATATAGATATATATATATATATATATGATATATATATATATAGATATATATATATAGAATATATATAGATATAGATATATATATAGATATATATATATATAGATATATATATATATATATATATATATATATATATATATATAGTATATAATATATTATATATATATATATATATATATGTGTGTGCGTGTGTTTGTGTTTATGATATACTCAGTATGTTTAATTTTAATGTACTGCAGAAGGGAATTGACGAAAGGTTTCGAAATGAAAAGGGCGGGACAAACGTTTCCCAGTTCAAAAATTAGTGTTAAGACGAAATTCGAACACTCCACTCGTGTAAATATTTACTCGTGATGTTCAAGATAATACTTTCAATGTGCATAAAAAATCCTTATTTACCTTATATTAGTCAAATATGGTGAGAGAGAGAGAGAGAGAGAGAGAGAGAGAGAGGAGAGAGAGAGAGAGAGAGCAGTAATGCCTTAGGAAAAAATGGACTGTATGATCTAACTCGTGGATTAATGATAAAGAAATCTCAGCATTATGGTAATGAACTTGAATCATTCTAACGCACCATTAAAAGAACATTCCTTCACGCATCCTAAGCCTTCCAGCATTATTGCTGGTGACAATTTATTCTTGGATTCGACTTTTATGAATGAATAATGTAGTGGCGGGTTACTATACTAGATTCTCATCAACCGTGCATTTGATGTCTAGGCCAGTCCCTTACGACGCCCTTGATTGGCTGTTGATAAGCCACTCACAGGGTTGGACTCTCTCAGTCTCTCTCGAGAGTTCACATGGGTAGGAATTATGTTCCACCTCTCCTGAGGTATACTTCTTCCAGGAGAAGTGGAACAAATATCCTGCCTATGAGTTTCCAGCCCTATGACTGGCTTATCAACGTCCAATCAGGAGCGTCGTAAGGGACTGGCCTAGACATCAAATGCACGGTTGATGTGAATCTACTATAGTAGTAATGAGTAGTAAAATATTTAGCCAGACCCATTTTGTTTGGTGGGCACGGGCTCTTGCCTCTTAGAGCAGCCCAGATAAGGGTAAGAAGTCAGTACCTTGAAAGTGATTATGGCCAAAGAAATCACAGTTTTTGAAATTAAATTGTATTTTTCCTAACTATACAAACCTGAGGTCCTTTACGTAAGGAATTACTTTCTTCCTTCCTTATGTAAAGGACCGAGGGTTTGTATATCGTGTAGGAACAAATGAAAAGTTCGATAAGTAGAGTTAGAAACCCTTTTAAACTCTAAGGTAACCATCAGTCTGAGAGAAAGAGTGCAATAGAATTCCTGACTGGTAGCAGATGGCCGGGGAGTCAAGTCTAAGCGACCACTGCGGTTCAGCGGCGACTGACGACTAATATATATATAATGGAGTGTAGTTTGCTACGCATTTGAACATTTCACGTCGACCATAGTATACATTCTCGCATTATATCGTCCCCGCTGAATTCCAATTATAACTAGATCCCAGTAACAATTGCCAAAGGGAATGAATAATGCAGAGAATGCATTTATAATACTGTTTTCCTATGTTTAGTAATTCAGATTGAAATACACTTCATTTATGGTACATGATGTTTTATGTATGCATATGTACATATTTGTAGTACACCCTTCTACTGGCGCTCGTATAACAAGTCAAAAATGCGTTGAGGCACAATCGACTTTTCTGTACAGCGTATATTGCTGTATGAAACTCTCAGCCACGGCCTGTTGGTGGCACCCACTACAGCAGTGCCAGACTCACGATCATGGCTAACTTTAACCTTAAATAGAATAAAAAACTACCGAGGGGCAAGAGCGCTGCAATTTGAAATGTTTGATGATTGGAGGGAGGGTGATCAACATGCTATGGTAGATTCGCATCAACCGTGCATCTTATGTCTAGGCCAGTCCCTTACGACGCTCCTGATTGGCTGTTGATAAGCCAATCAGAGGGCTGAAAACTCTCAGTCTCTCTCGAGTTCACATAGGCAGGATGTATGTTCCACCTCTCCTGAAAGACGTACCCCTCAGGAGAGGTGGAACATAGATCCTACCCATGTGAACTCTCGAGAGAGACTGAGAGTTCCCAGCCATGTGACTGGCTTATCAACAGCCAATCAGGAGCGTCGTAAGGGACTGGCACAGACATCAAATGCGCGGTTGATTTGAATCTACTATAGTTTGTAGCCCTCTAGCCTCAGTACTTTTGAAAATCTGAGGGCGGACGGACAGACAAAGAAGCCATCTCAATAGTTTTCTTTTACAG
>NC_087219.1:62050072-62052572 GCF_015104395.2 Macrobrachium nipponense
TACCATAAGACCTCCAGATAAAGCATTGGTGTCCGCAGTTATTATTGCTCTCATTCAGACTGGCCATCTCCCATTGCTCCTCTTCAGAAGTTGCCAGAAAGATCTCTCGTTAATATTAAGGGCCATTTAGGATCTCCAGGGGACACGAAGCACACAGGATCATCGTAAGCGATAAACCTGTCGAGTTTCTCTGTATCTCGAGTGACATCTTGGCTAGTTTGTTTTTAAGAAGTCATCACGAGAGAGAGAGAGAGAGAGCGAGAGAGAGAGATTCTGGAAATGTTAAAAGTATTAATTCGATGCTTTGAAGAGGACGTCAGTTATTACTACAATAAATAAATAAATAATAAATAAAAAGGTAATGTTCTGGGGAACTTTTGTTTACTTTCAACAAACATAAACAAAATTTAATAGCGATGAAAGTGCCTCAGATGCTAAGTATTACTGTTTATTTTTTAAATGTATGAAAAGTCACATTACTACAAAAATATCCTAAATGCTTAGTCCGTTTGGATAAGATTGAGAAAAAAAAATTAGACTAAAAAGAAATCTTTCCAAATAGAAAAAAGAAAAAAAAAGTAAATCAAAATTCAAAAACTCTCGAAGGTTATTATTATGAGAGAGATTCGGTAACTGACCATAATGAATATAATGAATTTATCCTTCATGTGTCATTGCTTGTCTGAAATCCCATTTGCATATAGACTGACAAACCACTAAAGGAAAGCAACAGAGAGCCACATCTGCCTCTTCTAATGTTGCCTTAGCCGATCTCTCCGTCGTTTAAAACTGGATTTTCTTTTCTCTTAAAGAGGAACGAAAACCGCAGAGAAGCCAGGCTCATTCATTCCGGAGAGAAATTGATTATGTGCACTTGAGAGAGTCTTAGTAATGAGGATGGAAATTAATATTGTATAACCTCGTGTTTAAACATCTCTATTTATAAAAGATAATAAGCGAATCATGAACTGGTCCTTTATATGATCGTGAAATAAAAAAAAATTTCTGGATGTAATTTGGAGGAAAATTAGACTGAAAAACTTAGTATTTCTATGAATATAATTATGAGAGAACAGACATTCTTTTGAGAGAGGATATCTTACGATTGCAAAATCAAGTTAATAATGTAACAAACAGGAAGGCAAAAGAACATTTTTGAATGGTAATTAAAGCAAAAATTAAAAAAAAAATCCAACGAGAAAAGGAACCCTGAATGGTAAAAATGAAAACAAAAACAATTCTTCTCATAAATTTAGAACGCGAATACTACCAGGAAATTCTTCCCAATACAAAACCACCACAAAACCACTAAGAGACAAGTGAATATCGTCGGCAGCTCCTCCAGGTCAGGGCACAAATGGGAGAGATTGAACTGATTCCATCCGAGTTCCTCAAGGCAACACCAACTGAACACAAACCAGACACGTGCGAGGATTTGTTTACAAATTCGCCCAGACAGAAACACCACCTTCGAGGCTATGAAACAAAGATTAAATTCTTTATCTTTAGATATCCATGTAATCAAATGCGATGAGACGTTCTTGCTATATAAAAAATATTTTATCTTAATTGACGTGAAGAACGCATTGGATGATTTTAGCTTGCTTTGTTTCCACAATGTAGATACAATATATTTCACTAAAGAAGAATCATGCCAAATAACATAAAAGTACTGATAAGATACTTACACCATTTTCGAAAAAAAAAAGTACACTCTTGACTTTCTATACACACGTTCTCTTAATGAGCTTTCAAATAGGAGGGATTTAGTTTTTTTGCTTTCCATTACGGATTAGTTTTTTATTTTTTTTAAATAATCTAATAAAACTATTAACGAAAATATTTAGGCGTGATTACACCAATGTTATAGTATAGGTTTCATCGACTTAACTCTCATCTATCTATCTATCTATCTTCTCATCTATCTATCTATTCTATCTATCATAGCAACTACTGCAAAGTGAACAAGTAACTCAGTGAAGTAGAATCAATAACGTTGACAAAGTAGCCGTCAATGAAAAGGAAACCTAACAAATGCCACCAGACATCATCGGAGCTGAGAACCTCGAATACAAAATCAGTTCGTGACAGAAAAGGGAACATCGCTTGAAGAGGGCCATTGGTCACGCATGTTATCCCCTAAGGGAATACTGCACTTTTCATCACCTTGATTTACTGCTTGAATATTCACCAATCCCAAAGAGTAGTGTTATTTCTATGGCCAATCTTTAATAAACTCACAAGTAGTGCATCTATGTTAGACACGACATATGCAAAAAATACAATCATCCGTTTCGTCGAAACAAAGTTAAACTTTAATGTATGAATATCTGGCTTCTTGAAACCTGGATTTATTTGCAAATCTTTTGAGGACGAAACGTCAAATTATTCCTCTTCTCTTTAGTACTTAAATATATTCCCATACGCTATTCATTTACATCTCCTTTTTCTTCTTCTTCTTCTTCTTTTGTGTGCTGTGATCTCATCTGGAATTCTGATT
>NC_087219.1:62057572-62072572 GCF_015104395.2 Macrobrachium nipponense
TCATCGACTGAAATATTGAAATAATAATAGTAACAGGAGTGCTTCCGATGATGTAAGTGGGCCCTATTGATGGACTGGAAATACTTTGGAACATTGTAGATAGTAGGGCTGAGCTTTCGTTTGTGTGTGAAAATAAACCTACTGAATATAGATGCTAAAACTAACTGACAATTCTCGTCAATTCTGGAGCTGTGAGTACGAAATGATTGGGAGCAGATGACGTCTGTTCTTATAATGTTTTCAGCCACCTGTAGGTCTTAGGTTTCCTGTCTGGTTGGCCCTTGATTAGTCTATTGAAAGCTGAATCATTCTCACGACAAAATCTTCTTTGAGTGATGCCCAAGTCATATGTGCAAGATGTGATGGCATAAATCGGGCATAGTTGTCCAAATCATGGGCAGAGAGGCATGTGATCTGCTCTTCCAGTGCTGTGAGATACTTTTTCCACTGTTACCTTAATTTGTCTGCATCGATGAAAGGAACTTAAAACTCAATTCCGTTGACGAAATTCACGAAGATGCAAATATCTCAAAGGTGAATTTCTGTCAATAGTGTCAACATACGAAGAACCTTCGCCGTGCTTCTGTACACATTCTGTTATCAGGTTTGTGATGTTTCATTTGCAGTTCATGACAACACCAAACTAACGAGACTTGATGCCTTACTGAGTACTTCCAACAATTAAGACAGTAACTAACCAGCAGATTCACGATGTAGTGCTTGATTCCACGTTTCATAGCTGTTCCAGTAAAAGTTCGATGCAATGTAGCCTGAAAATAGATTCAAGGCTCTGTAGCTAATGTGATTTGACAGTATATGTATATGAAAAGTTCTACACAATTCATGTGCCCGAGTGTTGAGTGAATATTGATGCTACCGTCATACAAATCTAAGACGAGAGTAATTGGATCGTTCAGTTCGGCCTCTATATACCACCACATCCATTTACTGCGCTATGTGTCAGTATCAGTGATGCATAAAGTGTAACGCAGAATTGGAAATATATAGGATACAGACTAAAAACTAGAATAGTTACATCATATGCAATAAACATGTTTTTCAAAGTCGTAAAACGTCACTGGCACTCAGTATGACTGGAAGTAACTCGCTTACTGAAAAACTCAAAATTGAAAGCTCTGCAAATGGCTGATCACGTCATCACACAAAAAGCTAATGATATTCCTTATCAGTTTCATTGTCCATATCGCCATTTATATCAAGTGCTTGTGCTTAGTTCCAAGCACAAGCACCGCAATATTAACTTTGTAAACCTGTCTACGAATAGCGGTTATACCAGCCACAGGTGCACTTATGTTTTCATTAAAGCCCATTTCATTTCTTATCTTCTTGGTGCTCATTCTGGTCGCCATCTTGATTTTGAAATTATTTACACCAGATATGAGTATTAATATACCTTTCTAGTCTGCAGTCAATTATAAACGCATATGTAGAAAATGAAATTATCGTTTCAAACGTCAATTTCTGGTCATCTTGGATTTTTTTGAGCACAGGAAAAAATCAGCATCAGAATAAAAGTTTGTTACCTCTGATTTCTCAACTCCCGAGAAACTAAAGATACCATTCATACCCCCAACCGGACTAATGAACTAAATTAAGGAGATTACTGTCGACATTTGAAACCTCTTTCTCGCTGGAAAGTGTAAATGCACACGCTGATGTCTTGTATTATAAAAAGTGAAAAAGTAATTTCAAGTTACAATGAAATCTGAGGATTATGTGATACTTCTTTTTTATTCCAGTAATCAAAAATATTTTGTACAGTGGTCAGTGAGATAGGTAAAATGACGACGATAGCGCGATTTCAAGTATCGTTGTTAAGACTTATCGGAATTTGCTACGATTAATATTGAAAGACCAAATAATGCGCTATAAACCGGTGTGAGGATGAAAGAATCCATTGTGATAACGACTGAAAAAAAATGCAACAGATGACTTTTGTATTCGTTTGATTTTTATGCTTTACGTTCGAACGGATATTTATTTTCTCTCTTTCCATAAATTCAGCTTTCTCAGTTGGGTATAATTCTTACACCTTTTATCTTCAGCTACCTGTTTTTAATTGTGCTGTATGCCGAAGGAGTTTTCATCCTTTGATTTAGTGAAATCCCAGACGCTTTGGGGAAAAATGAAGTCGCGCTGGAGGATTTAATGAAGCTGGCGAGGAAATAGATCTCAGCGCAGAGGGCAAATGCAGAGAGATGCAATCCGATGAGAATGTGGCGCTAAAGTGAGCATTTGAAGTGAGCATTTTAAAGAGTTTCTTTCTTTTTTTTGCGGATGCGAGAATAAAGTTTTTTCTTCTCTTTTCTTTTAATGTCGCAAGAGATGAAGGGCTTTCTGTAAATCTGTGAATACTTGTGACCATGTTTTGTATATTCTGGTTCACCTGAGCACACTACAAGATATCCCTTAGTTTTTGCGTCACTGTTCTGACATGAGAGGAAAATGGACGTCTATAATGAGTTCATTTCAAGTTCTTTCTCACTCACACACACACACACACACACACACACACACACACACACACACACACATATATATATATATATATATATATATATATATATATTATATATGTATATATATATATATATACACGTGTGTGTGTGTGTCTTTGTGTGTGTATTGGAAAGAAAAAACTTGAAATCATTAGGTATACACACGTCTATCTTCCTCAAATGTCTCTATAATTCTCATCAAGCTATAGAGCAGTGAAGGAACAAAGAAAAGGATATTTTGTAGCATACACAGGTGAAATGAGCTACCTTCCACAATTTTGTTCTGGAAAGTAGCTCGTGTACATGTATATAAAGTAAAGTATACATATATATGTATATAAGTACATATATACATGTATACAGAAATATATATGTATGACTAGAGAGAGAGAGAGAATTCTGAGGCAAAAGCCCATTATCTGAGGTCTTGACCATTCTTCATAACCCTCCCATAGACATTACATTTGGATAAGAAAAAAAAATAGAAAGCCTATAGTAGACAAAGTCCACCGGTGTGGAGTGTGGGAGGGTCTCTGAATCTCTCCCGCCCAAAATGGTTCTTACTAAAAAGCGCGAGAGACTTCATGTGGTGCCCCTCCCATTGGCTAGAGAGAGAGAGAGAGAGAGAGAGAGAGAGAGAGAGAGAGAGAGAGAGAGAGAGAGAGAGAGCAGCCGTCGGAACCGGGTAGATAGGAGGCAAGCGCAGAACTAAAAGCTTTCCTCCACCCGATCCGGATATTTGAATCCGGATTGTGTCAAAATCGTATGGCCTGTCCTTTGTCCCTGGGGCGACCTATGCAAAAATATTGGTGGAAATCCGCTTACGCGTTGGTTGAGTCATTCGGCCAACAGGTAGACACACAAGTAAAATAAAAGGTAAAAAATGGATGGTTTAGAAATAGCGAACTTTCATTGAATGGTTGCTTTATGAAGTTGAAGTTTGAAGGCGAGCAATGAGTATGTTTCGGCCATTCAGCGCCTAAGTCAGGGAAGTGTGAGAGTTTGAGTGGTTGGACAGCAAGGTATAGAAATCCAGAAAATAAAGGAGATGGAATATGAGGATCTAAAAGTGGAACTGGGAGAAAACCCCACAGTTGCGCTATTATGTAATTGAGAGGTTGGACAGCGAGACCGAAGAAAAGAAGCGGGAATGGAAGTAGAGCCGAAGGCTAAAACAGGATTCAACTTTCGTACCCTGTGGGACACCACAGACACCCTTTGGTAATACCCACATCATACCACGTGAGGTGTACTGACGGCACTATCTCCATATGTCTTGTTAGTGTACAAGAATAAACTATAAATAATACGAATAGGTAATACATAAAGCTTGGACATCTTTAATAAAATATTGGTGGGTATCCGATTATATGCTGGGTAATCCTACAAGCAGCTAGACAAACAAATAAAACCGATGTTGGGGCCTTCTTAGTAGCGAAAATCAGCAATGGTAATGAACGGGAGCCAACAACAAAAACGCTAATTGATAATAATTAGTAAGTGAAAATGTTCTAATAAATAAAAAAAAAAATGATAACTGGGCACTTCACAAAGAATATCGTCCGTTTATAAACCATTCCATTAATTGTCATATCCATGAAAATAAAAGGCAAAGAAACTTTAATGAAATTCATTTATGAGCATTTCTTCCTTTTTGCACGACGCCAACTGAACGCGGCCAGACACATGTGACGGTTTGTTTACTAATTCTCCCAGACAGAACACCACCTTTATCGTTAGATATTTATGTAATCAAATCTGATGAGACGTTCCTGCTGTAAGGTATTTTATCTATTTTAGGTGAAGAATGAAATGGTAACTTTCTTATATATATATATATATATTATATATATGTATATATATATATATATATATATATATATATATATATGTAGGCCTAGGGTTTTTGATTAATAATTATTGCCTATGGAATGTGAAGAACAGAGTAGAGGCGACGACCTGAGAAAGCTGACAATGAGTTTCTATGGATGGCGTGAGATAAAACTGCTTAGTTAGACAAGTCAATGCACGACAGTTTATGAACTCTTCTCAAAGTGTCTTTGTGAAACTGGATGCAGCTAGAATTGTGAGGCGCTAACGAACTGTGTGTTCGTATGTGTGTGTGCACCTCTTTCTGTTAATAATGTTGAATAATACCCAAGTCTATGGGGGATTTTGATAGAGGCGTCTTCGAGAGAAAGGCAAGATGCCGTGGCGCTCACCGGGAGTTTTTTATTAAGTGTGCTTAAGTGTTCCGGTTGCTTGGCAATGGAGGGGGGACAAAGAGTTCCCAGATGGGTGTAGACTTTTTGGTGACTAATGGTGAACTACCATTACTATTAGACATTTTACTGTTCGGGGTTTTTTGAGTTAGTCTGTAAGACTTGATTACTTGAGTTAGTTAATTATTTATTCATTGTTAATAAATGTTAATGTTATGATGCGACTCTCTCATTTTCATTACCTGTTAGAATGGAGAGAAAGAGGTGGAGAGTGGAGAGAGAGAGATTGCTTAGAGAGAGAGAGAGGTGTCGGTGCTAGAGAGAGAGAGAGAGAGAGAGGCTGTGTGTTGGTTTGCCTGACGTTCGTGCTACACGCTTACCTAATGTAATGCGGGAATCTCCCCATTACATATATTATATATATATATATATATATATATATATATATATATATATATATATATATACATACACTCAAAGTATATTCCACTTAAAAAGAATCATGTCGAATCATTTAAGTACTGATAAGATACTCGCACCTCTTTTGACTCTCTACACACACGTTCCTTTATTTCGAGTTAGCTGTCAAATAAAAGAAGAGGGTTTTAGTTTTTCATTCTCTTAGGGATTATTTTCGCTTCTGTTGAAATAATCTAATAAAGTCATTAATGGAACGAAAATATTTAGGTATGATTACACCAATGTTTCTGTATAAGTTTGATCTACTTAACTCATTAATCTCTTTATCTACGTATCTATCAATCTTTCTATCTATCTACGTAGCTATCTATATATCTATCTATTTATCTTTCTATCTATTTATCATTCATTGCACACTGCAAAGTGAACAAGGAAGTCAGTGAAGTAGAATCAATAACGTTGACAAAGTAGCCGTAAATGAAAAGGAAACCTAACAAATGCCACCAGACATCATCGGAGCTGAGAACCTCGAATACAAAATCAGTTCGTGACAGAAAAGGGAACATCGCTTGAAGAGGGCCATTGGTCACGCATGTTATCCCCTAAGGGAATACTGCACTTTTCAGCACCTTCATTTACTGCTTAAATATTCACCAATCCGATAGAGTAGAGTTATTTCTTTGGAAATCTTTAATAAGCTCACAAGTAGTGTGTCTATGTTAGACACAGAACATATGCAAAAATACAAACCTTCCTTTCGTCGATCAAAGTTAACTTCAAATTATGAATATCTGGCTTCTTGAAACCTGGATTTCATTTGCAAATATCTTGAGGACGAAACGTCAAATTATTCCTCTTCTTTTTTACTCCTTATATATATTCCCATTCGCTATTCATTTGCATCTTCTTTTTCTTCTTCTTCTTCTTCTTCTTCTTTTCTGTGTGTTGTGATCTGATCTGGAATTCTGATTGAGGCTGCAAGTATTAATGATATTTGTCCCGTTACTTCTAATGGAGTCAATTCATATACACTTTCGGACGGAAAGGGCAAAACACACTTCCGATGACACCTTGAGACTTCAGTATTCCCCACGAAGAACCTGTGAAAAAAATAAACCGACATCAAAGCGTTGAATTACTATAATCCGATATTATTATCATACCAGATGACAACAATCGTTGAAGTATTATGCAGTTACTTCGATGAAATAATCATGGGATTAGAGAACCAAATTCACAGTTATGTATGGATACAAATGTATTTTTTTTTCTTTGTTTTTGTAAATCTAAATAGAAGGCTTTCGTGAAATCTGTTCGATTCCCCTGAAAGATAGCTGTGAAATGCAAGTGGATTCACCCGTCGAAAAGAAAAGGATCATTCTCAAAAATCTTTTTATCTCCTTTTTATGTGAGTAATTGAGATTCCTGATAGAATTGCGATCATTTACATAAAACCAGAATTAATTCTCGAGAGTCATTTTATCTAGTGCATAAGCCGTTCTTTTTGCAAATATAAATGGAGATTTTCCAGTTTCTTTCGCTGGAAATTCATGGGAGCCTTCATAACAGAATCCTATTCATCATAACCTCGGCTCAAAAGAGGAGCACAATAGTATTCCATTAATGGATAGAACCCTAATTTATCTTTCGCTTCCTCCAGCCTCAAAATTCGCGGGGAAAAAGAACCAGAAACAAAGGACGATCAAGTTTCCATCTGTGTTTCAGTTCTTCGTATTTCGGAAGCTTCCTTTTGCTCATTCTTCCTTTATTTCCTGTTTCATCCACCTGCAAGTTTTTATCTGTAAAGGATCAAGTAAATACACAGTCACAAGTAACTATTCCATGATATTCCATGAGTTGGGTATGGACACTATTGGGTGCGGTCATTACTTTACCTTACAGACCTTACATCTTGTTCGGGTTGCCCCAGGTCCCTCAGTGTGAGGCACCTCTAATGTCTACCAGAGAGTTGCTAGTACATCTTCCGGTATATTTTGCATCTTCCAATCTTGGATGGTCTGGGATGCAGTTTAGATATTTGTCGAGCTTATTCTTAAACACATCTACGCTCACTCCTGATATATTCCTCAGATGAGCTGGCAACGCATTGAATAGACGCTGCATTATCGATGCTGGTGCGTAGTGGATTAATGTCCTGTGTGCTTTCCTTATTTTTCCTGGTATAGTTTTGGGCACTATTAATCTACCTCTGCTTGCTCTTTCTGATATTTTTAGTTCCATGATATTTTCTGCTATTCCTTCTATCTGTTTCCATGCCTGAATTATCATGTAGCGTTCTCTTCTCCTTTCTAGACTATATAATTTTAAGAATTGTAGTCTTTCCCAGTAGTCAAGGTCTTTAACTTCTTCTATTCTAGCTGTAAAGGACCTTTGTACACTCTCTATTTGATGGGTAACCAGTCAAACTTGCCAGAGGATTTCGGGATATAAAATCCTTAAACTTGCGTGGGACCGGAGGGATAATTGATAGATACATGCATGCCTTCATATATATGATATATATATATATATATATATATAGTATATATATATATATATATATGTGTGTGTGTGTGTGTGTGTGTGTGTGTGTATATTTTTTTTTAACTGGGTATGTTGTCGTTTCTAAAACACCTTCGATTTAAAAGAGAACCAGGATAACCGGAAGACGTGGTAATATTGCAGACGTTATTATTTTTTCCCTCAGAATAAAACGGGGCACAGCCGAGCTTTCGGGAATAGATAACTTTTCCCATGATCATGGTTACTTATCCATGGAATGATACAAAAAATAAAGAGAAACAGGGGGAAAACTACACAGATTGACTATACCTAAAAAATTAAAACAGCTATAATTGACAGCACTTTAGAATACATAACATAAAATAAAAAAAAAAGGAACATGCAAGTCAAAACAGACAAAAGAGCAATGACAAAGTTATAAGAAATAACGTGAAAAGCAGAAACCTTCAAATAAAATTGCTGAGCAGATAGATAGACAACATACCCATTAAATGTGTGTGTGTGTATTTATATATATATATATATATATATATATATATATATATATATATATATATATATATATACATATATATATATATATATATATAGTAATATATATATATATATATATATATATGCTTGAATTCACTGATAGGACGACCAGCAATATCGTGGAAAAGTTATGTATTCCCGAAAGCTCGGCTGTGGCTCTATTTTATTCTAAGGGGAAAAATGATGTCTACAATATTACCACGTCTTCCGGCTATCCTGGACCTCTTTACATATACTTACGCATATATATATATATATGTATATATATATATATATATATATATATATATATATATATATATAGAGAGAGAGAGAGAGAGAGAGAGAGAGAGAGAGAGAGAGAGAGAGAGATGCACTGATGCATTTGTATGTACATATACATATATCTGCCAGTGTATGCATATTTATACTTTACTAACTATCTAGATAAAAAAAGTACACTTCCTATTATCACACAATAGATGTCTATATCATTTTATAAGGTTGTTTAAATTTCTTTTAAAGATGCAACGAAAATAAACAGTTTGTGAAATGTTTAGTTCTATATCTATTCCCCAGACGAAGAAATGTTGTAATTAAATGATTTTATACTGTCACCTGCAGAGGGCTTTTATTGCAAGAAAAAATTGCGAATTTCGCACGTATGAGTATCACATGAAACAAAGGACTGGAGAGAGAGGAAAATTCTACCCGGAGAAATTATAGACTGCAAGACCTAACAATATCAGCATAAAATGAAAGTGCTATCTTTATGGTAATGTATTTACATCATTCCTAGCTCCGTTAAGTGAACTTTACTTCATTCTCTCACTTTTTCTTTTAAGTACTCTTTCCACTTTACTCGACCATTACGTAGTATTGCCTTTGACCATTAATTATTAGATAAGACTTTTATGAATGAATATTGTACTGGCGTGGTGCTAACACGGCATAACGAGTCAAAAATGCACTGAAGTTTCTTTGGCGCAATCAAGTTTTCTATACAGCGTATAACGCTGTATGAAACTCTCAACCCCGGCCCATGAAATCTTCAGCCACATCCCGGTGGTTGCCGGTGCCAGTCACTCGGTCATGGCTAACTTGGATCTTAAATAAAATAGAAACTACCGAGGCTAGAGGGCTGCAATTTGGTATGTTTGATGATTGGCGGGTGGATGATCTACACACCAATTTGCAGCCCTCTAGCCACAGTGGTTTTTAAGATCTGAGGACGGACAGAGAAAGTGCGAACGGCCAGACAATTATCAAGCATTTCACGTCGACCATACTGTAACTTGACTCAAAGCATGGCGTCCTCACTGCACTGCTATTAAAAAAGATCCAATAAAGGAGTTGATAGAGTATTTGAGACTTTTAATAGTTGCCTTCCATTTCTCATTTATTGAAATAAAAACGCTGCTTGATCAGGATATATGATGTTCAAATTAAGCAGAGCAACAAACCAGTAGTTAACAGTACAACTGACATGTATAAAAAAACCCAAAGGAATTCTATCCCGATGATAGCGTTTTGATCAGCAAGGATATTAAATTATGTTTGGCTGAATCTTCGGAAGGAGTCAGGTCAAGGTAATTTTGATACTGAAACAAAGGTTGAAACAAAGAGAGCGTAGAGCTGAAAGGTTCTGAAGATAATCATTGTTTTGTAAAAAAAAAAAAATTAAAAAAAAAAAAAAAAAAAAATAAAAACACATGAGGATCAAAGTCTTCTGGAGCTCTTGTGCTAATAATAATGATAATAATAATAATAATCAGTATTTTCCGGTACAATAAAAAGGCTAAGTGTAAATGTGAAAAAAAATCAGTTGCAGGGTAAGTCTTGAACAGGGAAGTAAACACACTTCCACACATAAAAACACAGAATTATCGGTAATGAGCTTTGGAGGAATAATACTGATGAATTAACAAAAAAAATATTAAGATATAATAACTCCGCTACTGAGAGATTAAGAAAAGACAAAAATTCATTGAGTGTACAGCATTAATCAAAGTTCACTGCCAGAGTGAAGTGTTTGAGACAGGAAGGATCCGGAACATATAACATCTAAGGAAGATATCGTAGCAAAAATAAAGGGGGTTTTCAGTTATTCAAGGAAGTTATAGAACAGAAAAGACTTAAGTGTCACCAAACAAGAAGGGAAAAGCAAAGGGGTTGACTGATGGACTGGAACTTCAAGGCTTCTCAACGATAAGCATAAGAGGCAGGAATCCTCCAAGAGATCGACTTTCTGTCAAAATTAACATTTTCCTGACTTATCGTCATTTTGGAGCCTTGAGTTCCAAATCCTTCAGCCAACCCCTTTGCTTTTCCATCTCCGTTTGATAACACTACACGTATGTATGTTTGTACATAACATTACATGTAACATTATGGAGGAGTTATGGGAGTTCCATTTGACAATGTCCTTGAGAGAGAGAGAGAGTAAGTTTCGTGGTTTGTGTTGCTGTTGAGATCATGTAGTATGTGTGTGTGCTTTGGTTTTCTGTGTGTGAGAGAGATAGAGAGAGAGAGAGAGAGAGAGAGAGAGAGAGAGAGAGATGGCATAATTGGTGGATGAATGGTTAACGACTGAATTGGCTGTTGGTGAGTTCTGGGTTGTCTGCTGGTGGAGTTGGAGTTAGTTGTTAAGATAAGAGTTCTGAGGAGCCAGTCTTTAGTCAGAGCCTGTGATGGTCAGCTGCATCAGCAGCGTTCCATGAAGAGTTCCATGAAGAATGTTGAAGGCATTGAAAGTCAATTAGGTTGTGTGTTATTGATTTATTGTTTAGTTGTTGTTAAGTTTGATAATGTTTGCTTTAGAGTTGTTGTGCCTGTGTTGTTAGATTTGTTGTGCTTATGAGTTTCTTTTGAGTTATATGTGAGTTGTTGAGGGTTGTTATTGGTGAACTGTTGTGATTTCTTGATGCTGTTAGTTGCATGTTGGCTTGTTGTGTTGTTGTTTTTTGTGTTGTTAGTGATTGTTTATGCAGTGGTCTTTTGTTGTGGTTGTATTCCTTGTTGGTTTGTTGTGTTGTTGAGTTGTGCCCGGTTGTGATCCTTGGTTGTTGTGTTGTGGTCCTAGGTTGTTGTTGGTTGTGTATTGGTTGTGTATCGGTTGTTGGTGTCTCCGCGACCTCGACCAGGAGACTGCGTGTATTCCGTAGTGTAAAGAGGAAAGTGTGGCTGAGGGTGAGTATGGCAGCCGTATTGGTTAAGTTTATGTTGGGGGGGAGGGAGGATTTTGCCCGCTTTTTTTGAGCTTGTGATCTGACTTGCAGAAAATCTCAAATTTATCAGAAAGTTACAAGCAAAGGCCTGACTGGTATCCGACCTTCTTTCCTTCCTTAAGCGATGCAGAAGTCACCGAAATCCAAAACACTTATTGTTCTGGAGCATCATCACAGCGCATGTGTATATAGATGTGTGTTTGTGTGTATACATATGGATATACACACACATACATTTAAATATATACTATATATATATATATATTATATATACATATATATATATATATATATATATATATATATATATATATATATATATATATATGATGTTTACACCAACGTCAGAAGGGAAGGCTCTCGAACACTTGACAAAGATTTTTGTAACCGACAGCGGTTCGCAGTGCCCAATATATTATCGAGGCTCAATGACACAATAGAAAATAATAATTGTAAGAAGAACGTCGTATCATAAGATTACAGTCACACAAATTAAATAGTTCAATAGAACTTGAGAGACGAAGACCCACGCAGCACAAGGTTAAAAGGTAAACAAGCATAAAAGCGTAAAACAAGCAGAAATTAAACTGAACACAAGTTACCCAACGAAATGAGTTGTGGAAGATATCTGAGTATTTGAGGATGGGATGAGTCTTAATGAAAATAAACCACAAAGTTTTACGCTATTTTTTTTATATACTAATCAGAGTTTTAGAGATTGCAGAGTGATTACGTATGTTTGATTATTCAGACCTGGATAATCTGCATCCCGTCCAATACCTCATGTCCTGATGCTAAAGATGCGGACTTAAGTAGGCGTCTCGTACATCCCACGTAGATTCCCAGCATATGCTCGGGAAAGTAGTACCATATATTTGTAAATAACGTGCTACATAAAGAATAATGAATTATTGTCTTTCACAGTTATGCTCTATGGAAAGTTCTCAGTGGTATATCCTATCTTTATGAATAATGAGAGGTTTTAATATGTTCATGTATATCTCATTCCTTTTCTTCTCATTTATAAGATTCTCAAATATCTAGATGATTGATGACATTGTCTTGAATGACTAAAAGTTGTTCTCTTTGACGGTGTCGTTCGTAATTCCAATCAAAAATATCCATTATCAAAAGACGAAGTGATCCACTGAAGCAACATTAACAGAGGCAAATATCTCCAGCTGCTGCGTTCTTTCAGTGGTTTGTCAGTCTAAATGAAAATGGGATTGCAGACAAGCAAAAGCTCTGCGATGAATAAATTATATTTTGAAGCGACCCTAAATTGTTCCGTCCATAGAGGTGGACACGAAAAAGGTGACAGAATTCTTTCCTTAAAGGTTCATTAAGAGAAACAAGAACAATTCTTGATCAATTCATCCTCAAAGGCGAAAACAAACACGAATAGAGGAGAAGTCCCGCGGGATGCGCACGCCAATTGAACACACCCAAGCCGCGTGCAAGGGTTTGTTTACTTAACGTTCCAGGGATACGACACTCCTCGAGACTAATGGGTTGAGATTTAAGTAGTTTCCCTTTAACTACGGTTAATAGGGTACTTGATCTATATTTACTTTTTCGTCCGTGAAAGGTGAACCTTTATTACTGTGAGCAACTATACGTGAAATGAAAATGATTCCATTATACATGAAATAAAATATGTAAGAAGTCTACCGAATATTTGCTGAATTTAATTCATCAAAATGCATCTAACATTTTTTTGAATAAATGACACATCAGAAATTTAACAAAAAAGATACATTAATGAAGAATGCCACTTTTCTCGGTCGTTTCGTATTTCAACAGACCGTGATTTTTGTATTCAGCGGATGACGACATAGTCCGACCTTTCAAAATTCCTTCCAGTACACACAGGAGAATGGTTTTTAATCATTGTATCAATAACAATGATCTCAGTTCTTGAATAATAAACGTAAAATGGTCAAAAATATTAAAACTGTGAATATGAGGGCCTTAAAAGACCACTAAAATCTTGATTTGGCGAAACTCCTTAAGAAGTGAACATTATTCAAGGCAGTTTTACATATCAGTCGAATCACTAGAGAGACCAGTCAGACCACTCGTCTTAATCTTATAAAATGGAATTAGTAGACCGATATCACGAACGTTATTTAACATAAACCAGAGTTGATATCCACATCGCGGTTTTATTGGTAAAAAAATAACCCGTTGCCTACTCTTTCCAGAAGGACCAGAACGCACGAACGTGTCATTTCCTGAATCCATGAGCCGGTCCATCTGTCTGTTTGTCTGGATAACTCACTTTACAAGTAGCTGGTATAGTAGTTAGTGTCGTGACATGCCACTAAGCTGTCAGTGGTTCGCGGCTTCCCCATGGCGATGAAAAAATCACTGGCTCTGTATCATGATCAGCTACTGCTGTGTGGCCTCTTAAGCTGTGGGAGGTTTGAACCAACATTCTTTGGAAGCTTGAATATCAAGTGAGTCAAAAGCCTCTTTAGTGTGCTTGTTCCATGTGAGTAGGTTTCATTTACTGAAATAATAATAATAATAATAATAATAATAATAATAATAATAATAATAATAATAATAATAATAATAATAATAATAATAATAATGTACTATATATGGAGCACATCGGAAAATTATTACCGCAGAAGGAATGACTATAAAACATAGAGCCAGCAGTCGACGTAGGTGGAAGCCTTACAAAGGTACAATCGTACATCATTCGAGCTGACCAATCAAGAATGAAAGATCATAGTGCGGAGACACAAAAGAAAGCTTTGATAGGAAAGTGGCTTCAGTTACGTAGATCATACACTGGGATAACACACCAGCATTAGATAGTCTCATTTCCTTTTCCACTTACTGTCTTTCTTCCATAAGAACCTTTTAATATGAATGTAACAAACATACCCAGACATCAAGTACGTGGCATAATATCTATTCTGGAATCTATAACATTGCCGACTTTGATGACAAACCGCGCTCAATTTATACATACATACACACACACATACCTGTATGTGTGTGTATGTATATATATATATATATATATATATATATATATATATATATATATATATATATATATATATATATATATATATGTGTGTGTGTGTGTATGTATATATATATATATATATATATATATATATATATATATATATATATATATATATATATATATATAATATATGTTAACTAATCTCATCTCATAATAAGGGAAAATGTTCTTTGCAGTGATTCCTTCCCTTATGCTAACTATTTTTCGGTGGCTTAATATTTAAAATTAAGTTTTCTAAAAACATCCTTTTTTGAACGAATTGCGATTAATTTAATTATTTTGGTGAGCAGATGACTAGAAAAATACTTCAGTTTGTGACACAGGCATGAAATTTGGCACAAGTGCCCATTTTAACCCCCTCATGTGAAAAATCTGGGTGTCCACGCAAAATTTTAATATGGCAGCCATTTTTCAAGATGGCCACTAGTTGTTTCGATTTCTGACACTGAGTAAATCATTGTTGAAATAGATACATCAATCATGATACAGATAATGTCTTCCTGGGTAGAAGAGTTAATTGAAGATAT
>NC_087219.1:62076461-62093961 GCF_015104395.2 Macrobrachium nipponense
ATAAGATACTAAAGAGGTCAACCAGATTGCTTGCAGGAATGTGATCAGACTAGAGACGCTAAAGATGACGTATACAATAAAAGTAGGCTAAGATAACATGCCGTCACCTGTAGTCATTCAATTGTTTATAAACAACAGTCCAAGCTCCCTGCTTGAGACAACTACCCCGACCTATAATTCAAACGGCCTACGTGATCTGTAGCGTGTCTCATTTGATTGTGTGTTCGTATGAAACTATGTCATTTGTATGTATGTTCATATGTTCGAACTACTGTCTGTTCCTTCATAACTTGTAACAGAGATGGTAGACAGGCAGAAGAGAGTTAGCTATCGTCATTAGAAGACCTGTACCTCTTTACCTAAGCTTTATCATGTAGAGGAATAGGATTAGCCATCATCATTGGCAGAAGCGATCAAGCTATCGTTATTAGAAGACTTGTACAATCATACCTGATCGTTACCCCATGTAAAACTTCAGAAGAATATATATCTATTTTTATACTTCGTGTTTTCTACAAGAACCTCCTCACCGAACCATGAGTTTAACACATCGTCGTAATAACCAACAAGATAGTACCGACTTCGTAAGTGATCTACAAACCCCAAGACACTCCATTGAAGATGGAAGTGCAATACCAACCGACTTAGCGTATAGATTATCGCAAGTCTAACATTACCTCATAGGGCGCCTTATCATACAAGGCACAAGCCCTAATATATATAAACTGAAGGACGACATGATGGCAATGTTTTACTTTATTTGATAAGTCAAGAGTTTATGGATCACCTCTTCAAAGATGTTACCATGGAGCTCACTCCATCTGCCTCATATTCATAGTAATTATTTTTATTTTAGTGAAACGTGTATCACTAATCATTGCATAAGATATGAGCTATCTTTCAAAAATGTAATAGTTCGTATACTACAGCGTTATAGTTATAAGGCTTTAGCATAAAGCATAGTATCCAAATAAGATACTTTTAAGAAAACCTTTAAATCAAAACGCGACATTTCTTTTTATGTGAAGGAAGAAAAGACATCAACACACTTCTTCGTAGCATTGGTAACCATCCTTCGATTCATGGAGAAGAAATAGAGAGTAAGAAAAACGTGGCCAGGTGCAACCAACGCTGGATCCGCTATGGGTGCAATTCATTTCCGTGGCGGCATAACGGTGCTTGGCTACTGGTGGATCAAGTGTAGTGAAATTCAAGGAAACCAAATTAAGCAATTCTGCAAGAAATGCTTTTCTTCCAAGACAGTCTTTGGGTAAGAAGCTCGAGTCGTTGGTGACCAGACGTTGGCACGAATCCAAAGCAGGGAAGGAGTGGTAGGGGTATGTTTCATTAAAACTCTTAAGCAACTGATGGTCGACTTCAGAAAATATCACTAAGGCTTCTAAAGGGTGAAGGCCCCATCCACAAGGCCGAGCTTTGCTCGACGAACTTTGTTCGATGTGACGTCAGAAGCGGAGAAACCACGGCAAAGTTCTGACTTTTCTCGCTGTTTCTCCGCTTCTGATGTCACTTTCTGACGTCACTTCGGACAAAGTTCGTCGACCAAAGCTCGACCGTGTGGACGGGGCCTAAGGCTAGCAACCTCATCCCAAAATACTGTCTACATTAGAAATTGTAACACCTTCTGGAGCTACCCTCTCAATGGAGAAAGGACATATTAGTGCTATGTATATATACACATCTATATATATATATATATATATATATATATATATATATAATATATATATATATATATATATATATAATATATATATAATAAGGCAATTTCTGTTTGTCTTGTTGTCTGCCCGTTTGTTTGTTCGCTATGCACATCCAGACTATGAAAGCCAGAGCTACCAAATGTTCACCTGAGACTGCCCTCTCACTCAGGAAAAATTGATTCAAAATCCGAAATTCGAGGGTCGTTTCTAAGGGGGTCATAACCCCAATTTTTTATACCCCATCATTTTTTTACAACTTTTGGAGTTGACAGCTAAGGCTACCAAATTTTTACCATAGACTCATCTCACGCCCAGGAAGAATTTAGTCTAAAGCCGAAATTCGAGGGCCGTTTCTGATGTGGTTATAACTCCTATTTTTCATTCCATCTAATTTTTTACAACTTTTGGGGTTGACATCTATGTAGAAGTGTTTCTATAGGTACAAACAAGCTCCTCACAATGTTGGGGATGTAAGGCACCCTCAGGGGGGCAGGAGACCTATGCCCTTTCGACTTACCAACCAGCGGGGGGAAGGACCTTGATAGTAGGGGGAAGTGCAGTCCCCTTTGGGAATTAGGGCCCAAAGGGTAAAAATGGGCCTACTGCATTCAAAGTTGGTACCTTGAGTTAAGATAGATGAATACAAACGCATTTAACATCAATATCAGAGTTTCACTATAGGTTGAGTTTTATCAAGGACCATTTAAGGGGGTCCTCACTATGAATATTTTTCCCGAGCAATTTGTTGCAACATATGTTCATCTGCCGTCGGCCGGCGGTGCCTGGCTGAGCCGGTCAGTGACGCAGTACATTGACGGGGCTTGTCATTGGAAGTGAATGTGCATTTGATAACACGTCCGAGGGATGGGTATGGCTGCTATAGTAGATTCACATCAACCGTGCGTGTGATGTCTAGGCCAGTCCCTTACGTCACTCCTGATTGGCTGTTGATAAGCCAATTACAGGGCTGGAAACTCTCAGTCTCTTTCGAGAGTTCACATAGGCAGGATCTATGATCCACCTCTCCTGAGGGATACTTTTGAAAGATGTATCCCTCAGGAGTTATAGAATATAGGTCCTACCCATGTGAACTCTCGAAAGAGACTGAGAGTTTCCAGCCCTGTGATTGGCTTATCAAAACAGCCAATCAGGAGTGTCGTAAGGACTGGCCTAGACATCACACGCATGGTTGATGTGAATCTACTATAGCAGCCATACACACACACACACACACACATATATATATATATATATATATATATATATATATATATATACATATATCTATGTATGTATGTATGTAGTATATTTATCAAGAAAAAAAGACAAAAACAAAATGATTTTCAGCTTCATTCTACCGTCCTCCTCACATGCTATTGTCTTTATTTGTATGTGCCCTTTTCAATACATCATATGTACCTTACTAAATATATTATATTAAATAATATTATTAATAATATATTTAAGTAATATATTAAATATATAATATATAATAGGATATATATATAATATTATTAGTATGTGTGTTTAAGTACATATAATAATTTGAAAAGGACACATACAAATAACGACAATAGCATGTAAGGAGGATGGCAGAAAGAAGCTGAAAATCATTATTTTTTTTTCCTGGGAATTTTAAGCTTAGAGGGAATACCAAGATAAATCATAGTTCCATCCAGCGATGAAAACTGTTTTGTACCTATCTTAATGCAAAGCATGAGATTTAATGGAATTCTGATATTAAGGTTGCAATGAATTTTTATGGCGAAAGAAAATGAAAAATCTCGGATGTTATTGGAAAGAGTAACGGGATATTTACCTGATAAAGCCCCGACATGGATATTAATTCCGGTTTATGTAAATGGCGTTCGTTATATCAGCCAACTAATTCCGCCTCATAAAAACAAGGGAAAAGGCCTTTCTACTGATTCCATCCTTTATAGTACTACCTATTTTCGGCTAATGTTTAAAATGGTATCTTGAAACATTTGCTTCTTTAGTTTTTCTGTAAAAGAAAACTATTGAGAAAGCTATTCGTCTTTCCATCCGAACTTTTGCTGTCGGCCCTCAGATCTTAAAAACTACAGAGGCTAGAGGGCTGCAAATTGGAATGTTGATCATCCACCCTTCAATCATCAAACGTACCAAAATGCCAGCCCTCTAAGCCGTTAATAGTGTTTTTTTAGTTTATTTATGTTTAAAGTTAGTCATAATCTTTGCGTCTGGCACTGCTATGAGTGCCAACAACGCAGGCCACCACTGTGCTACGGCTTAGAGTTTCATATGGGATTACATGTTTTTCTTCTTTAACACGACGCCCTAAATGATTAAAATGTAATATAAAAAATAACCCAATAGAAATGCTACAAATAGATTCTCTGGCCCCTCATGAATGTAGCCATGGATAAAAATTCATGTCTATACTTTCTTAGTGCAGAGTTATCAAGCAAAATGTTCATGGCTGCCATTTTGTATGCCATCTTTATTATAATGGTTAATATAATAATAGGAGCTCTGGTGATATCTTCAATTAACTCTTCTACCCAGGAAGACATTATCTGTATCATGATTGATGTATCTATTTCAACAATGATTTACTCAGTGTCAGAAATCGAAACAACTAGTGGCCATCTTGAAAAATGGCTTGCCATATTAAAATTTTCTGCGTGGACACCATGATTTTTCACATGAGGGGGTTTTAAAATGGGCACTTTTGTGCCCCAAATTTCATGCCTGTGTCACAAACTGAAGTATTTTTCTAGCCATCTGCTCACCAAAATAACATTAAATTAATCGCAATTCGTTCAAAAAAGGATGTTTTTTTTAGAAAAACTTTAATTTTTTTAAATATTAAATTCCGCCGAAAATAGTTAGCATAAGGGAAGGAATCACTGCAAAAAGAACATTTTCCTTATTATGAGATGAGATTAAGTTTAAAAATATATATATATATATATCTATATATATACTATATATATATATATATATATATATAACATATACACACACACACACCACACACCACGCATATATATATATATATATATATATATATATATATATATATATATATATATATATATATACTACACACATACAGGTATGTGTGTGTGTATGTATGTATAAATTGAGCGCGGTTTTGTCATCAAAGTCGGCAATGTTATAGATTCCAGAATAGATATTATGCCACGTACTTGATGTCTGGGTATGTTTGTTACATTCATATTAAAAGGTTCTTTATGGAAGAAAAGACAGTAAAGTGGAAAAAGGAAATGAAGACTATCTTAATGCCTGGTGTGTTATCCCAGTGTATGATCTACGTAACTGAAGCCACTTTCCTATCAAAGCTTTCTTTTGTGTCTCCGCACTATGATCTTTCATTCTTGATTGGTCAGCTCGAATGATGTACGATTGTACCTTTGTAAGGTTTACCACCTACGTCGACTGCTGGCTCTATGTTTTATAGTCATTCCTTCTGCGGTAATAATTTTCCGATGTGCTCCATATATAGTACATTATTATTATTATTATTATTATTATTATTATATTATATATTATTATTTCAGTAAATGAAACCATACTCACATGGAACAAGCACACTAAAGAGGCTTTTGACTCACTTGATATTCAAGCTTCCAAAGAATGTTGGTTCAAACCTCCCACAGCTTAAGAGGCCACACAGCAGTAGCTGATCATGATACAGAGCCAGTGATTTTTTCATCGCCATGGGGAAGCCGCGAACCACTGACAGCTTAGTGGCATGTTCACGCACTAACTAACAAATATACCAGCTACTTGTAAAGTGATTATCCAGACAAACAGACAGATGGACCGGCTCATGGATTCAGGAAATGACACGTTCGTGCGTTCTGGTCCTTCTGGAAAGAGTAGGCAACGGGTTATTTTTTTTACCAATAAAACCGCGATGTGGATATCAACTTCTGGTTTATGTTAAATAACGTTTTCGTGATATCGGTCTACTCAATTCCATTTTATAAGATTAAGAGAGTGGTCTGACTGGTCTCTCTAGTGATTCGACTGATATGTAAAACTGCCTTGAATAATGTTCACTTCTTAAGGAGTTTCGCCAAATCAAGATTTTAGTGGTCTTTTAAGGCCCTCATATTCACAGTTTTAATATTTTTGACCATTTTACGTTTATTATTCAAGAACTGAGATCATTGTTATTGATACAATGATTAAAAACCATTCTCCTGTGTGGTACTGGAAGGAATTTTGAAAGGTCGGACTATGTCGTCATCCGCTGAATACAAAAAATCCACGGTTGTTGAAATACGAAAACGACCGAGAAAAGTGGCATTCTTCATTAATGTATCTTTTTTGTTTTAAATTTCTGATGTGTCATTTATTCAAAAAAAATGTTAGATGCAATTTTAGATTGAATTAAAATTCAGCAAATATTTCGGGTAGACTTCTTACATATTTTATTTCATGTATAATGGAATCATTTTCATTTCACGTATAGTTGCTCACAGTAATAAAGGTTCACCTTTCACGGACGAAAAAGTAAATATAGATCAAGTACCCTATTAACCGTAGTTAAGGGAAACTACTTAAATCTCAACCATTAGTCTCAGGAGTGTCGTATCCCTGGAACGTTAAGTAAACAAACCCTTGCACGCGGCTTGGGTGTGTTCAATTGGCGTGCGCATCCGCGGGACTTCTCTATTCGTGTTTGTTTTCGCCTTTGAGGATGATTGATCAAGAATTGTTCTTGTTTCTCTTAATGAAACCTTTTCCTAAGGAAAGAATTCTGTCACCTTTTTTCGTGTCCACCTCTATGGACGGAACAAGTTTTAGGGTCGCTTCAAATATAATTTATTCATCGCAGAGGCTTTTGCTTGTCTGCAATCCCATTTTCATTCCAATTTTTAGACTGACAAAACCACTGAAAGAACGCAGCAGCTGGGAGATATTTGCCTCTGTTAATGTTGCTTCAGTGGATCACTTCGTCTTTTGATAATGGATATTTTTTTTGATTTGGAATACGAACGACACCGTCAAAGAGAACAACTTTTTAAGTCATTCAAGACAATGTCATCAATCATCTAGATATTTGAGAATCTTATAAATGAGAAGAAAAGGAGTGAGATATACATGAACATATTAAAACCTCTCATTATTCATAAAGATAGGATATACCACTGAGAACTTTCCATAGAGCATAACTGTGAAAGACAATAATTCATTATTCTTTATGTAGCACGTTATTTACAAATATGGTACTACTTTCCCGAGCATATGCTGGGAATCTACGTGGGATGTACGAGACGCCTACTTAAGTCGCATCTTTAGCATCAGGGACATGAGGTATTGGACGGGATGCAGATTATCCAGGTCTGAATAATCAAACATACGCAATCACTCTGCAATCTCTAAAACTCTGATTAGTATATAAAAAAAATAGCGTAAAAACTTTGTGGTATTTTATTAATTTTAGGACTCATCCCATCCTCAAATACTCAGACATCTTCCACAACTCATTTCGTTGGGTAACTTGTGTTGGCAGTTTAATTTTCTGCTTGTTTTACGCTTTTATGCTTGTTTACCTTTTAACCTTGTGCAGCGTGGGTCTTCGTCTCTCAAGTTCTATTGAACTATTTAATTTGTGTGACTGTGGAATCTTATGATACGACGTTCTTCTTACAAAATATATTTTCTATTGTGTCATTGAGCCTCGATAATATATGGGCACTGCGAACCGCTGTCGGTTACAAAAATCTTTGTCAAGTGTTCGAGAGCCTTCCCTTCTGACGTTGGTGTAAACATCATATATATATATATATATATATATATATATATATTATATATATATATATATATATATAATATATATTTAAATGTATGTGTGTGTATATCCATATGTATACACACAAAAAACACACATCTATATACACATGCGCTGTGATGATGCTCCAGAACAATAAGTGTTTTGGATTTCGGTGACTTCTGCATCGCTTAAGGAAGGAAAAGAAGGTCGGATACCAGTCAGGCCTTTGCTGTAACTTTTTGATAAATTTGAGATTTTCTGCAAGTACAGATCACAAAGCTCAAAAAAAAGCGGGCAAAATCCTCCTCCCCCCCCCCCCCCCCAACATAAACTTAACCAATAACGGCTGCCATACTCACCCTCAGCCACACTTTCCTCTTTACACTTACGGAATACACGCAGGACAATGACCTATACCTACACACACAACAATAAACCACACACATTTTACTCACCCAACTCCAGATACTCAGGGCTATGATGTGCTGTCTCCTGGTCGAGGTCGCGGAGATACCAACAACCGATACACAACCAATACACAACCAACAACAACCTAGGACCACAACACAACAACCAAGGATCACAATCCACAACTCAAGAACACAACAAAGAAACAAGGACTACAACCACAACAAAAGACCACTGTATAAACAATCACTAACAACACAAAAAACAACAACACAACAAGCCAACATGCAACTAACAGCATCAAGAAATCACAACAGTTCACCATAACAACCCTCAACAACTCACATACAACTCAAACGAAACTCATAAGCACAACAAATCTAACAACACAGGCACAACAACTCTAAAGCAAACATTATCAAACTTAACAACAACATAAACAATAAATCAATAACACACAACCTAATTGACTTTTTCAATGCCTTCAACATTCTTCATGGAAACTCTTCATGGAACGCTGCTGATGCTACTGACCATCACAGGCTCTGACTAAAGACTGGCTCCTCATAACTCTGATCTTAACAACTAACTCCAACTACACCAGCAGACAACTCAGAATCTCACAACAGCCAATCCAATTCAGTCGTTAACCATTCATCCACCAATTATGCCATCTCTCTCCTCTCTCTCTCTCTCTCTCTCTCTCTCTCTCTCTCTTCACACACACAGAAAACCAAAGCACAAACACATACTACATGATCTCAACAGCAACACAAACCACGAAACTTACTCTCTCTCTCTCTCTCTCTCTCTCTCTCTCAAGGACATTGTCAAATGGAACTCCCATAACTCCTCCATAATGTTACATGTAATTGAAAAAGAAACCCACAAATTCAATTTGTAACTTGTTTACTTCTAAGTATTTACATTTAGTTTTACTCCACACTCGAGTACTTTCAGGCCCTTCTGTGGCCCATTCTCAAGAGATGTTGGGATGTTAGCCTGGGTCAAGGCCCAGCAGTCTTCTGGAACTTCTTCTCGTTGTGCTGTCATTTATGCGATGGCTGTTCTGGTTTTCTTGAGAGTTGCCAGTCCCCTCTTGTCGCTCTGATATCCTGAGCTGATGGTCAATGGGATTCACCCTTGTGGTAAGGGTGTGGTCACCGTAAGTCTGTTGGGCAGGAAACCTAATCTCCAGGTCAGCAGGGTCAATCTTAGCTTCTTTTAATATCAAAGCTCGGCTTATGGGATCTTCTGAGGTAAAACCTTTGTTTCCTTCAATTACTTTGATCTCTCTGATAAGCGCACCTTCTACTACCCTCCTGTGACTAATTTTGTTGCTTATTTTGTATATAAGCCTACTGTTTTTGAAATCCATCCATGATGGTCATTTTCCCAACAATGTCTAGCTATAGCACTCCCCTGAGAGTTAAGCTGTACTGCCCTTCTATGTTCTTGGACTCTAGTCCTTATTCCCCTACCTGATTCCCCCACATATCGTCTCCACAATTATTGCAATTGATTATGTATACCCCCGCTACATCATCTGTATTACTGTCTTCTCCTTCCAATTATTTTACATACTTTTGTTTTTTAAGGTATTATCAAAGGTATATACAAATTTATATTGACTTTCTTCATTTTGAAGTGATTTGTTCCATTTTAGGCATAAAAGGGAGGGCAACTATTTTCTTGTTTTCTTTATTCCATGTACTCTCTACATTCGCTCTGTAAAATATTTTTCTAGCTTTGGTGAGTGCCCTTTTTCTGAACCATTCCGGGTATGCTAATGCATCGAAGCTTTTATCGATGTAATTTATTTTTTCTTGCTCTATCTTGCAAGGGTCACACGTTCTCATTGCTCCAAGAAATAAACCTGTTAGAACCCCTATTTTTATATCATGACTAAAAATGAAAAGAGAAGAAATGAATATATGAGGTTTGTATGTGAATCGGGCTTTCTATATGTGCTGAATTCATATCCTGTTTCTTTTCTTTCTAGAGTATGTCTAAAAAGGGCAGTTTATTATTGTTACGTTTCTCTAAAGTGAACTGGATATTTTGTTATCAAAACTTATTGAGCTCATCTAGAAAGTTTCTATTTTATTTCCATCCCTTGCAGAATAGCAAAAAATATCATCCACGTATCTCCACCATCCTTGCAGTTTTAAGTTAGGGACATTCACATTAGGAACTAGCTTAGTTTCGAAAATATTTCCATATAGATGTTAGCGAGTATAGGTGATAAAGAGGACCCATAGCTACTCCATATTTCTGTTTGTAAACATGTCCTCAAACGTGAAATAAGTATCACTGACACACAATTTGATCAACTCAAGGAAGACGCCTATTTCGATGTTTGGATTGAAAATACCCTCATTATGTTTAGTCTGTAGGAATTCTAATACTTTATCTAAGGGGACATTGGTGAATAATGCTACTACATCAAAACTAACCATGATTTAGCTCCTTTTCTCAGAGGAGTGATGATAAGGGAGTAATGAAAGCAAACTTGGAGATATCTTGCCAAGGAGATTTAGTGTCGCTCTGAGGGATTAAAAAAGCTACAAAGATATTAGAATTATGAAAGCTGACAAAGGGGGTAGTATTGTCATCATGAATAGATCAGAATATAGGGTTAAAATGCACAGGCTACTAGATGATGAAACTACTTATGCTAAAAATAGAGAATCTCCAACAATCCAAAAGCTTCAGAATACCTTTAATCAGAATGTGAAGAAAATAATCAGTAGACTAGGTATGGGAAGGACATGCTATGCACTAAATTATTCTCAAGTAAATTACCTGAACTTGCTATATATATGGCAGCCCCAAAATACACAAGGAGGGCTGCCCCTCTACGCCTATTGTTTCTCTAGTAGGAAATCTACCTAACAAAAACTTAGCTGTGTGGTTAGCTGGAGAACTAGGAATATACTTAGGTATATTTTCAGAATCCCATATTAAACATTCAGTAGATTTCATAGACAAAGTTAAGGAAAAGAATATAAAGGGACACATGGTTAGTTTTTGATGTAGTAGCATTATTCACCAATGTCCCCTTAGATAAAGTAATTAGAAGTTCCTACAGACTAAACATAATGAGGGTATTTTTCAATCCAAAACATCGAAATAGGCGTCTTCTTGAGTTGATCAAATTGTGTGTCAGTGATACTTATTTCCACGTTTGAGGGACATGTTTACAAACAGAAATATGGAGTAGCTATGGGGTCCTCATTATCACCTATACTCGCTAAAATCTATATGGAATATTTCGAAACTAATCTAGTTCCTAATGTGAATGTCCCTAACTTAAAACTGCAAGGATGGTGGAGATACGTGGATGATATTTTTGCTATTCTGCAAGGGGATGGAAATAAAATAGAAAACTTTTCTAGATGAGCTCAATAAGTTTGATAACAATATCCAGTTCACTTTAGAGAAAAGTAACAATAATAACTGCCCTTTTTAGACATACTCATAGAAAGAAAAGAAACAGGATATGAATTCAGCACATATAGAAAGCCCACACATACAAACTCATATATTCATTTCTTCTCTTTTCATAGTCATGATATAAAAAATAGGGGTTTCAATAACAGGTTTATTTCTTAGGGCAATGAGAACGTGTGACCCTCCTTGCAAGATAGAGCAAGAAATAAATTACATCGATAAAAGCTTCGATGCATTAGCATACCCGGAATGGTTCAGAAAAAGGGCACTCACCAAAGCTAGAAAATATTTTACAGAGCGAATGTAGAGAGTACATGGAATAAAGAAAACAAGAAAATAGTTGCCCTCCCTTTTATGCCTAAAATGAAACAAATCACTTCAAAAAATGAAAGAAAGTCAATATAAATTTGTATATACCTTTGATAATACCTTAAAAACAAAGTATGTAAAAATAAATTGGAAGGAGAAGACAGTAATACAGATGATGTAGCGGGGGTTATACATAATCATTGCAATAATTGTGGAGACAGATATGTGGGGAATCAGGTAGGGGAATAAGGACTAGAGTCCAAGAACATAGAAGGGCAGTACAGCTTAACTCTCAGGGGAGTGCTATAGCTAGACATTGTTGGGGAAAATGACCATAGGATGGATTTCCCCCAGTAGGCTTATATACAAAAGCAACAAAATTAGTCACAGGAGGGTAGTAGAAGGTGCGCTTATCAGAGAGATCAAAGTAATTGAAGGAACAAAGGTTTACCTCAGAAGATCCCATAAGCCGAGCTTTGATATAAAAGAAGCTAAGATTGACCCTGCTGACCTGGAGATTAGGTTTCCTGCCCAACAGACTTACGGTGACCACACCCTTACCACAAGGGTGAATCCCATTGACCATCAGCTCAGGATATCAGAGCGACAAGAGGGGACTGGCAACTCTCAAGAAAACCAGAACAGCCATCGCATAAATGACAGCACAACGAGAAGAAGTTCAGAAGACTGCTGGGCCTTGACCCAGGCTAACATCCAACATCTCTTGAGAATGGGCCACAGAAGGGCCTGAAAGTACTCGAGTGTGGAGTAAAACTAAATGTAAATACTTAGAAGTAAACAAGTTACAAATTGAATTTGTGGGTTTCTTTTTCAATCTTCAGAAGAAAACTGAAAGAAGTTTTTGTTTGGTTACATGTAATGTTTATGTACAAACATACATACGTGTAGTGTTATCAAACGGAGATGGAAAAGCAAAGGGGTTGGCTGAAGGATTTGGAACTCAAGGCTCCAAAATGACGATAAGTCAGGAAAATGTTAATTTTGACAGAGAGTCGATCTCTTGGAGGATTCCTGCCTCTTATGCTTATCGTTGAGAAGCCTTGAAGTTCCAGTCCATCAGTCAACCCCTTTGCTTTTCCCTTCTTGTTTGGTGACACTTAAGTCTTTTCTGTTCTATAACTTCCTTGAATAACTGAAACCCCCTTCCCCCTTTATTTTTGCTACGAGATCTTCCTGAGATGTTATATGTTCCGGATCCTTCCTGTCTCAAAACACTTCACTTTGGCAGTGAACTTTGATTAATGGTGTACACTCAATGAATTTTTGTCTTTTTCTTAATCTCTCAGTAGCGGAGTTATTATATCTTAATTTTTTTTGTTAATTCATCAGTATTATTCCTCCAACGCCTCATTATACCGATAATTCTGTGTTTTTATGGGTGGAAGTGTGTTTACTTCCCTGTTCAAGAACTTAACCCTGCAACTGATTTTTTTCACATTTACACTTAACCTTTTTATTGTACCGGAAAATACTGATTATTATTATTATTATCATTATTATTAGCATAAGAGCTCTCGAAGACTTTGATCCTCGTGTTTTTTTTTTTTTTTTTTTACAAAACAATGATTATCCTCGGAACCTTTCAGCTCTACGCTCTCTTTGTTTCAACCTTTGTTTCAGTATCAAAATTACCTTGACCTGACTCCTTCCGAAGATTCAGCCAAACATAATTTAATATCCTTGCTGATCAAAACGCTATCATCGGGACAGGATTCAGGATTCCTTTGGGTTTTTATACATGTCAGTTGTACTGTTAACTACTGGTTTGTTGCTCTGCTTAATTTGAACATCATATATCCTGATCAAGCAGCGTTTTTATTTCAATAAATGAGAAATGGAAGGCAAACTATTAAAAGTCTCAAAATACTCTATCAACTCCTTTATTGGATCTTTTTTAATAGCAGTGCAGTGAGGACGCCATGCTTTGAGTCAAGTTACAGTATGGTCGACGTGAAATGCTTGATAATTGTCTGGCCGTTCGCACTTTCTCTGTCCGTCCTCAGATCTTAAAAACCACTGAGGCTAGCTGGCTGCAAATTGGTGTGTAGATCATCCACCCGCCAATCATCAAACATACCAAATTGCAGCCCTCTAGCCTAGGTAGTTTCTATTTTATTTAAGATCCAAGTTAGCCATGACCGAGTGACTGGCACCAGCAACCACCGGGCTGTGGCTGAAGATTTCATGGGCCTGGGTTGAGAGTTTCATACAGCGTTATACGCTGTTTAGAAAACTTGATTGCGCCAAAGAAACTTCAGTGCATTTTTGACTCGTTATGCCGTGTTAGCACCACGCCAGTACAATATTCATTCATAAAAGTCTTATCTAATAATTAATGATCAAAGGTAATACTACGTAATGGTCGAGTAAAGTGGAAAGAGCACTTAGAAGAAAAAAGTAAGAGAATGAAGTAAAGTTCACTTAACGGAGCTAGGAATGAAGTAAATACATTACCATAAAAATAGCACTTTCATTTTATGCTGATATTGTTAGGTCTTGCAGTCTATAATTTCTCCAGGTATAATTTTTCTCTCTCTCTCCAGTCCTTTGTTTCATATGATACTCATACGTGCGAAATTCGTATTTTTTCTTGCAATAAAAGCCCTCTGCAGATGACAGTATAAAATCAATTACTTACAACATTTCTTCGTCTGGGGAATAGATATAGAACTAAACATTTCACAAACTGTTTATATTTTCGTTGCCTCTTTAAAAGAAATTTGAGCAACCTTATATAATGATATAGACATCTATTGTGTGATAATAGGAATTGTACTTTTTTTTATCTAGATAATTAGTAAAGTATAAATATGCATACACTGGCAGATATATGTATATGTACATACAAATGCATCAGTGAATCTCTCTCTCTCTCTCTCTCTCTCTCTCTCTCTCTAGCTCTCTCTCTCTCTCTCTCTCTCTCTCTCTATCTCTCTCTCCTCACTACTCTTCCTATACTATATATATATATATATATATATATATATATATATATATATATATATATAATGCGTAAGCATATGTAAAGAGACCAGGATAGCCGGAAGACTTGGTAATATTGTAGACATCATTTTTCCCCTTCCCCTTAAGAATAAAATAGAGCCACAGCCGAGCTTTCGGGAATACATAACTTTTCCATGATATTGCTGGTCGTCCTATCAGTAAATTCAAGCAGGGTAGGCACCGGAGGGACAATTGATACATACATATACATACATATATATATATAGATATATATATAATATATATATATATATATATATATATATATATACACACAATTTAATGGGTATGTTGTCTATCTATCTGCTCAGCGATTTTTATTTGAAGGTTTCTGCTTTTCACGTTGTTTCTTATAACTTAGTCGTTGCTCTTTTGTCTGTTTTTGACTTGCAGTTAAGTTTTTATGTTCCTTTTTTTATTTTATGTTATGTATTCTAAAGTGCTGTCAATTAGAGCTGTTTTAATTTTTTAGATGTAGTCAATCTGTATAGTTTTCTTACTGTTTCTCTTTATTTTTTGTATCATTCCATGGATAAGTAACCATGATGATGGAAAATGTTATGTATTCCCGAAAGCTCGGCCGTGCCTCTGTATTATTCTGAGGGAAAAAATAATAAATACCCAGTTAAAAAAAAAAAAAAAAAAAAAAAAAAAAAAAAAAAATATATATATATATATATATATATATATATATATATATATATATATATATATATATATATATATATATATATATATATATATAAATGCATGCATGTATGTATCAATTATCCCTCCGGTCCCACGCAAGTTTAAGGATGTTATATCCCGAAATCCTCTGGCAAGTTTGACTGGTTACCCATCAAAGTAATGACCGCACCCAATATTGTGCCATACCCAACTCATGGAATATCATGGAATAGTTTACTTGGGTGACTGTGTATTTACTTGATCCTTTAACAGATAAAAACTTGCAGGTGGATGAAACAGGAAATAAAGGAAGAATGAGCAAGAGGAAGCTTCCGAAATACGAAGAACTGAAACACAGATGGAAACTTGATCGTCCTTTGTTTCTGGTTCTTTTTCCCCGCGAATTTTGAGGCTGGAGGAAGCGAAAGATAAATTAGGGTTCTATCCATTAATGGAATACTATTGTGCTCCTCTTTTGAGCCGAGGTTATGATGAATAGGATTCTGTTATGAAGGCTCCCATGAATTTCCAGCGAAAGAAACTGGAAAATCTCCATTTATATTTGCAAAAAGAACGGCTTATGCACTAGATAAAATGACTCTCGAGAATTAATTCTGGTTTTATGTAAATGATCGCAATTCTATCAGGAATCTCAATTACTCACATAAAAAGGAGATAAAAAGATTTTTGAGAATGATCCTTTTCTTTTCGACGGGTGAATCCACTTGCATTTCACAGCTATCTTTCAGGGGAATCGAACAGATTTCACGAAAGCCCTCTATTTAGATTTACAAAAAAAAAAAGAAAAAAAAAATACATTTGTATCCATACATAACTGTGAATTTGGTTCTCTAATCCCATGATTATTTCATCGAAGTAACTGCATAATACTTCAACGATTGTTGTTATCTGGTATGATAATAATATCGGATTATAGTAATTCAACGTTTTGATGTCGGTTTTTTTTTTCACAGGTTCTTCGTGGGGAATACTGAAGTCTCAAGGTGTCATCGGAAGTGTGTTTTGCCCTTTCCGTCCGAAAGTTTATATGAATTGACTCCAGTAGAAGTAACTGGACAAAATAATATTAATACTTGAAGCCTCAATGAGAATTCCAGATCAGATCACAACACACAGAAAAGAAGAAGAAGAAGAAGAAGAAGAAGAAGAAGAAGATGCAAATGAATAGCGAATGGGAATATATAAGGAGTAAAAAGAAGAGGAATAATTTGACGTTTCTTCCTCAAGATATTTGCAAATGAAATCCAGGTTTCAAGTAGCCAGATATTCATTAAAGTTAACTTTATTCGACGAAAGGATGATTGTATTTTTGCATATGTCTGTGTCTAACATAGACACACTACTTGTGAGCTTATTAAAGATTTCCAAAGAAATAACTCTACTCTATCGGATTGGTGAATATTTAAGCAGTAAATGAAGGTGCTGACAAGTGCAGTATTCCCTTAGGGGATAACATGCGTGACCAATGGCCCTCTTCAAGCGATGTTCCCTTTTCTGTCACGAACTGGTTTTGTATTCGAGGTTCTCAGCTCCGATGATGTCTGGTGGCATTTGTTAGGTTTCCTTTTCATTTACGGCTACTTTGTCAACGTTATTGCTTCTACTTCACTGACTTCCTTGTTCACTTTGTAGTGTGCAGTGAATGATAAATAGATAGATAGATAAATAGATAGATATATAGATAGGTAGGTAGATAGATAAAAGATAGATAGATAGGTAGATAGAGAGATTAATGAGTTAAGTCGATGAAACTTATACAGAAACATTGGTGTAATCATACCTAAATATTTTCGTTTCATTAATGACTTTATTAGATTATTTCAACAGAGGCGAAAATAATCCCTAATAGAATGAAAAAGCTAAAACCACTCTTCTTTTATTTGACAGCTAATTCGAAATAAAGGAACGTGTGTGTAGAGAGTCAATGGTGTACTTTTATTCGAAAGTGGTGCGAGTATCTTATCAGTACTTAAATGATTCGACATGATTCTTTGTAAGTGGAATATATATATAAGAAAGTTACCATTTCATCCTTCACCTAAAATAGATAAAATACCTCACGCAGGAACGTCTCATCAGATTTGATTACATAAATATCTAAAGA
>NC_087219.1:62096461-62109153 GCF_015104395.2 Macrobrachium nipponense
TTTCCTTAAATTTCTTCATCAACCTAGATATGTAGTTCCTGCATTGTGCTTCTTCATTGTACAAGGTTGTGAACCTTCTTTGGACAGCGACAGTACATGTAGCTTAACCAAAGAACGCAGTTTACGTTCTCTTCTAGCGAATCCATGAATCAACAGCAGTTCTGAAAAAGCGGTTATTTTTAAGTTTCAGAGATTGTGAAAAATATTTTATAAAAGAAATGATAAATAAAATTTCTGAAGGGAATCTACATCAAGTCTTAAAGGTTTTATGTTGTGAAGTGGTATATGTGCTTCTCTGAATTTTCTCCCAGTCACATTAAACATTCAGAAGATTTTTGTCACAAATTCAGAGAAGCTCATATACCACATCTCAACATCAAACTTTTAAGCCTTGTTGTACATTCTCTGTTCACAAAAGTACCAGTACAGGACGTTCTACAGTTTTTGAGAGGAAAAATTAGCCCACTATTCAGATTATTTCCCACTGGCTCTTGACAAAATAATAAAGTTAGTTGAATTATGTGTATCTAATAACGTATTATCATTCGGGAAGTTATTCTATAAGCAAAAATTCGGGTGTAGCATGAGTAGACCTATAAGTCCTGCTTCAGCCAATCTATACATGGAATACTTTGAAACTATAGAAATAAATGCAATAAAACCCAAAAACATGTTGTGGATGAGATGTGTAGATTATATTCTAACATTTTGGGATAACAGACGGGGCAATGTCAACGAATTCCTTTCAATTAAACGCATTAGTGCCCAGGCTCAAATTTAAAGTTAAATGAGAAACAAACAACAAAATTCCTTTTCTTGATGTTTTAATAATTAGAGACACGACAGAATATAAATCTACCATATACACAAAACCAACATTCTCACTTTCATACATTCACTGTTTTAGTTATCATGACATTTCTATCAAGATAGGCGTAGCCAGCAACTTATTCTTAAGAGCCTCACGAATTTGTTCCCCAGATTTCCTGGAAAAGGAATTTGAACTAATTTGCAAGCAGCTTTCGTCTTTAAGGTACTCTGGCCATATAACTGAGAAAGCGATTCATAAAGCAAACGTAATTTTATACTAACCTCCTCAAGACAAAACCAGAGACACACCCAATAATTAAATAAAAATCGCACACCTGGACAGGATTAAGACTATGAACCAAACTATCGGGAAATCTAACACTTTTTCCTGTACCTATCCAAGTACCTTAGCCAAATCCCTGATTAACATCCAAAACTAAGACAATTCCCAAAGACACAGTAGTATACAAACTCCCATGCCTAGACTGTGACCAATCCTACATCAATTTTACTAGAAAATCATTTCACCAGAGACAATACAACATAAACAGTCAGTTAGGTATAGTCAACAGAGCTCAGCTATCTTTAACCATATAGATAACCATAACCACAGAATAAACTGGAATTTGTCACATATAATTTATAGCAGCAAATGTCGGTACAATAAGCCAGATGATGGAGTCAGCCTTGATGAAACAAAGACAGGTAATGAACATCTCAAAGGACGCCTGGGATTTGGATAATAGATAAAATTTTCATTCAACCAAAACTTAAGAAGATTAAAGAGAAATAAATATCAGCGGAGGTTACCTAGTCAAACGGCTTACCTTGGATGGATCTCTTGGTATAAATACCTCCTTTTCTGTAACTTTTCTCATTCATTTACCTACCTGAAAGGTAGGTCCTTTGAAATATAGTACTTACTTTTTCTATAAATTTGCATTTTATGGGCTCCTTTTATTATATATATACATATATATTAGTCTCAGTAATTGGAAATCTTAGCTTGATGATAAATAACAGTGACAAGACCAGGAAGAACATTCTTTATTAAACGAGCTTTCGAGGTTTAAAACCTCATCTTCAGGCTGAAAAAAAGACAAGGATGATAAATCACTAAAATTACATTAAAATGAATTGTCTTATTAAAAGCTTCAGTAAAAAACATAAAATAAAACGAACATCACATACAAACTAAAAATTACGAAAAAACAAAAAAAAACTAAAACAAAACGTAAAAGATATAAAAATAGAAATAAAAATGAAAATAATATGAAAGGTAAACAAACTACACTCAAAAATAAAATGGCTAACGACCCACTTTGTGTACCTACTATGAAACTATATGATAGCTAGTTGAATACCGGACGAGTTGTTGTTCAATTCCGGTTTCATTTTCTTAATAAACAGCGACTCTGAAATTAAAAGGTCCAGTCTATTTGAGCAAAAAGACAGTACTCCAAAATCTAGGTGAGTGAAAGGATGGTCCTGCGCTAAACTGTGTTCCCTTATGGCAGAAAAAGGTGGTTTAGAAAGAGGAAACCTAGTTCTAACGGAAAGACCTCTGTGTTCCAAAATTCTGTGTCTAAGCCAGCGGGAACTGGATCCCACGTATCGCAGACCACACTGCGAACAGTAAACAAGTAAACGACACTCGAATTAAGGTCACAGGAAGAGCAGGCTTCTCCCTCAAAGTGATCCTACAGTAAAAAGGGTTAGTAAAAACAAATCTGAAACTAACTTGAGGAAAACTATGCTTAAGTATTTCTTGTAATTTTTTCGTACCAAGTAGCTACTATGACCAAGGAAAGGCAATTTAATATACTTTACATCTTTACTAGCAGTACTGTACACCGGTCTGGGACAAAATTTCTCATCTAGAAAATTTTTCAGAACTTTGTAAAAGACAAATACGGGATAAGAATTTTCGGAAAATAATTCTGGAGGAAGACCATGTCTTGATGAAATAAATTAAACTCACAGCAGACATTGTAAGCTCTATTTATCATAGTACGTATTGAATTAATTTTAAACAACTTTGGTGAAAAACTAAGATAATTAATCCCAAGCCAGTAAAAGTACTTTTCCTATACGGAAGTCTCAAATTTACCTCTATTTCTGTGTACCTGAACATCTAAAAATGACAACATATCCTGTTCTGTCTCACAAGTAAAAGTAATATTAGGATGACGAGAATTAAAATATTCAAAAAATAAATCCACGTGTGAACGTTCTTTAAACACAAGGAAAGTGTCATCCACGTACCTACGATAATACAAGGGTTTGAAAGCAACAGGGCATTCAGGACATCCAAATCTTTTCAAAATAACCCATGAAACAATCTGCATATACAGGTCCAAGGGAATTTCCCATAGCAACTCCATCTATTCGATTATATAATTTACCATCAAAAGTAAAATGCCATCAGTTTGTAGCCAATTGTAATAATTTTCGCAAATCTACTTTACTAAGTCCCAAAAGTTGTTATGTGGTTTTCACATATATTATTAAGAATAATGTCAGTAGTTCTTTTAATGGGATATTCGTGAAAAGAGAGGTTACATTTTTTGATATTTTAATTCTCGTCATCTCCTATTACTTTTACTTGTGAGACAGAACAGGATAATATGTTGTCATTTTTAGATGTTCAGGTACACAGAAATAGAAGTAAATTTGAGACTTCCGTTTATAGGAAAAGTACTTTTAACTGGCTTGGGATTAAATTATCTTAGTTTTCACCAAAGTTGTTTAAAATTAATTCAATACGTACTATGATAAATAGAGCTTACAATGTCTGCTGTGAGTTTAATTTATTTCATCAAGACATGGTCTTCCTCCAGAATTATTTTTTTCCGAAAATTCTTATCCCAACCGTATTTGTCTTTTACAAAGTTCTGAAAAATTTTCTAGATGAGAAATTTTGTCCCAGACCGGTGTACAGTACTGCTAGTAAAGATGTAAAGTATATTAAATTGCCTTTCCTTGGTCATAGTAGCCACTTGGTACGAAAAAAAGTTACAAGAAATACTTAAGCACAGTTTTCCTCAAGTTAGTTTCAGATTTGTTTTACTAACCCTTTTACTGTAGGATCACTTTTGAGGGAGAAGCCTGCTCTTCCTGTGGACCTTAATTCGAGTGTCGTTTACTTGTTTACCTGTTCGCAGTGTGGTCTGCGATACGTGGGATCCAGTTCCCGCTGGCTTAGACACAGAATTTTGGAACACAGAGGTCTTTCCGTTAGAACTAGGTTTCCTCTTTCTAAACCACCCTTTTCTGCCATAAGGGAACACAGTTTAGCACAGGACCATCCTTTCACTCACCTAGATTTTGGAGTACTGTTCTTTTTGCTCCAATAGAATGGACTTTTAATTTCAGAGTCGCTGTTTATTAAGAAAATGAAACCGGAATTGAACAACAACTCGTCCGGTATTCAACTAGCTATCATACAGTTTCATAGTAGGTACACAAAGTGGGTCGTTAGCCATTTTTATTTTTGAGTGTAGTTTGTTTACCTTTCATATTATTTTCATTTTTATTTCTATTTTTGTATGTTTACGTTTTGTTTTAGTTTTTCGTAATTTTTAGTTTGTATGTGATGTTCGTTTTATTTTATGTTTTACTGAAGCTTTTAATCAGACAATTCATTTTAATGTAATTTTTAGTGATTTATCATCCTTGCCATTTTTTCAGCCTGAAGATGAGGTTTTAAACCTCGAAAGCTCGTTTAATAAAGAATGTTCTTCCTGGTCTTGGCACTGTTATTTATCATCAAGCTCATATATATATATATATATATATATATATATATATATATATATATATATATATATAAATTATTTATATATATACATATATATATATATATATATATATATATATATATATATATATATATACATACATATATATATATATATATACTATATATATATATATATATATATATATATATATATGTGCAGGTATAGTGTGTATATGAATATATATACGTATATGCATAGACTCATACACGTACATATATATTTCTGTATACATGTATATATGTACTTATATACATATATATGTATACTTTTAGTATATATCATGTACACGAGCTACTTTCCAGAAACAAAAGTTTGGAAGGTAGCTCAATTCACTTGTGTATGCTACAAAATATCCTTTTCTTTGTTCCTTCACTGCTGTATAGCTTGATGAGAATTATAGGGACATTTGAGGAAGATAGGACGTGTGTATACCTAATGATTTCAAGTTTTTTCTTTCCAAAATACACACACAATGACACACACACACACACACACACACACACACATATATATATATATATGTGTATGTGTGTGTGTGTGAGAAAGAACTTGAAATGAACTCATTATGCAGACATTCATTTTTCTCTCATGTTAGGACAGTGACGCAAAAACTAAGGGATATCTTTTAATGTGATCAGGTGAACCAAAATAATACAAAGCATGGTCGCAAGTATTCAAAGATTTAAAGAAAGCCCTTCATCTCTTGCGAAATTAAAAAAAGAGAAGAAAAAAACTTTATTATCGCATCCGCAAAAAAAAAGCTCTTTAAAATGCTCACTTCAAATGCTCACTTTAGCGCCACATTCTCATCGGATTGCATCTCTGCATTTGCCCTCTGCGCTGAGATCTATTTCCTCTTCAGCTTCATTAAATCCTCCAGCGCGACTTCATTTTTCCCTAAAGCGTCTGGGATTTCACTAAATCACAGGATGAAAACTCCTTCGGCGTACAGCACAATTAAAAACAGGTAGCTGAAGATAAAAGGTGCAAGAATTATACCCAACTGAGAAGGCTGAAGTTATGGAAAGAGAGAAAATAAATATCCGTAAAGCATAAAAATCAAACGAATACAAAGGTCATCTGTTGCATTTTTTTCCCAATCGTTATCAGCATGGATTCTTTCATCCTCACACCGGTTTATAGCGCATTATTTGGTCTTTGAATATCAATCGTGGCAAATTCCGATAAGTCTTAATAGCGATACTTGAAATCGCGCTATCGTCGTCATTTTACCTATCTCACTGACCACTGTACAAAACATTTTTTGATTACTGGAATAAAAAAGAAGTATCACATAATCCTCAAGTGTCATTGCAACCTGAAATTACTTTTTCACTTTTTATAATACAAGAGATCAGCGTGTGCATTTACACTTTCCAGCGAGAAAGAGGTTTCAAATGTCGACAGTAATCTCCTTAATTTAGTTCATTAGTCCGGTTGGCTCATACCAAAAAACGGATCCCGTGAACAGTTTTTTTTTTTTTTGGTATGAATGGCATCTTTAGTGTCTCGGGAGTTGAGAAATCAGAGGTAACAAACTTTATTCTGATGCTGATTTTTTCCTGTGCTCAAAAAATCCAAGATGGCCAGAAATTGACGTTTGAAACAATAATTTCATTTTCTACATATGCGTTTATAATTGACTGCAGACTAGAAAGGTATATTAATACTCATATCTGGTGTAAATAATTTCAAAATCAAGATGGCGACCAGAATGAGCACCAAGAAGATAAGAAATGAAATGGGCTTTAATGAAAACATAAGTGCACCTGTGGCTGGTATAACCGCTATTCGTAGACAGGTTTACAAAGTTAATATTGCGGTGCTTGAACTTGGAACTATAAGCACTGAAGTACTTGATCTAAATGGCGATATGGACAATGAAACTGATAAGGAATATCATTAGCTGTGATGACGTGATCAGCCATTTGCAGAGCTTTCAATTTTGAGTTTTTTTCAGTAAGCGAGTTTCTTCCAGTCATACTGAGTGCCAGTGACGTTTTACGACTTTGAAAAACATGTTTATTGCATATGATGCAACTATTCTAGTCTTTAGTCTGTATCCTATATATTTCCAATTCTGCGTTACACTTTATGCATCACTAATACTGACACATAGCGCAGTAAATGGATGCGGTGGTATATAGAGGCCGAACTGAACGATCCAATTACTCTCGTCTTAGATTTGTATGACGGTAGACATCAATATTCACTCAAACACTCGGGCACATGAATTGTGTAGAACTTTTCATATACATATACTGTCATATCACATTAGCTACAGAGTCTTGAATCTATTTTCAGGCTACATTGCATCGAACTTTTACTGGAACAGCTATGAAACGTGGAATCAAGCACTGCATCGTGAATCTGCTGGTTAGTCTTAATTGTTGGAAGTACTCAATAAGGCATCAAGTCTCGTTAGTTTGGTGTTGTCATGAACTGCAAATGAAACATCATAAACTTGATAACACTATGTGTACAGAAGCAAGGCGAAGGTTCTTCGTATGTTGACACTATTGGCAGAAATTCACCTTTGAGAAATTTGCATCTTCGTGAATTTCGTCAACGGAATTGAGTTTTAAGTTCCTATCATCGATGCAGACAAATTAAGGTAACAGTGGAAAAAGTACCTAACAGCACTGGAAGAGCAGATCACATGCCTCTCTGCCCATGATTTGGACAACTATGCCCGATTTATGCCATCACATCTTGCGCATATGACTTGGACATCACTCAAAGAAGATTTTGTCGTGAGAATGGTTCAGCTTTCACTAGACTAATCAAGGGCCAACCATACAGGAAACCTAAGACCTACAGGTGGCTGAAAACATCATAAGAGCGACACGGACGTCATCTGCTCCCAATCATTTCGTACTCACAGTTCCAGAATTGACAAGAATTGTCAGTTAGTTTTAGCATCTATATTCAGTTGGTTTATTTTCACACCCAAACGAAAGCTCAGCCCTACTATCTACAATGTTCCAAAGTATTTCCAGTCCATCAATAGGGCCCACTTACATCATCGGAAGCACTCCTGTTACTTTTATCATTTCAATATTTCAGTCGATGAAACCTATCCACATGAAACGAGCACACAGGGGATATGCAATTGAAATTCAATCTTCCAATGGACGTTGGTTTCAACCTCCCACCACAGACTCCACACTGCAGCAGTAACTGATCATGATACCGAGCCAGTGATTTTTCGTCGCTTGGGGGAGACGCGAACCCGCGACATCTGAGTGGCATTCCCGGACACTAACCACTTCTGCGTCATTCCCTCAAATGTTTCTTTTATGCTCAGCATTCTACAAATCTTTCATAATCAGTCCATCGACTTTGAGCGACATCAACTCCAAACAGCGTCTCTTCTTTTATATCTTTTCTTTTTTTTAATCTTGAGATTTTTTTGTCCAGTGACCTTCTGTTTGCATTGCCTCCCCTGTGGAACAGAATGGCCTTTTATTCCCCTTAGAGTTTCTGCTCATCTTCTCCCCTCTGGTTTTATTACTTGGCTTTTTTTTTCTATCTCGCGTTTTTCTCTCCTACCATATCCATCCACCGGCAGATGATTTTCCCCTTTCATCATCATGCAACAGCACCTCAAATAATCTTCTTTTTCTTATATTTGACGCTTCATTTTCTCATCTCACTGCTTATTGCTTTTATTACCTTTTCCTTCGTCAGTAACTTAGGTGTTGTGACGTCAGTTTTAATAGAAACGCCTTCTCCCTCTTTACTGTGACCACAAATTCCCCCTTTGGTCTCTGTAACAACATCCTCGAATTTCACGAGGTCCCCAAATACTAGACCTGACATTTCCACGTCTTTATTCCAAGATCAGAACTCATCCATTACCGCCTTATAATATACTCTGCTCATTTCCGTTCTATCGAAGTCGCTGATATAATTAATGACGTTGGCGGCCACGCTTTCCTTCCCTCCTTCCTTTTCATCTCATATCCGTCTGCATTTTTCCTTCGGTTAGCTAAGGATCATTTATACCTCCAGCGGCTCCTATTCTTACCACACTTCCTTTAACTCGCTCATCCATGAAACCTTTACAGACGTGTCATCGAAGAAAGCGCTTTCAACACCTGTTCTCTTTCCAAAGAATACCTACACTTCTTTCCAACGATCAAGTCATTCTTTAAACTCATTTCCATAAGGCTTTCTCATTTCCCATCTCTTTCAGGGAATCATTACCTACTTTTAACGCCACCTCTCTCTCTCTCTCTCTTCTCTCTCTCTCTTCTCTCTCTCGCTCTCTCTCTCTCTTTGTTGCTATTTTTGGATTCATTCACCATTTTACAACCATCTCTTGATATTAACCTAACCGGGCCAAACTCAAATTCATAGTCTGCTACAACTGTAAGGACTTTATATATATATATATATATATATATATATAGATATATATATATATATATATATAGATATATATATATATGAGTAATACTGATAGTATAATATACACACATATATATGAGATATATATATATATATACTATATATATATATATCATATATATATATATATATAGTATATAGATATATATATTGTATATAATTTAGATATATATATGGTATATATATATATATCATATATGATGATATACTATATATATATATTACAATATATAGATATATATATATAATCTATATAGATATATATATATGTGTGTGTGTGAGAGTGAATATATATATATATATATATATATGTATATGTATGTATATATATATATATATATATATATATATATATATATATATATCATATATATATATATATATATATATATATATATATATATACTATATACTATATATATATATATATATATATATATATATATATATTATATATATATATATATATAGTATATATATAAATGCATATATATATATATATGTATGATATATATATATATATATATATATATATATATATATATATATATATATTATATATATATAAAACCGCTATCATGGTTTTTTTTTATCTCAGGGTCAAATGATACAAAAGAAATTAATTATTCTTTACAAATGACCTCTGTGATAGCAATTCATAAGCATAAAATTACCGTACAACGATTTGAAAACTAATTGTTAAACACGCTATTTACAAGTATCGTCCAGTTTGTTCATCCCGGGGCTGTTGTTGATTTGATCCAATGTGTGCGATGTTTATATTAGTACACATGATTCAATAATGTTTCTTTTCGTGATGTATATACAGAACATTATATCTAGATTTTTTCCAGTTGATGGTGTGTCTGCGCCCTTCCATATGCTGAAATAAAATGCTTGAAGCATTCCCTGTTCTAGTTCCTCGTTGGACGAGTGGTTTTCGCGCTCGATTACCAATCCGTTGGTCCAAAGTTCGATTCTCGGCTCGGCCAACAGGAAATCAGAGGAATTTATTTTTGGTGAAAGAAATTCATTTCACGATGTAATGTGGTTCGGATCCCACAATAAACTGTAGGTCCCGTTGCTAGGTGACCAATTGGTTCCTATCCGCGTAAAAATATCTAATCCTTCGGGCCAGCTCTAGGAGAGCTGTTAATCAGCTCAGTGGTCTGGTTAAACTAAGATATACTTAACTTATTCCCTGTTCTGATATTTTATCTGTTGTTTCAAGATTCTTGCCACTCTGTTCCACGTGCTTTTTATTACACAGAAAGAAGAAACAACCTTTAGACAGTTTTAATGTTTATTTCAAGAAAAACATAAAGAGTATTCTAAGAAAAACCATAACGAATTCATACAAAAGTACATTACTGTAAGTCCAACTCTTCCTTACTTATATGGAGTTATCAAAACTCATAAGGAAAATAATCCTGTTAGACCCATCCAAAGTTTTGTGGGTTCTGGTGCCCATAAACTAAAGGTATCCTCTGGGTTAGGTACGATGATGATATATTTTGATGAAGAGAATTTCCTAATAGAATTAAATGCCCTAGGACCTACTATGAAATTTACCTTAGATACTGAAGTAGATAATAAATTGACGTTTTTTATTGTGAAGAATAGTAGAAAGTTTAGATTTTCTCTGTACAGGAAGTCTACGAATGTACATTCCTATACATACACTTTTATTGAAATCATCATCCGAAAACGAAGATTACGGTATTTTCGTCTATTTTTAAGGGTCAGCTGCCCTGACTTTTTCGAGGCTTAGCTTCGGAAAGTCCGAGAATTTGCAACAAGTCTTAGATACTCTCGTGATCTTATCGACAGAACTTTCCGTAAAATGAGGAAAACTTTTTATAAAGTTAGTTATTAGAGTTACTTAAATATTAAAAAACACCTTGTTGTTTTACCATTACGTGTAAAGTATAACCATCCCTTGGCTGCTGAGACCATTTCCTGTTAACGTCGTTTTTAAGAACTATGTACTCAAGAACATGTTAATTAGGAATTTCCTTCTACTGAAGAACGGTTGCGTATATGAGATCCCCTGCAATCAGTGCTAATAAAAAGTACTTGAGACAGAGTGGTAAGGATCTGTCAACAAGATTAAAGCAACATAGATATAATGTCAGGCAGTGAATACTGCAATCAGTTTATTTCTACACATGTTAGTTTGTATGGGGTTTTTACGTTGTATGGAACCAGTGGTTATTCAGCAACGGGACCAACGGCTTTACACGACTTCCGTACCACCTCGAGAATGAACTTCTATCACCAGAAATACACATCTCTAACCCTTCAGTGGAATGCCCGAGAATCGAACTCGATGCTATCAAGGTGGCAGGTCAAGACCATACCGATCACGCCAGTTGGAAAAAAAGACTAAAGAGATTATATTCTGTAAAGACATCACGAAAAGGAACATTGTTGAATCATGTGGAATAAATAAAATTCGTACAGATTTGATCAACAGACCCGGAATAAACAAACTAGACAAATTGTTTGTAAAAAAACTTTAGACAATTCGTTTTTAGATAGTTGTAAGATAGTTTTATGGTTATGTATTGATATCACAGACGTGAATTTTGAAGAATAACGATTTTTTTGCATCACTCGACTTTGAAGATTGTGAAAAGAAGAAAGAGCTTGGTCAGATCCTAGTTTCACTCCTTCCTCCAACCCTACGATTATGTGTAAGTTAGCAAATTATAGTAGATGACTTAAGATATATATATATTATATATATATATATATATATATATATATATATATATATATATATATAATAATTATATGTATGTATGTATGTATATATATATATATATATATATATTTATATTGTATATATATATATGTGTATTATATATAAATATATATATATATATATATATCATATATATATATATATATATATATATTATATATATATATATATTTTATATATGGTTTATATATATATATATATATATATATATATATATATATATATATATATATATATATATGTACATATATATATAAGAGTGCTCGTGCTGTCAGTATATGCGTACAATTACATCATAAATTGGAGAAGATAACTTTCAGTCGAATGGAACAGGAAAGAGAAACGCTATCAAAAAGAAACCTCCGAAATGCGGAGGAAATATACAATGAAAAATTGATCGTTCATAATTATATTTTTTCCTTTTCAGTGAATTTCGAGCGCGAAGCGGAGGAAGCGCCGCTGAGATAAATCGTGGTCGCCTCCATTAATGAAATACTATTGTGCTCCTCTTTTGCTCCCAGGTTCTGATGGATGGGATTCTCTCATGAAGGCTGCCATGGATTCTCCTGCCAAAGAAACGGGGAAATCTCTAATTTTATTGAAAAAAAGAAACGGGTTATGCACCGGATAAAATACCTACTCAGGCATTAATTCCGGTTTATGTAATGACGATAATTATATCAGCACCTCATTTTGTCCCATATAATATAGAGAAAAGGTCTTATGTGTTATCTCTTTCTTTTCGATTTTTGAGCCCATTTTTACATTTGCTGCTTATCTATCATATGGTTTTATGACTTTTAAGTCCCATGACTATTTCAACGAGGAAACCGCATTATATTTCAAATATTTTGATCAGCTCATATTGTGATAACGCTCTCGGATTATAATCATTCAAA
>NC_087219.1:62109653-62257153 GCF_015104395.2 Macrobrachium nipponense
TTTAGTATCTTATTTGAATACTATGCTTTATGCTAAAGCATTATAACTATAACGCTGTAGTATACGAACTATTAGATTTTCGAAAGATAGCTCATATCTTATGCAATGATTAGTGATACACGTTTCACTAAAATAAAAAAAAATTAACTAATGATAATGGGCAGATGGAGTGAGCGTGAGTGTACAAGTGTTTGAAAGAGGTGAGTTCATAAACTCTTGACTTATCAAATAAGTAAAGGACTTGCATCATGTCGTCCTTCAGTTATTCGAGAGCCAATACGTTCTTTTATTCTTTTATATATATGGACTAACATTCCATATTTTTATTATGTAAACACTTACATATACACCACAACATTCTATAACATCCGGCACCTATGAGAGAGAGAGAGAGAGAGATTTCATAATGGGAAAACATTACATGAAGAATATAAGAAATCGGATGAATAATGTTGGGCCTTTCAATGCTAAGGAAAGAGAGATAGAGATGGAAAATAGAAGAGAGAAAGAAAGGAGAGAGAGAGAGAGAAAGCAGTGCGGAAGAGGAGAGAAATATTCGGAGAAAGTAAAACTTTAAAATCTAACCTGCGTGGTTGAGCGTAACGAAATAGCGGCATAAAATGAACGTGTTATCTTTATGGTAATTCGCTGGAATTAATCTCCACGTACCATTAAGAGAACCTTCCTACTTCACTCCCCTTTTAGCACTTTTCCACTCCACGTAGCCCATTACGCATTAATATTTTTGGCCATTAAGTCTTCGGCTCGACTTTTATGCATAAATCACTGAGTGGCGCGCCTTTAATGACGCGCAAGAAGCATTTCACGTCGACCATATATACAGCAATTTGGGTCGAAGCATTTCGTCTAGACGGCGCTGCGCGCCAAAAGATATGGTTCCCACCAACAGATGCTAAAAGGCAGAAAGGCGATAGTACTACAGCAGGCGACCCGTTCTCGGAATTTTTGCTTCCCTCTTCTCATTCGTCAAAATCTTAATTGATATGATTTATGGTGAAGCTTGTTTTGTATATATGGATGTGCGGGAGCTGGACAGGAACGCATTTGCAGCACGCTGTCATTCTGACATAATATATGATTGCACGCGACTTTTCATTTAGAATTGGGGCATAACGAATCAAATGAAATATAGGCCAGTATCAATTGATGTCATCAGGAAAAATTAATATGTTAGGGCAACTCTTCTTAATATCTAAAACAGGGGAATAATAGTGCAAATGAAAGTCTTATAGAATCTAAGTTATATATTCATCCTACAATGATAAAAAGTATATTTTGATGCCTCAACAAAATCGAAAGTGTAAGAAATGTGGGAGACTTTTGCAAAGTAGATGATAGAAAACTTTCTGGTATACCTGGAAAATATAAGGATACACGCAAAATGATTCCCGAGAAAGAAGTGAAAAAGGACACGCTATTGATCTTTAGACTGTGAGGTAAAGCGTACATAGTTTCGTATAGGTAAGATTTTACCGATGGTTGAATGAATTTAAAATTTAGGCAAGCATGTAAGTCAGTGGTGTGGTAGTGTGGAATACTGCCGCCATAGGCAGACTCGAAAGAAGGCGTAGGTGGGTGTTTCCTCTGCACAGGAGGAAGAGTTCATCTGAAGATTAGCAGAAAATGTCAAGCGAAGAGATAGATGTTCCTGAAAGAGTATCATGACTGCGTGGTCTGGGAAATGTGCATATGAGGGAAGAAGGGACGAGAAGATAGGGCAAAGAAATTTCAAAGCAAAAGCAAGCTTTCAGACAGATAATTAGATGCTAATACTTCAAGAAAGAATATTAAGTTGCTGAAAGTGGAAGGAAGGAGAGACCGAGGGCCATTAAGACAGGAACGGTAATTACGAAAAGGGAAAAGTGAATGACTAACAGCACGGGGCTGGGGGAAGAAGAAGAAGAAGAAGAGGCAACAATATTCAGCTGAACAGAACACTAGTTGTGACTTAAAATGTATCTGCAATATTCCAGGTCTTCATAAATCTCCAAGGAAGAGCGCGCACGCGCGCAGATCACTTTCCTCAACCGATCCTGGCAGATCACATAACTCCGGAAAGCTAATTATCTCGACCATAAAAGATGTTCATTATCATGAATTCTAATTCACTGTTCGCTCCAAAACGGTTTAATTCCTTGACTCGTCAGCTTAGTTACCGAGTGCTTGGACTGAAGCAGATATTACAGTTATCTGATTTCTTGTTATCTTATGTAAACTTTTGTGGTGCTGCTTAGAATAATCGCCCATATTTATCATTATTATTATTATTAGTCTGAACTTTTACTTCCATGCAAAATTAATTTTATGAGAAAATGAAAATTTTTTCTGATAAGCTCAGGTCCAACTAGAGAAAATTTCAGTTTTAGAAGCAATTCCGAATATCTTCCTATGCATTGCCGGAAGATCTCTAAATATGCACAAACAGCAGTCCGTGTTTTGTTTTCATTTCATTTTTAATGTAAAACTAATATATTATTAAGCCAACCACTGGGCAAGTATAAATCCTTTGCCCAAGATCACGAAAATTCTGCTCGAGGTGTGCGGATGAGAAATGCGAAAGCTTTCTGTTTAGCGGTTTAGGCTAAAAGAATAATTCTGGATTATTTTTTTCGCTTTTCTTTCCCTCGTGTACGGTTCACTGCGGTAACACAGGTGTCCCATGAAAACTTTCGCCCCCCCATCACGACCCACTTGTGTCCCAAACTTCGATGTTTGTCCTCGAAGCGGTGGAAGTTATCCAAGGGGGAAATCGGCAGAAGAATGTGAATCTCGATGATAGGAGCCACAGTGAGGTCATTCCACTCGGGGTGTGGCGTTGACGATGAGCACGAGGCATTGAAGAGTCATCACTGGTCTTGTTATAAGCTCACTTTCCTCGTAGACTGGGAGGCGGGTGGAAGGATTAAATGCTGTCAGTGCACCTTATGTGGTGCACGATAGGCATTACAAAAGGGTTGTTTGCAGCTTCCCTTTGGTCCCTTGCTGCATCCACTTTATATAGTCTTTTACTTTACCGCCATTTCCACTTCTTTTTTTTTTAATCTTGCCGTCCAGCCTCAGTAACTATTACGTCCTGGTGCAAGTGTGGGGTTTTCTCCCGGTTCTACCTTTAGCTCATTAGACTTCATCTCCTTTATCTTCTGGATCTCTTTGTCTTACTGTCCAGCCGCTCCAGCTCCCTCTTTCCAGTCTTTCCCTCTTTCCAGTTTTCCCCTCTTTCCAGTCTTCCCCTCTTTCCAGTCTTCAAGCGCTTGATGGTCCAGAGTGCCCCTTCAGTGCTTGGCTTGACAAGCTCATTTTCATTGAACCAAATCACTCTTTGCGCAAAATATAATGAATGTTGCTCATAACCTTCTCATTCTTTTTCGTACCATAATTCTTATTATCCAACAACTTTGAAGATAAGCTATCTGAATTCATAACTCAACAGAACCATGGCATCCCACCTCGGTGGTCGCGGGTTCGATTCTCGGGCATTCCGTTGAGGTGTGAGAGATGTGTATTTCTGGTGATAGAAGTTCACTCTCGACGTAGTTCGGAAGTCACGTAAAGCCGTAGGTCTCGTTGCTGAATAACCACTGGTTCCATACAACGTAAAAACACTATACAAGCATACAAGCAAGCAAACAGAACCATGGCTGGAAACAAAAGGTCCAATTCTTCACTTAGAAGGCGCTGTAGCGATTCCAACAAAGTAAAATTATTCATCTCTTGCCAAGGCAGAAGTAGTACTAATTAGATTACTTTCAAGCAGTTTGTTGATATATTATAATCTATAATTATTATTATTATTACTATTATTCAGAATATACGAACCCTTTTCATATGGAAGGAGCCCACAGAAGACAATGACTTGAGATTCACGCTTCCAAATCATATGGTGTTCATTTGAGAGAAGTAACAGAAAGAAGAGAAGGGGTCAGTCACTAGAAAAGAAAAATTTACGGGCTACTCCAGGAGCAGAGGCTCTTGCCAGCACAAGGGTGGCTTAATCTTAAACAGCGGAAAAGAAAAACAAATTAATAAGTAAACAGATAAAAATGTAAGTTAAGTATCAAAACGCAAGGAGATTTGTTTTAGAGTAGTAATGCGTTCCATCTTCTCAGGGAGATTTCCACAGTCCAGTAGTGTGAAGGTCAAAGACCTCTGGAACTAATAAGTAAGACAGCGAGACACATTCACTGCATATTGGCGCTGCTGTTCAGCAAATCTTTCCGCTAATCAACAGTTTTCGTTTTACTGGGCTTCAGCCTCAAACCCCTACCATGGTCTAAGACCATGCCCCCACCGACTGCACCATCTACTAATCCCCTCCATGTCACGAGTGAGACTAGGGGCAGCTTCATTTCTCATAAGTGGAGACTTTACTACACCCACAAGTGTTGCATCATTAGCATACTCAACAAGAACTATATTGCTTGCATACACTAAAGATAACTGTGGACCAAGAACTGTGGAACTCTCGACACAAAAGGTCTTGCTTCGCTAAAGATCCTATCGACATCAACTCGCTGCTGCCTATATACTACCTATAAGGAAATACTGAAGTGCTAATCCATCCTAAAGCATAGGTCTAGGTGGCCGTGGTCTCCTCCCATTCCAAGATTCTGAGGCTTATAAGTAGTGGCTTGTATATACCACGACCTGAGTTCAAGATTACTTAAGTCAGCAGATTCCCGTCTGTGTGGTAGCTTAATACAAGCGCTGAAAATGCTGGTTGTTATGCAGTTGTTAGAAATAATTATGATAATTTTGTCGAAAACCGCGTAACTTTTCTTTTCAAGTTCCAAAGAAGGTAATACTAATAAGAATGTGCAGTTCCTTAGTAAGAGAAACAGCAGCCACAGTAGTATTCTCGTGTGACTGATTAAACAAATGATTATATGCCTGAACAGCAAGCTATCGGGGAGCTAAAAGCTCTCTAGTGAAAGAAACAACTAAAGATGAAAACAGCAGAGCAAAGCATACACACAAACAAAATCAGGAGCAAATTAAAGGAAATCAGTTGGTAATTAGAGCAAACAGAAAAGCATTAAAGATGAATAACCGATGAAGAGAAATTTCACAATATCGTCTTGTTCTCTCATTCGTCTAAGATGGCTATTCTGAGTCCTGAGCTCTACACCATTACTCTTATTCCCAATATATTTCCCGTTCTTATGGGTTCCTTTGACCACAAGGCCAGCTGAATCTAAACCTAAACAACCAACCAACCAACCTTCTAAACGTCGGACTTGATAGCCATATTTGTTGTATTCAATCAAGCAATCTCAGGAGGTATCGCAGCTTCTCCTAGTCTGACTATCATGGAACCGAAAAAAAAAAGACTGTCCCTAGCGGAATAAAGAACAGCCATTAACAAACTAAAAACTGCCATTAACTGGCACATTAGCGACGAGTTCGACAAACTTTGCTTAAAGGTGATATTTTCCCATCGCCCCTTTGGGAAAACCCTCTGATGGTATCGCAGGTCATGACAAGAGAGGAGATAATATGATTCAGAGTTGCCTTTTCAGCATCAGCGTTTTTCATTTGTTTCTTCCATTTTTAGTCTTAGGAAATTACTCTCCGTTTTTTGGTAGTGCTTCGCTGATTACGGGAATAGATAAGTAAGGAAAAGGAGAGTCGTATTTTTTATATTGCTCGGATGTGCAGTTCCTGCTACTACTTACTTTGCTTCTGTTATTTCTGTGCGATCACTGATGTGACATCCCCGACAGATAATGACAATAATGAAAGCCAGGATGTGACTTTTATCTTCAGCTGCTTAAGCTTCCATTAGTACTGTTTCTTATATTTCACAATTATTGATTATAATATAGACGTTGTCTCTTTAAGAACAATATGACGTACTCAACTTCAGAACGTCCGAATTTCGAATTTCTGAGAGACGAATGTTATACGTCCGACAAACGTGAATCTGGCATTGCGCAAGAAATTCCGTGCACTTACCTCAACACTTTCGGGGCCATTACGAATCTTACTTCATCATAAGAAGTTTTCTTCCTATCAAGACCTTCCCTCGCCGTGTGTCTTCGTTGACTTGCCAGATAATTACTCAGATCGGAAAGGGGAAAAAATCCTTTCATCATAAGAGCTCCAGGCATCGCTCTCCGCGTCATTTCTTTGATATCGAGAGAGAACAATTGTCTGTTCCATTTCCAGTGTAAATGAATCCATTAAGTTCGTAGGAGACCTTTTTTCGGGTCATAGATGGACAAGGGGAGAATACGTTGTTGAATTCCTACCGTTATTCCTGTAAAATTCTTCGCCATTATGTGCGATGTCACCATGGGAAACACATGCGTGAGGAGAATAATGCAGCATTCCTTCTTCTTCTTCTTCTTCTTCTTACTGAATCATTAGCTGCCATTTTGTAGAACAATTACTAGGCCTTAATTCCTTTTCATGAAAAGTTTCGAATAAAAGTTTAAAATTCTACACAAACGGCAGTCAAAAATTACACTGAAATAAAGGCCGTATATATACCGTAAAATAGTAAGGAGAGCCTCACGTTCTGTTCAGATTCTAAAATTCTAACTCTTGCATCGGGATATCAAAACAAAAACTGTATTTCTTAAGAGCGTTGATTCATGAACTACCAGCAGCATGAGATTATACTATGCTGATTTCTTTACTCCCTTGATAGCGAATTTTGTTCCTAGAGCTCTTGTGCCCATACAAAAAAAAAAAAAAAAAAAAAAAAAAAAAAAAAAAAGCACCTCAGCGACGTAGTTGGTATGGTATTATCGTCCCACCTCGGTGGTCGCGGGTTCGATTCTCGGCCATTCCATTGAGGAGTGAGAGATGCGTATGTCTGGTGATAGAAGTTCACTCTCGACGTGGTTCGGAAGTCACGTAAAGCCGTTGGTCCCGTTGCTGAATAACCACTGGTTCCATGCAACGTAAAACCACCATACAAAAAAAAAAAGTGCATGAATTTCACCAGCATTTATCTACTTGTACGATAATAAATCTTGATCCACCAGCACTTTGGTGTCTTCTTACATACCGGTGGACATTTTAAGCTTATTTGAACGTCGAATCTCAAACCATCAGACGTGAATGAAAGATCATACTTCCTGTTCTGCGTCAATCGTGGGAATGGAGAGCGCTTGTAAGAATGATCACGGTACTGGAAAAATCTTGAGTGAGTTGATTCTCGAGGTATTGCACAAGAATGAAATACAAAGGTTATATCCATAGCCTTGTGCTCTCTCTCTCTCTCTCTCTCTCTCTCTCTCTCTCTCTGTATACATATATATATATATATATGATATATATATATAATATATATATATAGATTATATATGTATATATATATATATAGATATATATATAGATATATAGATAGATATATATATAGATATATAGAATAGATATATATATATATATATATATATATATATACATAATATATATATCTATATATATATAAATATACATATATATATATAATATGTATATATATATATCTATCTATATATATCTATATATATATATATATACATATATATATATATATATATAGTATTATATATATAACTATATATTAGTAGTATATATATATATAATATATATTATATATATATCGCTAATAGCAAGCAACTTCATGTTTTACTTGTTTTAAGCTTTCATAAGACGAGATTGTTTTAGTGAAAGAGTCTAAAATCTAAACCCGTTTCACTGAAGCGAATATAATTTACGGTACATATATATATATATATATAATATATATATATATATATATATATATATACATATATAATATATATACATATATATATATATATATATGTATAGTATTATATATATATATATACTAATGAAATCTCACTCGAAAAAATCACGGATGAAGATTAAGCTCTCGCTTCTGTAATTATTGTCTAGTTAACACTTTGTATGTTCCCACATTATTTCGTCCCTCAGGCCATTGACAACGAAAGGAATGGTATAACCTCGACAAGAATGCTGGGGAAAACCAGTAAATCCATTTATTTTGCCACGAAACCCATACAGCTGTTTCACCACCACTCTATGGCTTCTGCAGTGGGAATAATACGCCATAATTACGATTATACGGACAGGGAAGATGAAAGTCTTGTGGCTGTGAGGGGGGAGGGGGGGGCGCTGTTTCGAACTACAGTTTTTGACGAAAATTCAGAGGGTGAGCGTGAAAAGGACCAAGTCTGACCTTGTGCCTTTTAATTGCAGTATTTCTCAACGTTTCATTTTTAAGTGGAAGAAAGTAGGTGTTAGATCAATTATTCTTTTTATCTGCAAACGTTATGTTCGAAAGTCAATAGTACCTATGGTTCTAAATACTTTCATTTACGTTCCTTAAAGTCAGTTCTTCCTGCCTCATGAACCTTTGTTGCAATCTTTTTGGCTCTGTTCAGTAGCCATTTTCTTAAGCTTTGTACAACTAATTTTCCATAGTGAGGACTGTATGAAGTGTCACTGCGTATCTTTTCTGACGACTGATCACTGGTTCAGTCCTCTGGTAAAACATATTTTATTTTGTGGCTCATCTGCCAAACCGGTGGTCCGAGGTTCGATTCCCTGCTCTGCCAACGCGGAATCAGAGGAATTTATTTCTGGTGATAGAAATTCATTTCTCTATATAGTGTGGTTCGGATCCCACAATTAACTGTAGGTCCCGTTGCTAGGTGACCAATTGGTTCCTAGCCACGTAAAGATATCTAATCCTTCGGGCCAGCCCAAGGAGAGCTGTTAATCAGCTCAGTGGTCTGGTTAAACTAAGATATGCTTAACTTTTTATGGATCATAATATTGTAAAATCTTGGGTGAGATATTAAGATAAGTCTGAAAATTTTAGGAAGTCTCAGATCATAAACTTCACTGTCGTAAAAAGATCAGATCGAAATAAGACTGTGCTGATGCAGGTGAATTTGGAAGTTGGGAAACTTTATCAAGAATCAACAAAACGCATGAAATGATCGCAGACTCCTCTTTAGGGTATACTCACGTTTTTCTTTAAAAGAACTCTGAATGAGAGTATGCTCTGCAGTGATGTCTTGTCGAGGGTTTCATGCTTAATTTGATGATTGTTAACTTGTAATTTCACTCACGCTTAATAACTCTTAGAAATACAACTTTTTTTTTTTTTTTGCTCAATCAATGTAGATAACTTCATCTGAATTTGTTTCTGGTTGCTGCGATATAAAGTGTTACCTAGTTTTAACTTTGTGTTTCAGTATTTATTACTTATTTTTAATTCATCTATTCATCAATTTTCAATAGGTTCATGAGACGATACTTATTCCTTATTGCTTTGTCATTTTTATGAGATAACATTTTATCTGCCTTTGTTCTGTTGGTGCGAGGCATAGTTATTTAACAGTGGGTGTTTAAGCTTCTTAAATGAAATTGTACCAAAGAAGAAAAACTGAAACAGAATTTAATGACCAATTTACATTAAAGTTTCCTAGAACTAAAACCTCCTAAATATGAAGTTTCTACCTTTTGTACTGAATACAGGAGCTTTATTTACAGGAAGTGGGGTTGACGCAGCTTTTAAATGAGTATTTGGGGGTAAATGTGGCAGTTTTCTACATAGGGAGTTCATCAACAGTTTAACTGTCCAAATTTTATGAATTCGACTGTGACCGCCGTCCTGTCTTTTCTCTGAAGCTACCACCTGCTAAAGGACAGGGCTTATTATTCAGAAAGCATGTATACATACTATACATACATATATAATATATATATATATATATATATATATATATATATATATATATATATATCAAGTATAAAAGGCCCAGGGCTATATTTCGGTGGACTAACTCCCATCCTTATCAAAAGCGGCTGTCGATACAAATGTGAGATGGTAGAATCTTCACTGTTAAAAACAACAAGATAATAGGATCAACCTTTCCAATGGAGCCTGGGACTCTGATATAGACATATATCAGAGATATAGACAATATAGTCTATATATAGTCTACCAGGGATATAGACAATATCTGCCTTAAGACAACGATGAAACGGATTAAGACAATTGACAGAACCAACGTTAGCTTAGCAGTGACCCCAGGCATCACTTAAAGGGCATCATATCTCCCACTATATATTTCGCCAATGTAACATCTTCTGCCATTCACTACTTGATAGTGTGGGAGTCAGTTCACCGAAATATAGTCCTTATCTTTAAGTCAGAGTGTTTTAATGAACTTTTATACTTGTTTTAACAGAAGAATTTATTTACATATATGTACTGTCTATATATATATGCATATACATATATATCCATACATACATGAATATATATATATATATATATATATATATATATTGTTTGTCTGTATGGTGTTTTAACGTTGCATGGAACCAGTGGTTATTCAGCAACGGGACCAACGGCTTTACGTGACTTCCGAACCACGTCGAGAGCGAACTTCTATCACCAGAAATACACATCTCTCACTCCTCAATGGAATGGCCGAGAATCGAACCGCGACCACCGAGGTGAGAAGCAAACACCAAACCCACCACGCCACTGAGGCGCTTATATATATATATGCATATATATATATATATATATATATATATATATATATATATATATGTGCAGAGGAATCACAAAACTTTCGTGTAATTGCTAAACATTTTCAAGGTACAATGAACAGAGTAAGAGAATTTGAGAATTTTTGCTGCTAAGAAAAGAAAGAAAATCACATAAAAGCAAAATAGGAAGCATAACAAGTAACAGCAAAACAATCTTACAAGCCCGTTCTCTCTACAAACAAGTGAAGTTGCCAACCCCTCAAAACCTAACAGCAAGACCAGTAGTTCAAAACAGATGACTTAACTGATCCTCCTGATCACAGTAAAAGTATAAACATCAAACGTTAAAGCGAAAACTAGATAACAAGCATTAAAAAAAATAATACATACAAACAAACGCCTGCTTATAGTCAAATAACCAAACACACGACTAAGGTCTGACAGTTATTCATGAAATATTTGTACACAATTGCTCTAAAATTTCTTCAATAATAAAACCATCTAACTGAAAAAGACCAGAACTGATGTTCATTATATCCCCATAATAAAATTTTAGAAGAGCAGACTCTATGTTACGCTTTATGTCATCATTACAAGCAATTATCGATATGCACTTCCTCCAGTCAATATGATGATCAAAAGTCCTTAGCATTGGATGACTGAAAAGTTCTTACACTATACTGATGTTGCTTTACTCGTACGTTTAGAGCTTTGCCAGTTTGAACAAAAGTTAAGTATATCTTAGTTTTACCAGACCACTGAGCTGATTAACAGCTCTCCCAGGGCTGGCCCGATGGATTAGACTGGTCACTCAGCAACGGGACCTACAGCTTATTGTGGGATCCGAACCGCATTACATCGAGAAATGTATTTCTATTACCAGAAATAAATTCCTCTGATTCTACGTTGGCCGAGCCGAGAATCGGACTTCGGACCACCAGACTGGCAGCCGAGTGCCAAAACCACTCGTCCAACGAGAAACTGCCGGTTTAAACAATATATTTCACTGAGCAATCCCTGCATGAAACTTCATCTATGCAACCTTCTGTGCTTTTGTGAGAGTTTTTAATCGGCACATTTCTCACTGCCTTAGTGTTACTGAAAACCACATTTGAATTGAAAGTTCTGAGCAACATGGTCGCTACATAAAAGTTCTCACTGTGTGGTAGAACTAGTAAGTTGTCTGACATAAAATGTGTTTTTTCTTTTAACGAGGAAAAGGTTTTCCTAGCCATCTGGAAAGCTTTATCGATAACAGAATTTGGGTGTTTTTAATCAAAAGCAATTTGATAAATCTTGTCAGTTTCAGGCTCTAAAAATTCTGGACTACATATTCGTAGAGCGCGGAGAAACATTGATGAAAATGCGGATGCTTTCTCCTGATCACTGTGGGTAGAATAGATATGAGTATTATGAGGAGACATTTGTAGGTTTTCTGTATACTTAAAATCTAAATCTGCTACTAATCCTATGAATGTTAACATCCAGAAATGGTAAAACCCCATCTTTCTCTACTTCAAAAGTATTTTGATTGAAGGAACTCATCCATTAAGTTTATACCCCAAACACTTCCACATCCTCAGATACTGGCCATACACATGCAATGTCCTCAAAATAACGATACCATATAAATCCATTGGCGTTCCACCTCGGTGGTCGCGGGTTCGATTCTCGGCCATTCCATTGAGGAGCGAGAGATGTGTACTTCTGGTGATAGAAGTTCACTCTCGACGTGGTTCGGAAGTCACGTAAAGCCGTTGGTCCCGTTGCTGAATAACTACTGGTTCCATGCAACGTAAAAACACCATACAAACAAACAAACAAAAATCATATAACTCCATTCGGAAGTATAGACGGTAACAATCTCTTTTCATAATACTCCTTTTACAGATTACGTATTCCAGGTGAAAGGGGATTACCCATAGCCATTCCAAACTTTTGAATACAAAATTTCTCTTGAAATACAAATTTACTGTCAATCATACATAGCTTGATCAATTCAATTATCATTTCTGAAGTGAAAGGTAAATCAAAGTCATCTAGTTCTTCACGTGAAAAGGACAAAAGATCATGAACGGGAATCCTGGTGAATAAATGAAGTTACATCAAAATTGACGAGATTAAAATCAAGATTCACATTTACAGTACTTTGTTTTTCCAAGAGACTGACCTTCTTCTTAACTGTGGTATGAGATATGTTTGCCACAAGAGGTGTTAAAATACGGACAAACCATTTAGATAACTTAGTATATGTAACAGATCCTACAGTACTTACTATGGGCCTCACTGGGTTATTTTCTTTGTGAGTTTTAATAACGCCATACAAGTATGGAAAAGAAGCTCCCTGCGCTATAAGTTGCTTCAGTAATTCCTCCCCTCCTCATGGTTTCCCTCTCAACTTCTTAGTGAATTCGCTATTAACCTTTTCAAGAGGATTTTTACTTAAACAATCATTGTGGCGAACTTGCATATATATATATATATATATATATATATATATATATATATATATATATATATATATATATATATATATATCTAATAAAAGGAGCCCATAAAAACACCAAAATGTAGAGAGAAAAGTACTATATTTCAGAGACTGCTGTCTCTTTCTTCAGGTATATGAATGAGAAAAGTTTACAGAAAAGGTGGTATTTATACCAAGAGATCCGTCCACAAGATTAAAGGAAGATTATCAGCGGGGGTGACCTAAATTGGCTTACTTGTGGACGGATCTCTTGGTATAAATACCACCTTTTCTGTAAACTTTTCTCATTCATATACCTGAAGAGAGAGACAGCAGTCTCTGAAATATAGTACTTTTCTCTCTACATTTTGGTGTTTTTATGGGCTCCTTTTATTAGATGGAATTCTGTTGTTACAGACATTTTTACCAGTCATATATATATATATATATATATATATATATATATATATATATATGTGTGTGTGTGTGTGTGTGTGTGTGTAATATATATACATTATGTATGTATATATAATAATAATGATAATAATAATAATAATAATAATAATAATAATGATAATAATAATAATACACTGGAGCCTGTGCAAGAAACATCAGCTACCTTGCAGTAATAAGTGGTACGAGCACCAACCTGAAGGAGTGATAGAAAACGATCAGGCAAAGATCCTCTGGGACTATGGTATCAGAACGGATAGGGTGATACGTGCAAACAGACCAGACGTGACGTTGATTGACAAAGTCAAGAAGAAAGTATCATTCATTGATGTCGCAATACCATGGGACACCAGATTTGAAGAGAAAGAGAGGGAAAAAATGGATAAGTATCAAGATCTGAAAATAGAAATAAGAAGGATATGGGATATGCCAGTGGAAATCGTACCCATAATCATAGGAGCACTAGGCACGATCCCAAGATCCCTGAAAAGGAATCTAGAAAAATTAGAGGCTGAAGTAGCTCCAGGACTCATGCAGAAGAGTGTGATCCTAGAAACGGCACACATAGTAAGAAAGTGATGGACTCCTAAGGAGGGCAGGATGCAACCCGGAACCCCACACTATAAATACCACCCAGTCGAATTGGAGGACAGTGATAGAGCAAAAAAAAATAATAAATAAATAAAAAATAATAATAATAATAATAATAATATCCTTTATTTCAGCTCAGGGCCATATACATGGAATGTACAAAATACAGACAGTAACATACACAATCTAGATACATGAGACAACATGATAAAAAGATTAATAATCGGCACTTATCCACAAAATAGCTGACGTAGCATAAAGGATAGTAATCATAATACTGGTAATAACAGTAATAATAATGGTGAGAAAAAAATGCATTGAGAGTTATAACAGTTAGTGCACAGATATATAACTTAAATTTCAACTAGAGACCTTAGGTGGTTACAATAGTCAGGTCCAGAGGGCTAAATACTAAAATTGAATGTAAAAAAACTTTAACTTGATAGTAATCACAGTAATAATGAAAAATTAAAAATATCAGCAATAAATGTAATAATGACAAAAACTGCATATGAAATCTTGCCAATACAGAGATTAAGTCCTTTAGGGGACAAAGGCCTCACTTTCCCATCTTTCCCACAATCTAGATCTTCTTGCTTCACTCCTTAGGATGCGTTTTGTATGAGCGAGTTGCCGCTGTTTCTCACTCGGGTTACCAGACTGGACTTTGTTCGGCTTACAATGATTTGTGGCGGAGTGTTAGCGGGGTGTGTTTGTGAGGCGTCTCAGAATGTCATTATGCACGCAGTGATGCGTCTCATGGTCTCTCGGGTATAGTAGTTCGTCCAGAGGGAAGCAGTACGAGCGGATAAGCAGCAGTTTCACGTCTCGGTGACACTGGGTCTTGGTTTCGTTGTAGATTATACAAAATTCCTCTGCATATTGGCGGCAAGTGTCGATAAGTAGTTGGAGACCTTGCACTGATGGGGAAATCAGAACCATGTCGTCGGTGTAACAGGGGTTGTTTATAGTTGTTTCATTGACAGTGCATTCGATTGGGAGTGAGTTCAGTTTGACATTCAAGGCATCTGTGTACGTATTAAACAGGTATGGAGAGAGAATGCCCCCTTGCGATAGCTTCGTCTCCGACTGCTTCCCCTACTCTCTGTGATAGCTTTTTAGTTTTGGGATTTAAGGACTGGATATCTTTCCAAAGACGAGGATAATCACCAGATTCTAAGTTTCTAGACATTGCATCGGCTCTTAGTTGTTTTTCATTTAACCTGCAGTGCTTAAGAGCAAGTCTGAACTGCGCTCTCGCCTGCCTCATTAGTAATGCAGTGTCCTTCCCTCGGGCTACCATTTTGCCTCCACAGTAAAAACATTTCTCGTGAGTATGTATACAGATCTTTAACCAAGTCATTCCATCCAGGTATATTACGAGAATTACCTTGACAAAATCTATAGGCAGTCCTGCCCGAAGCAAGCATAATGGAGATTATGTTCGAATAGAATTCATTCAGATCCCTCCTGTGGTGGTCATTTCTACAATTTGTGTTGTTACAGAGTAAAGCGCCTGCTGGTTGAACTATTGACCGCAACCTGGTTTCCGTGGTCGCCCTAAAGTATCTGATTTTCTGTTGGCTTTTTAAAATCCCAGTTTACCGCTGGTGGGCGGTCAGTTAGGGGGTTCATGGTAGGGAGGGATGGGGTACTGAATGACACCTGTAATGGGATGTGATCGTAGCCCGTTGCAAGATCGTAGCGAATATTGCAGGTCATAATAGAATCATGAAGTTGTGGAGATGTGATGCAGTGGTCCACCCAGGAGGTTGTAATTGCATCCGCTCTATTATGTACATATGAATAGGAGGAGGGAGGGAGGAGCATTACATTGCCAATTTGAAGAGCATGATTTTGACAGAAGCGAGTAAGTTCATTATAAAATTGTTTTATGGGGTGAGAATTAAGGTTCCCTATTGTACAAATATGATCAGCAGGAGAATCGTGAATAATACTGTGTAACTCCCCTAGGATCATGCAGTAATGATCAAAATTATTGTTATTTTCCCATGGCATATAAACATTAATTATTAAGATTTTAGAGTTCCCTACTGTCACATGAAGCCCCAGCAATCTGTCACTCCTGTAGGTCATCACCTTTATCATATTGTCTGACGATTTGTGCCACAGGAAAGAAAGGCCCCCTTTCGGGCGACCGGCTATGATTTGATCTGTAACTTGCACTGATGAAGTCAAGAAGGTTCTGAAGTCTTCATGAACTGAATCGCAGATGACAAGGTCATGTGGCCAGAGGAGCGTTTCTTGCAATGCAATGATGCCATTGAAGTTTTTGCAGAACATGTTTAGGAGAGGAATGTTCCGCTTGAGGCCAAAAATATTCCAAGAGATTATGTTTAATGTATCTATGGCTATTCACGCAGATGGGAGATGAATGCGCTGATCATTTGGGTGGATGGGGGGTTAGCCAGGGGGAGTGGGCAGTTACTCGCTGTGGGGGGTTGACTGGCACTTGCGGTGGAAACGACCCTGGTTGGAGTGTCAGTAAGTTCCCCTGGGATTGGTTGGTCCCAGATCAGGTTATATCTTGAAACTGATATATTAGGACCGAAATTCTCGCCTTTAAGAACGTCGAGGTGGTGAAATAGGCAGGTAATCCTGTAAGCCACTTTAAGTTTACTTTTGCATGGGAGTTCGTGAGAGATGAGTGGGTCAGAGCCAGTGAGAAACTTGACTCTCTCCACTATGGCGTCTAGCGTCACCGATGAACGCAGATTGTGAATTACTACGTGACATCTCTTCTCAGGTGTTGGGCGAGGTGAAACACGAATGTTTGGCTCCGGTCCAGCGGCCAAACGAGAGGTTCTTCTCTTCCTGCTTGTTTGTATCTGCCAGACCCCTCATGATCACTCTCATCTGCATCCACGATGGGGGATTGGGGGGGAGAGATAGGGTGGGGAGGATCACGAGGGCTGGTAATCATCACCGGAGATCTATCTTCCACCGGAGGCACTGGGGAGGGGGAAGAGGTTGAGAGACCAACAGTCCCCTCAGAACGGACATTTGAATTCTAGGCGCGACATCGTTGGAGTAACGGATTTCTATTGGACGGCGGTTCTCATTCTCTCACTGGCTGTCTGGGCTCCAGCATGGGCATCCCTGGTGCTCCACAGGACACACGTCCTATGCCACAGCTTGCTGCCAAGGGCATGTACAAGGGCATGATCCCCATCTCTAACCGATAGTCTTGATGTGCTTCATAGTCGGTAGTCATATCCAGGGATGTTCTGTCATTCGTATTTCCCCTCAGATTCTCACGGATGTCCTGAGGCTTCCTTCAAGATGTCCAGTGTTCCTCTGTATATTTAATGGAGGCTGTTGTTGATTTATACTTTAAGGTTCAAAATTAACCGTAAAATACAAAACCGATTAATAATCGCCTGAAATTTTGATAACAGGTTATTAACTGATTCACGGCTCGGCTAACGTGGAACCAGAGGAATTTATTTCTGGTGATAGAAATTAATTTCTAGATATAATGTGGTTCGGGTCCCACAGTAAGCTGTAGATCCCGTTGCTAGGTAACCAAATGGTTTCTAGCCACGTAAAAATATCTAAACTTTCGGGCCAGCCCTAGGAGAGCTGTTAATCAGCTCAGTGGAGTGGTAAAAGTAAGATATACATAACTTTTTAACCGATTATTAAAATGCAAAGCAAAACTGGTTGAAGGGTAAAGAAATCGGAAATGTTGAGTACTCATTTACTCATTCTGTATAAAAGAAACTTTTCACGATGATGAGTTTATTATTAAGAATAATATAAAGAAACATGAGATAGTGTATGTTTTCTTTTAATAGTACCTGATATTTAATCAAGATTCAATCTTGAAGAACAAAAATAGTGGTTATAAAGCTATAAAAGAAAAAGATGTGGTCTGAAATGAACGATAAAATGATAAACCGGTTAAAAATGTCTAGTAACTGATTGTGAACAAACAATTTTTAATCGATTAATAACCGGTTATTCTTGACCGGTATTGAACCCGATTATACTTACAGCTTCTGCTATTTGCAATCTGTATGCCGGTTTATAGTCCAGTCCTGATGAAGCATGCACCTCAAAGAGGCTGAGAAACGGTCTGTGGACTAGATAAAGAAAAAACTAAATGGAAAGAACCTCGAATCATTTTTCCTTATTCCTGAGAAGCTTATCGGAAGGAAAAAAAAAAAAGAAGTATACGTAGACTGAATCAAAGTCTTGCTAAGAAGAGAGTATCTCCGAACAATGTCACTGACTTCAATATGTTTATATATATCTATATCTATATATATATATATATATATATATATATATATATATATATATATATATATATATATATATATATATATATATATATATATATATAAAAGTTTGTGTTTGGGTGTGAGCGCCCGTGAAATTGGTTATCTTCTGCAATACATTCTTCTGGTAGCATTTTTGCATTCCTCTTTTAATAAAAGCAAGAAGAAAATGGTTTTTAGTTGACAAAGTGAGCTGAAGATAAAGAAATAAAATCTGGCAAACGACACCCAAAAAATGCTTTGCAGATATAAAAAGAGGCGTCTCCCTTTATTTACATTCCGTCATATTGCTTCTGCAAACACCATTCGTCACGATGCTAAAACAATGGTAGCGCGAGAAAGAATGGTATTATAAATTTTCAGAATGAAAATAAGAAATTAGTAAAAACGTTTTGGTTATGGCACTCATCCATCTCCTGCAAAGGATGTGCTTCAAAACATTGGGGCTGAAAATGGATTGCATTGGACGCTTCCCTCGAGAGGGTGATCGATCGATCCACTCGTTGATTGGTTGGTTTATATCAACTCTGCGAGACATCCAAAGTTCATACGACAATAATAATCAATATTTGCTGAAATTACATGTACTGCATCTCATTCAACTTTCAGTCCCGTAAAAAGTCACTCAATACATTCATGAAATTGTGATGTATACTTCTCATGTCATTGAAAGGAACTCTTCTTTTGGATGAACAACTTATCTTATCTACGAATTTTAAAATCTTGTGGGATTTACCCTACTGTAAGGTTAATTTCATCACTCATGTAAATAGTCACATCATGCTTGACTAAGGAATATTTCACTATTTCAAAATAGTGTAACTTATTTAGAATAGACAAAGAAAATGCTACGATCTTACCTATATATATGATACATAATCATTGGTTGGATATGACCACCTGCAAGACACTACAAAAGTTAGCGTACACATATCAGGAAATGGAATCCCCGCCTTCGGCTTTTTTTATATTATTTTTTTCAAAGGGGGGGAAGGGGCGATACTTCTCTCAAAAGTATTGATCTGTATGCCTCAAATGCTGCGCATATAATGCAGATACAAAAGTCAAATTTCTGATCACTCGTTCAGTACATCCCATGGCCTTTTTTCAGTGTAAAATTTCGTTTTCTTCCTTATGAACACCGCCACATGATTATGTGTATTGATAGGTATAATTACTGATTTCCCACGTTTACATACTTTGCAAATGGATACAGTTTCATACAAGCATTCAATTTCCATGCTTATTTTATTGGGTTGGCCATAATCTACTTAGGCATTCATGAACAACCTCACCTACGACTTTTCGTCAAATATTTATCTGATGACACCAATGGCTCATCAACAGCAATCAGCCCCGCTAAGCTATATTGTATAAATTGCCTCTTTCTTACTGGCATTTCCTCAACAAGACCCTTCATTTTAACACTTCAAGCCAACATATCTTATGACTCTCTTTTTTGAATGATACACTTATTTGACAATTTATACCCTCAAGTTCTCTTTAAATGTACAGACCGACCACCTCAAAACATTCTGATTGACTTGTTCGTCTACATCGCCTTTAAACGTCACTTGAAACCTTTGCTTCGTTTAGTGTAAAACTATCTCATACTCTTCCTTATATCATTCAGAAAGTTGGCGTATCATTCAGAAAGACTTGGTTTAACGAAAGCTTACTACTAAAGGGATAGTACACGAAAACCAGACATAACCGATGAAGAGTAGGCAAACTAAATCTACGAAAAGCGGAGGAAAAAAAAACAACCTCCCCTACCGAACCCGACCTAATTGCCAACTAACGTAACAGTCACTTTCCCACCTTCAGACTCTAGTACCTGCTTCACTTCCATCATAAAAACTTTTCATTGCACTGAGTAGTTTACTGTATATACCATACATCCTCAACATCCTCCACATTGCCCCTCTACCACTGTTGTTCCTTCATGAGCACTTCAATCGCATAAAAATAACCCTCTGTAAACTGATTCTCTCTCTCTCTCTCTCTCTCTCTCTCTCTCTCTCTCTCTCTCTCTCTCTCTAGCAGCTTTCTATTTAATGTTTCATGATTTTCCTTCGTGTATTTTTTTTAGTGGTGTCTCTATGAAGGACATTTCCTTAGCTGACTTCTTCTCCCATTGCCACACCCAGCGGGTCTAAAGGCTCCACTATCGCACCTTGGCAACTTACCGTTAAGAAATCGAACACAGTGTTGACCATTTGTTGCCAGGGAGTGATACTGAAACTTTCAAACTCGCTAGCTACGGCTATGGGTCCTTCCTTCTTTAGCGACGATTCAGCCAACCATATTCCTCGCCATTTTTTGTTTTCTGTAAAAGAATAATATTAAAATGGCTTTGTCTGCCCATCTGCACTTAAAAGCTACTGAGGCTAGAGGGCTTCAAAATAGTATGTTGATCATCCACCCACCGATCATCAAACATACCAAATTGCAGCCCTATAGTTTCAGTAGTTTTTATTTTATTTGAGGGTAAAGCTAGATCGTGCGTCTGTCACTGCTAAATGTGCCAACAACACAGGCCACCAACGGGCCGTGGCCGAAATTTTCACGGGCCGCTGCCGAGTCTCTCCCAGGGCGTTGCTGAGAATTTCATACAGCATTATATACTGCATAGAAAACTCGATTACGCCGAGGAAACGTCGGCGCATTTTTTACTTGTTTTTGTAAAATCAATCTTGAATTGCTCTCTCTTGTCTGTCAACCCTGATTTTCTGTGCACATTTGAAAGGAGAAAAGGTGATTTACTGAGGTTCAGTGTCCTTTAGACAGTTTTTCATCATTTTTCTATTCAGATGATTCAGTTCTTCGACTCGTAAAAAAAAAAAAAAGTGGGAAAAAACTAACTGAACTTCCTAAGTCAACAATGAAGATTATATAACTGAAATTGCATAACTAGTCTGTTATTTAGAAGCAGTAGTTTTTTCTGCGTCTAATCCAAAAGTTTTATGCTGGCCTTCTTCACCGCTGTTTAGAATTTTGTCCTCACAACAAATGAGCTAAAACAATTATAAGTACGAAACGAGACGTGAGTGAACCTGCACAATGAAAATGCAGTTGCACCTAAAATATTTTTTGTAATCTAAGAATAAAAATATTACAGAAGATAAGATATTTATAGTCAGGTGGCTTAGTGAAATTACAGTTTCACGGCGGATAAATAAAAGCATTTAATTTGGTATGTAACTTCCTTGAGGACTATCAAAAAATTATAGGGTAGGAGCCCTCCCGAGTTTTTTAAGAGAAAGACAAAAAGAGATCAAAATTTCAAGACGGCCGATATTTATTTTTAAAAATAAGTACTTTTCAGGTCATACGAGCAATACAAAGACAATGTCTTTTCCTAAAATTGTAGCTTGGCTTACTAGAACCTTAATTTGGACATTACGATAGTAGCAATGCATATATTTTGCACAATATAGAGTACCTGACCTGCGAGGTCGGGACAAGGGGGTGTCGCCCCTCCCTCTCCAATTTTATTTTATTCTCTCCAACCTTGAATATAGTATTAACCTCCAAATCAACAAATTAAACTAAACTAAACAAATTTTGCTTAAACATAACTACACATACCAGACAAAAAATGTGAAAAGGTTGGAAGACATCAGCAGAATTATTGTGTAGAACAATTGCACTTGCAGAGAATGGAGTAAACCAGGTTAGCTTTGCTACATTTGCAGCTGAAGCAGTCTCCTCTGCAAGAGCACTTAATTAGCTCTCTACGTGCCTTGGAAATCTCTGGAATTGTTCTCCAGACCGGTACTCATGACCCTGATACTCTTGTCAAAGCAAATCTCTGCGGCGAAGGAACCGATAGATGACGTTGAGTGCTGCTGGTCCAGATTCCTGCCTGGTAAACTGCTCATCGAATAGGTTGCAGAAGTGCATCTTTGGTTGGTGGCAACTATCCCATACTGCAATTCTCGTGGCAGAAAAGTTCCCTTCTTGCCTCACTGACTTAGATCAAATGACTATACTCGGTTTTTTTCCATCTGTCCATATATAAAGAAAAATTAAAAATCTAATAAATAAAAATAAATAAATAAAAATAAATAAAAATAAATAAATAAATAATAAATAAATAAAATATAAATAATAAAAATATATAAATACCTGTGGTGTTTGCGTATGGTAACACTGCGTCCCGGGCTTTAGATAGTTACATTCAGCTTACATTCTACAATAATAACAATATCTTGTTTCGAATACTAAAGGTGTAATTCACATACAGTAAATTATTAAAACACTTTTCAGTTGCAAATGTACACACAGATATCCTTTTATTTACCTAAAACTTACACAGAGTAACTATCTAAAGCCCGGGACGCAGTGTTACCATACGCAAACACCACAGGCGGGTGGACAGATGGAAAAAAAACAGAGTATAGTTTGGTCATAAAGGACAACAGTCGTCATCGAGAGTAAGGATTTGAAAGGGATTACGGGCAAGATACACGAATGTATTTGTAACTTCTTCGTAAGCCTTCCAAGCTTGCCAAACAGACTTCTTGCCCTTTCCACTGAAGGCAGAGGTTGTGTCGCAACCTGAAAATCCATTAAAAACAGGCAATTTTCGTGATTGCGGGATTCTAATTCATGTGCAGATGGCATTATGTGGCAAAACCGGTAGTTCCTGCCCAATCCGAAAGCAACCCAGATGTCAGCCAACGGTTGTATAGTAATCAGATCGTGGAATTTACCGACAATAATAGCTACTACATCTGTGTCACCAGTGCGTACATGAATCGTCTTTCTTTCTCGTTGATGAGCTTGAAGCACATAAACCACAACTCTGGTGTCTGCCACCTCAGTGATTGTAGTTTTGCATAGAGATACTAGCAGCAACAGTCACCACAGCCTGCCCTGCTGTGATATATACAGTTTTAGTTGGTTGCCAATTGAAATCTTCAACCTTGGAAGTCAAAAAGGCGAACAGCTTCTCCTTGTTAACTGGGTCACGTAGGAAATCCATCCACTTGCCTGGCAACTTGATCTCACCTGACACCTTTCTGTGCGCTCCCTTGCCTCTCCTTTCCATGGTTGACTCTTCAAACTGCCAGGAATGTATGTGTCCCAAACAACATCTAACCTATTGCCTCTTGGATCTGTATTTTTTTTTTTTTTTTATGTATACTCATGGAAGGTACTCACACTAGAAACGCACAGGCAGTGTACAATGACGGCACCGTCGGGGATTTTGCAATCATAGGTTGAGGGTGGCTCTGATTGGCCAGGCTGCTCAAGACATCTTAGCTGGTCAGACTTTGTGTTGGTCAAGCGAAGTTTGCCGAAGTCTGAAAGAGAAGGAGAGAAGGACTGTGCTTCATATGCAAAGAACTCATTCTTCCCTTGCTGTGATGGCACCCTACGCTTAAGTTGCCGGAATAGTGCTAGGGAATTTCTCTTGAAATTCCCTAGCACTATTCAGGCAACCTAAGCGCATAGAGTGGCTACGTGCATCAAGTACATTCTTGAAAAATTCCTTGTACTGTTTCTTGCCTGTATCCTCCAGTGTGTGTGCAAGGCTGCCAGCTCTGATTCATCTGCACATTTTCGACCGTCGAGTGTTACGAGATCTTAGATGTCATCTAAGAAAGGATTACCCATTCGTTTTATAGGTATTATTAGAGAGGCTGGAAACCGGTATCTGGAAGTTTTCTGTCCTGAGAGACCCTCCCCATGGTGCCTGATGTTTTTTCAGGATCCCCAAGTCATCATTTCAGGGTATTCTCCTTCAAACTGCTTAAGAATCCATGCAATATCTGGCCCTGAGAGCATCTGTCGTTGAAAGGCAACATGGTAATCAAAACATGTCTCATGTTTTCAGTTGCACAACAATCAATCACTTCAAAACACTTCTCAACCTCTTTCGCGATGCTTATGCTCCCTCAGGTAGATGAATATGTTTTGATTTTGTTATGGATATCAGAAATAGTGAAATTCAGCTTTTATACCATAAAAAATAAAAAAAAATTCAAGAGAGCTCCAACTCTTATATCAACTAGTAGTTCTTGGGGGATCATCTCTCCAAATTTGGTGCTTTTATCCGCCCTGTAACGGTAATATCAAAATCTGACTACTATGCGCGCAGTCAACACAGGAGGCTGCTCCAGAGGACAAATGAAAAGGGTCCAATTTAAAGCAAAACAAGGGGCAAACTTGGCTAAAAGAGTCATTTGTAGGATTTGCAGCAGGGAAGATAGGGAAGTTGTACCGGTAAGTATTAGCAATACCATCTTTTATATATACCATGGAACTACTGAAATTCAGCATGAACTGCAAAAAAAAAAAAAAAAAAAAAAAAAAAAAAAACAGATAACCGAAGGATACTTCTGATAACACCAAGATATACAGCAAGCTGTGCATTAAGATCTGAACTATGGTCTTAATCCTGCCACTCAAGGAATCAGAAGAATAAACTATACTATATGAAGCATACACATGAGAGTGGCGGAAACAGCTTCCTACGATTATGAGACAACCGTAGACAATATAAAGAAGAAACTATGGATTTTGTCAAAATAAGAGTATCTGACAAAGTTACTTAAATTTAAGTAAAACTGAAGCGACTGATGGAAGACACTTCAGAGAAATGATAAATGATTGACACAAAAAGAAAAGCATGACTAAGAAAAATAAATGGCAAATCAATATTAAAACCCAAATAAAGTTTAGAAAAACCCTAGAGAAGAAACCTGGCATGACAACAGAGAACAAACTTTGTTTAATAGTACGGCTAGATTAGACACACTAGAATTAAATGACGTCAAAATGTTAAAATGGAAACATACAAAATGTTTATTTTACGAAGAAATAACTGAAAACTTACAACATTTCTTCTGTTAACAAGCACAAGGAAAGAAGAAAAATAGAACGAGGAAGTAGGGTGTTCCAGAGAAATTTTCTAGTTACTACTACTACTACTATTAATGTGTTGAGTAGAACCGAGCGCTGCCACTGCTTATTCACCGGAAGTTAAGACACCCTGCCTGACTTGTCAACTGTTGCTGTATATAACCTAGTTTGTGTTTGGTTGTAGTCCCCTCATTGTGAACGCCAATAACAAAAAAGGAGAAGGATGTCTACCCCACCGACCATTTATGACCAGTATAGAAATCCGTTGTCGGCTAGATATGCATCGCCGGAGATGTCGTACAATTTTAGTGAGACCAAGAAGTTTAGCACTTGGAGAAAACTTTGGACCTACTTGGCGAAAGCAGAAAAGGCAAGTTTTTTTTTTTCCCCCCAAGTTCATTATGGTTTTCTATCTGTTATTTGCCATTTGAGGCTATAGCTTGTCAGTGTCGAATGCCACTCGCTTAATAGGGGGAAACACCGCAGTGGAGCCATCGTCATCGCGTGGCTCAGCCTTTATTCACTTCGATATTTAATTGGTGAAACAAGAATACAATTACAACTTTAGGCATACCATTCAAAAGACTGAAGTTTCGTCAACATAATGTGATATATGAAAGCCCCATACGAACTAAAATAAGCATGTGAGCTCTTCGTAAAATAGGAGTATGTTTTCAAGGCAGTTTTGAAATCCAATATACTAGTGGCAATCGCGTGGCTAACCGTTCTAACCACAGACAATCCACCATCTTTCCCAGCCTTCCCAGCACTCATTTGAACAATGTTAGCGTATATTAGGGTAAAATATCACAGCAGGCCACCTACAATCAACGCTAGCCACCCTCCGAAAAAGTACATTATAACGCGTCCTGACACCGGAGATGGGCATCAGTCGCGACTTCTTGTTGGTGAAAAACGGAGCTAAAGACCTCTACTCTCCTTTCGAAGTAAGTATTTTCTCCAAAGTTAGAAATTAAGGCCAAATTTTAAGATTTAAACAGAGGGTACTGAAAATGGCGTCCACGGCAGTGGAAATCTCACCAAAACGCTTTAGAAATTTTTACTTACAACTAAAAATGTTTCGAAGATTGACGCTATCTTGATGTTTACGGAGTCGCTTGTGTCAACAAACTTCCCATTTCATGTGCTAAATCTGCACACTACTTGTACCCATAGACGCTGGGGCACTTTCATCACAACAATCGTAAACCCACCTCTTACCAGCACTTATTCGTACTTATTCAAGGGGACTACGGCATTCTTTGCGGCGTTTTGCGCTCTTCAATTGTTTATCAGTGTTGTCAATTGGTATGTGTTTACCCTCCAAACTAGGTATAAGACTTACACAAAACCGGGGAAATAAGTGAAATTAGCGTATCTATTTGTAGTATATATACATATTAGAGCAATTTTATCATTACTACATTACTATGACAACTAGAATTCATCGAAACAGTTTGTAAATGCATCGGCGTATGTGTGACGCTCCACTAGATTGGCAACGATGAGCCATTTTTCCTCACGTCGTCTGCTCGTAAGTATACATCCGAAACATTTGTAATTTTTGGGGGTTAATTTGGTTGCAAAAAAGGGATAATGGACATGAATTAAATAAACATTTTGAAGTAGAGTTAAACTAAATATTGAGTAAAGTAAACAATTAAGGGAATAAAGCTTTGCATCTCATAATCAGTGTTGTCGTCTGCTGCTCGTAACTTTGTTTACGGAGTGAGTGCTTAGGAAACACGAACAGCAATGTGGTTCGAGTGCACTGTGGAGTGAATTAAGACCAAAATGTGTATAATTACAGTAAAATAAGCACTGTGGAATTTCAGTTGTGATGGCAGTAAGGATAAAACCACTGATTACAAGGTAAGAATGAATTCAGTTCCAACCATAACCCCGGGAATAACAAGTTTCATACTTTCACTAATATAGGCAACAAAATGTTGTTTTATTGTGCTGATTACAACTGCAATCTTGAGTAAGATCAATAAACGTTACATACATACGCTAACATTGTTCAAATGAGTGCTGGGAAGGCTGGGGAAAGATGGTGGCCGTCACTGATGAGAACCGTCCATGCAAAACGTAGCCGCCATATTGGATTTCAAAACTGCCTTGAAAACATATTTTACGAAGAGCTCACATGCTTATTTTAGTTCGTATGGGGCTTTCATATATCACAATATGTTGACGAAACTTCAGTCTTTTAAATGGTATGCTTAGAGTTGCAATTGTATTCATGTTTCACCAATTAAATATCGAGTGAATAAGACCCGTCTACCGTGATGAGGGTTGGCCTGTCGTGATATTCTACCCTATGTAACGTTTATTGATCTTACTTAAGATTGAAGTTGTAATCAGCACAATAAAACAACATTTTTTTGCCTATATTAGTGAAAGTATGAACCTTCTTATTACCAGGGTCATGGTTTGAACTTAAATTAATTTTTACCTTGTAATTGTTGGTTTTATCCTTACTGCCATCACAACTGAAACTCCACAGTGCTTCTTCGATTGTAATTATACATGTTTTGGTCTTAATTCACTCCAAATTGCACTTGAAATACGTTGAGAGAGTGTTGACAGCGAAGCCACGGCGGGAACATCTCAAGAACGGAACCCCCGTCATAACCCGGGGACTGCCTGTATACTATATACACACACAGGCGGTTTCTGGTTAATGGCTATCCAGTTTTATGACACCATAACGAGCCAAGTTTCGGATATCAACACCGCAACATACCTAACATAGGTGCCAAAGAGTGCCATAAATCACCGAGTTTCAGTAATGGCAGTTTTCGCTTATCAGCACCCTGCCATGTTTTGGTTAAATGGCACCTCTTGTTAGGTATATGTAATGGTGCCATAATTCAGTTATTGGCACCTTGTGGCGCCAATAACCGAAGCTCAGTTATCGGTTATCTTGAGTGAAGAATACAGTACAAAAGTGTGAAAATGTTTTGCACATGAAACTCCGTCCTACTTAGTTTTAGGCATCGTTGAAGATATCATTTCCAAACTAAAGAAAATAATGTTCTTGAGGAGTTGAATGGAGAAGAAAAGACTTGAATTGATGAGGATGGAATAGAGTTAAATTGATCTAAAGAGTTAGATAAGGATAAAGATATGTATTGGATCAGAGTAAAACAAAATTTTATGTTAATGCAGAAATATATATAAAAAGATTATAGATAATAGTAGTTTGGACAGAGAGGAACCTGCACACACTAAATAATGAACATGATAAACTTGACAGATGAAATACCAGATGTATTTGTAATAAAAATTGACATTGTCACCTGAAAAATATAGCTTTTATAAAAAAAAATTATATGGATGCATTAAAGGTGGTTTTTGATAACTTTGCAATCTAGATTGCAACAAATTTTTTAATCTTGAAAAACCTTAATAGTCTCAGGTGAAGTTCTACAAACTGATTGCTAAAAATGTAACAATTTTTTCAGGAGCTCAACTTGCCAATTACTGATGAACAAATTGCAGAAATGGAGGCTAATTGGAATAACATAGATTTTAACCGTGCCACAAAAGAAGAGCGTGAGACTAGACACGATGTAATGGCACATGTGAGGACATTTGCTGTAGTGTGCCCACAGGCAGCCCCAATTATTCACCTAGGGGCTACATCTTGTTATGTTGGTGATAATACAGTAAGTAGCTTTTGGTCTTCGCGTTTGTCCGTACAGTATACAGTAAACACGAGCTAGAACTCGGATCAGGGGAGTTGACAAGACATCCGATTACTGATCGGCTTATATACGTTTTATGCTATCTCTTTCACATGCACCAGTATTATTTATAGAAACATTCATTTTTTTATTTTAATTACTTCCAGTGGTTAGATAATATTACCCTTGATGTATTGTAGTATACTATAAAGGTCTGATAAATTATTACATTTCAGGTTTGTTTAGTTATAAATTTGTGGAAGATTACCACAATTTGTTCTTAATCTTTTTCATTGTTTAGAAGTTAGAATATTCATTGTTCTTTGGGTTCTTTCAGGATTTAATTGTCATACGTGATGGTTTTGATATTCTCCTTCCCAAGATTGCTCGCTGTATTCATAGATTGGCTAAATTTGCCATGGAGTATAAGGCTCTGCCAACATTAGGATTTACTCACCTACAGTATGTATTGATACTTGTTTTAGTTTTGCTTTTGTGGCATGTTTATAACATTGTCAAAAGATCTGAAATCTTTTTTCTTGTAGAGTTAACTTGTGGTATAAATCAGATATGAAAGTATTTCCCAAATTTAGCAGTCTCATGTTATGGATCTTATTTTGCCAACAAATAGTGCCACTTGCAGGGTATTATTTCATAAGGATTATTGTCTCTAAACCATACTGAGTACTAAATCCTCACTCCCTCTTATGCAGGCCTGCTCAGTTGGTCACTGTCGGCAAGAGAGCATGTCTCTGGATTCAGGATTTGGTGATGGATGAGCGCGCAATTTCAAGAGCAAGAGATGACCTCCGTTTCCGAGGAGTCAAGGGTACCACTGGAACCCAGGCGTCTTTTCTTCAGCTATTTGAAGGTATCGTACCAGTACAGCTCTTACATTATCGTAAAGTAGGTTAACAAGACAATTAGGCCCTGTTCACGCAATGCAGTGACTACATAAAGTTGCAGAAATTGGCGACTGTACACATTTTGGCTGTTAGCTGTGCTGTTCATTCAGTGTCAGTACAGAAGTGGATGAAACAACGTGCATCTGGAATGTTCATAACACTATCCAAATCAGAGAATATGATCCCAAATTCTTCATTTACTTCAGAATGACCATAAAATCATGTCAAAATTTACTTACACTGGCTAAGGATTATATTTCATCAAACAGTAAAATGCAAGTACAGTGGTCCCCCGTATTCGCAGGGGATGCGTACCAGAACCCCCCCCCCCCCCCCCCCCCATGAATAGTTAGAACCCGCAAATAGTTGAAACCCCTATAAAAATGCTAAAAACAGCCTATTTTGCTAGTTAAAACAAGAAAAACCCACTAAAAATGTTCATACCTGTTTTTTTTAATAGTTTTATCACAAAAAGTGCATTTTATAATGAAATTGCTAAAAAAAAAAAAAAAAAACAGGAATTTTTGCTTATTTCTCATAGAAAAATACCGCGAATAATGCGGGGAAATGTTCCAGAGAGAAATCCACAAATGTGTGAGTCCGCGAATCTGGAGAACGCGAATACTGGGGGTCCACTGTATGTATGTAGTATATGTAGTTATACATGCATACATACATTATTATTATATATATCCGATATATGTTATATATATATATATGATATATATATATATATATATATTATAGTATATATTATATATATATATAATTATATTATATATATATATATACTATATATTTACTATATATATTATATATATATATATACTATAGTATGAGGGGAGAGGGGAGAGGGATTGAGAGAGAGAGAGAGAGAGAGAGAGAGAGAGAGAGAGAGAGAGAGAGAGTATGTCAGCTAAATGTTGGGTCCATGACTGGGAGAGGTAGAGAATTGGCTGACTTGATGAGAGAAAAGAAAGTAGATGTTGTGTGTGTGCAAGAAACGCGGTGGAAAAGAAATAAAGCTAAAGAGTTGGGAGATGGATATAAGCTATATTATATTGGAACAAATAAACAGGTTAGAAAATGGAGTTGGCATAGTACTGTCTAGTGAACTAAAGAACACGGTAATAGAAGTTCATAGAAAGAATGACTGTATCATCAGATTGAAGATATGTTATGGAGGAGAGATTCTGAACATTGTAAGGGCATATGCACCACAAGTTGGTTGCACAGAAGAAGAGAAGGGAAATTTCTGGAGAGACATGGATGGAATAATGCAAGAACTGGAAGAGCATGAGAGGGTGATAGTTGGGGCAGATTTGAATGGCCATGTCGGAAGTGAAAATGGAGGCGATTGGGCGGTGCATGGGGGCCATGGAATTGGGGAGAGAAACCCAGAAGGAGAGAGTGTAGTGGACTTTGCTGTGTCATTCGACATGGCAATTGTAAACACATTCTTTAAGAAGAAAAGGGAACACCTAATAACATATAGGAGTGGGGGAAGATTCTCCCAGATAGACTATTTCTTGTATAAAAGGATAAATCTGGTGGAGGTCAAGAACTGCAAAGTTATTCCAGGTGACCATGTAGCCCCCCAACACAGACTGCTATGTATGGACTTGAAGTTGAAAAGGGAATGAAAAACCAAAGCTAAAGGGATAAGGAAAAATAATGGTACAAATTAGAGAAGGAAGGGGATAAGAAGAGAGAGTTTAAGAGGAGGGTTTTGGAGGATATTGATATAGGGATTGAAGATGTTCAAGAATGGTGGGCACGAAATGCAGCAGTAATAAGAAGACATGGAAAGGAGCTGCTAGGAGAGACATCTGGTATCATATGGGAAGAAAAGGAGAGTTGGTGGTGGGATGAAGACATTGAGAAAGTAGTAAAAGATAAGAAGGAGGCAAAGAAAAGATGGGAACAGTCACAGTCAGTGGAAGACAGAAATAGGTACAGAGAGAAAAACAAGGTGGTGAAAAAGGTGGTAGCCCAAGCTAAAGCAAAGTCGTATGATGATGTGTATAATGAGCTGGGGACAAAGGAAGGATTAAAGAAGATGATCAAGCTATCAAAGGCTAGAAATAAGAGCACCAAAGATATAACTCATATCAAACAAATAAAGGATCAAGAGGGTGTAGTACTTAGAAAGGAGGAAGACATTGTGAAGAGATGGAAAGAATATTTCGAACAGTTGTTAAATGAAGAAAATAATAGACTAATAAGAGAGGATGGGCAAGTGAACATTGGCATGGTAATGAGGTTTTCTAGGCAAGAGGTACTAAATGCACTGAAGAAGATGAAGAATGGGAAGGCAAGCGGACCAGACATGATTCAGGTGGAGGCATGGAAAGCATTAGGAGATGAAGGAGTGGATATACTGTACGATCTTATGATAAAGATCCTTGAACAGGAAAAGATACCAAATGAGTGGCATGGGAGTATATTGATCCCAATTTTTAAAGGGAAAGGCGATGTCCAAGAGAGTGGTAATTATAGGGGCATTAAATTGATGTCCCACACTTTGAAGATACTGGAAAGGATGATAGATGCTGGACTGAGAGAAGAAGTACAAATAGGTAAAGAGCAGATGGGATTTATGAAGGGAAGGGGAACAACAGATGGTATATTTTGTCTGAGGCAAATAATGGAGAAATTTGGGGAAAGACAAAGGGACCTACATATGGTATTCATTGACCTTGAAAAGGCTTATGACCGAGTCCCGAGACAAGAGGTATGGAGGAGCCTGAGGGAGAAGATGGTGCCAGAGAAGTATGTGCGATTGATACAAGAGATGTACCGGAACGTATTTACCAGAGTGAGGAGCAGTGTTGGGGAGACAGAAGGTTTTGAGGTGAGAGTAGGATTACACCAGGGGTCAGCTCTGAGCCCATTTATCTTTAACATAGTGATGGATGTTATAATAGAGGAAGTAAGGGAGACAGTACCATGAAACATATTGTATGCGGATGATATTGTTCTGTGTGCAGAGAGCAGGGAAGATCTGGAAGTGAAATTGGAAACATGGAGACAAGTACTGGAGGACAGAGGAATGAGAATAAGTAGATCTAAGACAATATAGGTGTACACCACTGAGGGGGGGGGATGATAGAGAAAGTATTCAGCTTGGTGGAGAGCAAATAAGGAGAGTTGATAAGTTTAAGTATTGGGATCTTTTGTTAACACTGGAGGAAGTATGGAAGAAGAAGTAAAACATCGGGTACAGGGCAGGTCTGGCAACAACTGGAGCAGCGGCCTTCGGAGTTCTTTGTGACAAAAGAGTGCCGCTTATAAAAGGAAAATTTCACAAGACGGTGGTAAGAACAGCAATGCTGTATGGTACGGAAACAGCAAGCATGAGAAAAGCAGAGCAGAAGAAGATGGATGTGGCAGAAATGAGAATGCTTAGGTGGATGTCTGGGGTGACAAGAGTGGATAGGATCAGAAATGACTACATAAGGGGGTCAACTAAGGTGGTGGAATTATCAAAGAAAGTGCAGGAGGGGAGGCTGAGATGGTATGGACACCTGTTGAGGAGAGATGAGGACCACGCTGGGAGACATACTATGGGGGTGGAGGTGCAAGGAGAGAAAAAGAGGGAGACCAAGAAAGAGATGGAAGGACTGTGAGAGGAGACTTACATGAGAAGGGAATTGATGAGGCAGAAGCGCAAGATAGAAATAGATGGAAACGGCTCATGCGAAACGGCGACCCCATATAAAAATGGGAAGAAGAAGAAGAAGATACGTATATATATATATATATATATATATATATATATATAATATATATATATATATATACGTATACATATATGTGTGTGTGTGTGTACAGTAGAGCCCCGGACCTCAATGTTAATTCGTTCCAGAAGAAGCGACGAGATGCGATTTTGTCGAGGTCTGAATTAATTTTTCCCATAAGAAATAACGGAAAATGGATTAATCCGTTCTTGACCGTTCGTTATTACCATAACCTTCCCGTTTTATAAAAAACATTACCCATAAATACGCATAAATTACTATTGAATAAGTTCAGGGTTAAATAACATACTATTCAACACACTTTTTTCATATTTAAATATATACTGTAGTAAAATAACTGCCCTACGTATGCCCAATTCAGCCATAATACGATGGCTGACTGAGTGCCATAGGGTACGCTAGGTACGTAGTATGTCCTATAAACAATAGGCATAATTATTGTTGCTAATAATAAAACATTGAAAATTAAGTCTAATTCTTACAGGAAATTAATAAAATATTAAAAATAAGCCAAATTATATCTGTTATCATAAACTTTAGAAAAATTCCCTAAGTTAAGTCACTAGCTAGTGGCCGTGAGCAGCTGTAAACAGACCTAAACAAACTATCATACAAAACCATCATACAGAGTCTGCTGGAATACTTTATACAAAATAACATTGAAATATCTTTCAGTACATGCTATGATATTAAATTTTTATATCCTTGTAAAATAGGGACACTTCAAAGTATTCCATGTAGTATAGATTGCCGTAATCAGGACTTAAAGGGCAACCCATGATACATCCAAATTTTTGCATATAGAATGACTTCCCGAATGAAAATACATTATTGGATACACAAAATTCAACTAACTTCAAGAGCCAGTGGAAAATGATCTTGATAGGGGGACTAATTTTTCCATCAAAATCTGAAGAACGTCCTGTACTGGTACCTTTGTGAATAGGGAATTTACATCAAGGCTTAAAAGTTTTATGTTGTGAAGTGGTATATGTGCTTCTCTGAATTTGTGACAAAAATCTTCTGAATGTTAAATGTGACTGGGAGAAAAAGTGCCTGAGAAAGGGGAAAGAAGGCTAGCTAACCATTGAGAAATTTTAATTGAAAACTCCTGCACATGAGATGATAGGTCTAAATGGAAGATTGTTTTTGTTAGTTTTGGGAAGGCCATAAAAGTAAGGTAGTTTTGGGTTAATGACTTTAAATATCTCCAATAGTTCAGTGCTCTTTTTGCCTTGGCCAATTAATCTTACTTTCCTAAAAATTCTGTGGGGACGTTTTGAAGGGGATTTTTCTTCAATTTGTCATAAGTGTTTGTGTCATTAAGGAGTTGGTTCATTTTGTCAAGGTAGAAGTCTATGTCCATGATTACGATTTTGCCATCTTTGTTGGATCTACTAACTATAACATGTAACTTTTTTAATGAGCAGATGGCTATCATAAATCTATGGTGGACAGGGTATTTCGTATTAAGGTCAGTTGAAACATTTAGTAAAATGCCTTTAAACATTTCTCTTCATGGCTGTAATTTATATCCTATTTGAATTTATCTAAAGTAACTATAAAGTCTTAGGTTATTTTTACGGTCTGGCATAAGGGCAAAGGATAAGCCTAGATTTAAGATTAAGTGTTGGTTTACAGAAAGGGAGGTGTTAGATAAATTTATCTAACACCTGCCTTACTGTAAACCAACGCATATGTATATATTATATATATATATATATATATAATATATATATATATATATATATATATATATATATATATATACTAGTATACAGTGGACCCCCCGTATTCGCGTTCTCCAGATTCGCGGACTCACATTCGCGGATTTCTCTGGGGAACGTTCCCCCGCATTATTCGCGGAAAATTCGCGCATTCGCCGGTATTTTTCTATGATAATATCCACAAATTCCTTGTTTTTTTGATGAATTTCATCATAAAATGCACTTTTTGTGATAAAACTTAAAAAACCAGGTATGAAAATTTTTAGTGGGTTTTTTCTTGAGTTTTAACTAACAAAATAGGCTGTTTTTAGCATTTTCATAGGGGTTCCAAACATTCGCTTGATTCTAACTATTCACGGGGGTCTGGTACGCATCCCCCGCGAATACGGGGGGACCACTGTATATATACTATATATATTATATATATATATATTATATATATATATATATATATATATATATATGTATAATATATATAGTATATATATATATATATTATATATATATATATATATATATATATATATATATATATATATATTATATATATATATCTATATAGTATATATATATATATATATATATATCTATATATATATATATATATATATATATATACTATATAGATATATATATATATATAGATATATATATATATATATATATATATATATATATAATATATATATAATATATATATATATATAATATAATATACGTAATATATATATATATATATATATGTATAACTGAATTACAAAAATGTGGAATGTGATGAATATACAAATAAAGACGAAACCCACGAAGGAAAGAGAAACGAAATGATTGAGTTCTGTAAGGCCCTTTGACTTCTGTTGAATTGCAGGATAAAATATATTGTGAAGAGTGTATACAGTACTGAAAAACTTAATAAACTGTGTAGACAACTTTACTACCATATTTTATCTAGAGTTTTTTCAAAATTGAGCAAAATTTCAACTAAATTCAGTGTCAGTTGATCTGTTATTGGAATATTGACTTCATTAATAATTTGTCATGGCAACACTGCTCATGATATTGGCTGCTGATTATCTTAATTCCATCTTTTTCAAATATAATAAGTAGTCTTTGAACATATATTTATGTGGAAGACATGTGATTATACACAAAAAATGCAAAAATAATGTAATGATAAATATGTCCTTTTGAGTTCTACTGATATACCTAGGCCATGAGGATTTGAGAACTGAATACCAGGAAGAAATATTAGTGGTTTGAATACAAACAACCAACGAAAGAGGAGGGCAGCTGGGAGTTATCTAATCTGACTTTCAGATTCAGAGCTTCAGCTTAAACTGAACCACAATTGCTTTTATCCTATTGTGGCAGTCTGCAGTCATCTATTGTAAAAGTTCTTGTGTATAATCAAGAATGTTATGCAAACACCGTATAAAATAGTTTTGATTTCTTAGAAGTTTACGTTCTATTTATCCTACCAGTGTCTAACTTACATGTTTGTGTTACATATTTTTCTTCATAAATTTTCCTTAATTTATAAATGTCTTTAAGTCGTGAATAAAACTATAAAAAATACATAACTGGCTTGGTCAGACATCACAAAATTCCTTTCTAGTCTGAATTTTACATACGTATTTGCTAGTGCAGGCATCAATTTTAACTTTCCTTATGTTGCTTGTAGTACAGAAAGAAGTAAAAATTACATCCTAAGAATGAAACAGGATGCTACAGTGGCTCAAATTCTGGCTGGAGAACATTAGAGAACTGAAGCCAAGCTGTATTTTATAGAAACTATGAGTTTATCTGTGTATTAACTATTGCATAAAGATTTAATAGAAATTAATATTGATGTGTGATTATCTGGCCTCATGTCCCAAATGTTTGGATGCTTTTCAACTTCATCAGTAAAAAGTTTGGTGTCAAAGAGACCAGAGTTCCATTTTAATTTACAGCATAGGAAAAACTGCGTCGTCAGCTGAACAGACTAGTAAACACGAATCTCAAATTGTCTAGCTGCCATGCAGTAGCAAAGAAAAACTCAAATCTCACGGTGGCTGTATTAGTTAACAAAATTGTGAAGTTGTGCGTACACCCCTGTGCTTTGTCATTAACTTTGCAACCATGCAATCAGAATGGAGCGGTTGAAACCACCCTGTGTGAACAGGCTGTTGATGTAATTTGCCAAAAGCTGTCTGGCTAGTACAGTTGGTAATGTGTTGGCCTTGTAATCTCAGGGACCAGCATTTGCTCCCCATCAAGTGGTGAATAATGAGACTTCTTACCAGATGGTTACTACCATGAGTGATGTCATGGTTGTGGGGGGATGTGGTACCCGGCTGACATCCACCTGAGAACCAATAGCCTGTGGGAGGACTGAAACCACCAAACTTTAAAAGAATTTTTTTCTGAAATGAGATGTAGAATTGGATCGAGATAAAAGTTGGGCAGCTAAATAAGAAAGAAACCCAGTGGAACAGATAAAAGTAAGAGAGCCATAGCTTACACAAGATCTACTCAAAGCAATGGGAAAATTAACCATCAGATAGTTCACATTTCAGTTTTTAATGTCTGTGCTTCTGTCAAAGAAAGATTAGTCATCTTTTGCAGTGTCGTGAAATGCAGTTGTTTAGCTAGACCTTGGAGTTAGATTTATATTATCTCTTAGAGCTGGCCTAGACGATTTGTTCATGAAAGGGAAATGAAAATAGGGAAAAGGCAAAACAGAGGGTAGTGTAACTGTGGCTAACATGACACTTCAAAGAATCTTTAATATTCAGTACAGTGTTCATGGTAAACTAGGTTGTAACCATTTCTCCCATTATAGTAGTTTTTTTTTTTTTTTGTACTTACAGTATCCTTGGATTACTAGAAGTCTTCATAGTAAATTGTTCATTGGTGAATGTTTCCTTCTAATTTTAGAATCTGAAAGGTCTAAACATTAGTTATGGTTAAACTTGTCCTACAACAGTAGTGATCTGCCTCTTGGAGCTTCCAAGCATCCCAGCAAAACATGAATGCCATTGAAATCAGTTTTAATAACCACCCACTAATACTTGTAAACAGGTTCATAACATGTTTTAAAGGATTATTTAAAATTTTCTCTCGCCATGAAAAAAGAATGAGCTCGTCTTAGAATCTCTGTATTCCAATTCTGTTAATCAAATTTAGAGAATGATTGAACTGCATGATTCACTTATGGTTTTGGTTTATATGTAGTAGTTAAGACCAGCATTCATTGCAATGTTTCTCAATGCCTTCTTGGCTTGCATAAACAGACCATAGATTGCTCAGAGTTATGAAGTTAGGAAGAACACATCTGTTGAAAAGTATAACAGGATACTAAGGGTACTGTCTTTCATCACACAGTTAAATTATTGTTACTGCCAATTGATCTTTGTGAATGGTCTCGATTTCATGAATAAAATTAATGTTGTCCCTCTAGGTGATGGAGAGAAAGTGAAGAAACTCGATGCTCTTGTTACACAGATGGCTGGATTCGATAAGTCGTATCCTGTCTGCGGGCAGACATACACTCGTAAGGTTGATGTGGAATGTCTTAATGTCTTAGCATCACTGGGAGCTACAGCACATAAAGTAAGTTCCTACTGATTCATCTGACTGCACTCTGTGTGATATACATAATAACAGAATTGTTTGGTATAGAAAAGATTATTTTTACTTTTAACATTTATTTCCAGATTTGTACAGATATTAGACTTTTGGCAAATATGAAAGAGGTGGAAGAACCATTTGAGAAAACCCAGATAGGATCAAGTGCAATGCCTTACAAACGTAATCCTATGAGAAGTGAAAGGTGCTGCGCCTTAGCGCGTCATCTGATGGCCTTACCAGCAAATGCTCTTAACACCGCAGCTACTCAGTGGATGGAGCGCACATTGGATGATAGTGCAAATAGGTAGGTGGAAATTATTTACCGTAATTTCCTAATAAATTATGTTTTCATATAAGTAACTTAATTTCCTTTTCCTAATAAATTATATTTTTATATACGTAAGTAACTTGCCAAGTAATTACGTAACGGTAGTCTTTTGAAAATTTGCGGTAGTGTTCTACTGTTGTTGTGTAGGTAACAAGCCCCACAGTACAGAGGAACACAAGAAAAGAACTTGGCAGGGCAGTTAACCCTTAAACGTCGAGCCGCTATTTCCCAAAGTGTCTCTTGTATGCTGGCGGCGTTCGGGAGTTAGCGCCGAAGCAGAAAAAAAGTTTTTTCAGAAAATCGCAGCACGCTTAGTTTTTAAGATTAAGAGTTCATTTTTGGCTCCTTTTTTGTCATTGCCTGAAGTTTAGTACGCAACCATCAGGAATTAAAAAATATATCATTATCATTTATAAATATTGAACTACATAACAGCGTGAAAAAAAATTTCATATATAATTGTATACAAATCGCGCTGTGAGCAAAACGGTTAAAGCTAATGAGTTACTTTTGTTGTTGTTGTATTGTACACTAAATTGCGATGATTTTGGCATATAAAAAATTGTAAAATGATCAAAGTAACACAGAGAAAATATTATCACAAAATGATGCATGAATTCGTAACGTGTGAACGTAAAAAAAAGTTTTTTTCAAAAATTCACCATAAATCAAAATATTGTGCTAGAGACTTCCTGTGTGTTGCAAAATGAAGGTAATTGATTGAATATTACTAGACTGTGAGTGTTTTAGCTTACAATTGCAATTTTTACCATTTCGGTCGAGTTAAAGTTGACTGAAGGTCAAATTTTTTCTATTTATCGTGATTTATATGTAAATATTTCAAAACTGATAAAAGCTACAACCATGAGTTATTTTTTGTTGTATTCTACATGAAATTGTTCACATTTTCATATGTAAAACTTTTTGTAATGGCTAATATAAAACTGTGCAAACATTATGCTCAAACTGACGAAAGAATTTCGGATTTTTTCGGCAGAGTTACCGCACACGGACATAAGGAAAAAGTGTTTTTGTACATGAACTTCCCTGCCAGATATATACTTAGCTATAGTCTCCGACGTTCCGACAGAATTTCAAATCTCGCGGCACACGCGACAGGTAGGTCAGGTGGTCTACCTTACCCGCCGCTGGGTGGCGGGTGTATGAACCAATCTATCTCTCCAGCCAGATTTTTTTCTGTCGCTGAAGCGATAACAACTGTTGTCGTTTCATTCCGATATATTCTTCATTTCTTGCTTGCCTGGAGATTGATTTGGACATTTTGGTGACATATTCGCTCTATTTTGGCTTGGCATACGCTGATTGTGGACCGTTATTGACTTTGCGCTGGATTTTCCTGTAGAATGTCTGATTTTGATTCTGTTTCCAAAACTCCGGTTTTGTTTAGAGTATGTTTGACTGATGGATGTAAGGTGAGGTTACAGAAAGCTGCGGTTCACCCTCACACTATCTGTGTTAAATGTAGGGGGAATGAATGTTCGTTTAGTAACCCGTGTCAAGAGTGTGAGGTTTTGAACGAAGAGGAATATAAGGCTCTTTCTTCTTATATTAGGAAACTTGAAAGGGATAGGGTACGTAAAGCTTCTCCAAGGAGTTCGAGCAGGTCGAGAATGAGTGAGAATGAAACGAACATTAATGTAGTTTTAGAACCTTCCTCCCAGGTCTCAGCTCCTGCTCCCCGCACCGAAGCCGTAGATTCGTCTTCGGAGGCGGCGGCCTCAAAAGCTTCCTTGTGTTCTAAGGAAGACAAGAATCTTCGTACTGATCAAGGTAAGAGTGTCAGTGATGATAAGTGCAGTGTCACCCAGTGATTGTGCGGAGGGTGCGGTCTAACCGGCTCCTTAGTGCCTCCAGGCCTAGACCTCTTCCAGACTCCCAGTTCCAGTGGAGGAGGAAAGTCGAAAGCCGCAGGAGGGCTAGGGAGAGCCCCCACCGGTCAGGCGTCCCCTCGGCAGATCCTGAAGTTCGCTCCCAGGCTGCCTTGGATCGTAAGAAGAAAGATATTCTTCGTCAGTGTTTTTCGTCGTCCTCTTCTCCTTCGCCGAAGTGTGGTTGGAGCTCTAAGGAGGCGTCACGCCCGTTGAAGAGGGCTGCGGAGGCTCCCTTCAGTACGTTAGCGTCCAGCCCAGAAGACTTTTCTGATGTAGCTTCCTTGCAAGCAAAGAAGCCTAGGAGATCCTGTGATCGCCCTCCTTCTCCCGCTCCTCGCGCTGAGCTGGCTTCGGAAGAAGATCCTGGGGACTCTCCTTCTCGAGTGCTAGCGGGCCTACAAGCTCAGATCACAGCCTTGGCGGACTCCTTGGCATCGAGATCGCGTAGAAGGAAGGATTTGTCTCTCCCTATCAAGAGATCGAGGCGCTTTTCGTCGGAAGAGCGCTCTCCTTGTAATCGACGATCTCCTTCTTTTGAGGATACTTCTACACATTGTAGGATTTCACGAGAGGAACACTACTCCCGCTCGGAGGTGTCGAGACGCCATTCGTCGGATAGGCGCTCTTTGGACTATGAAGATATTTCCCCAGATCGGATTCCTGCCTCGGGTAGACGCTCCGCCCCTTCTGTTTCTCCTTCTTCTAGAGTTCGTGCAAGAAGAGAGAGTCGCTCAGGTCATAGAAGACTTATTTCGTCGTCTCCGTCTCGTCTTTCTTCTCCTCGCCTTCTCAGAGAACCTAGGGAATGCCCTTCTGAAAGTAGGTGCGCTTCTCCTTCCGACTACTGTCGTCGGGCGTCGGATAACGTGATTTGTAGGTGCTCATCGCATGGAGTTCGCTCCTCCCCTGTAAGACATCAAGAGTCTAGTAGGAGCCCTGCGCCTGGTAAGCATCCTTCTTTTAGTAGCTGTTCTCCTGGAGAAAGATGCCTTGATCCTCGTTTGCTTCGTTCTCCTAGTAGGCGCTCTTCGTTCTCGAGGCTCCCTACTCCTGATCGGTCCCCTCTTGCTAGAAGTCAAGAACGCCTCAAGCGCCCTGCTTCTGTTAGACGCTCGGAGCCTTACAGACGTTCTCCCCTTGGTAAGGACCAAGATCTCGTTGAACGCCCTGTTCCGTTTAAGCGCTCAGAGCATAGCAGCCGCTCTCCGCTTCGTAGGCATCAAGAGCCTCTCAAGCGCCCTGCTCCTGATAGGCGCCCTATTTTTAGCAACGTTTCGCCGCTTGGTAGGCGCCAGGATTCCCCTAAGCGCCCTGTGACAGATAGGCGCTCGGCGCCTAGTAGCCGCTCTCTCACGATCGGCGCCAGGATTTTAGTAGGCGCTCTCCCTCTCGTAGTCTACCCTAGGGATAGACGTGGTCTTTCTAGGGAAGGGAGTCCTTCCTCTTTTGCTGTTAAGAGTTTGTCTTCGTTTAGGAAGGAATGCGAGATGAGATAAGAATTTTCGGATAAGCGTCCTTCTATTACGACTCGTCGTTCTCCTGTACGCCGCTCTACTTTGGAATCTTCTCCTCATTCAAGACGTTTGTCTCCTTCATCGCATTGTACCCCAGCTAGGAAATCATCTAAGGATTCTCATAAGGATCCTCATCCTCGTTCTCCTTATCCTCGTTCTCCTCTTCAAGAAGACCAGGAAGCCTCTGAGGAAGAAACTAATACATCGGCAGCAGTTTCTTCGCACAAGAAGCTCACAGAGCTTCTCCTTCAGGAGTTCGGAGAGTCTTGGAGCCCTACTGCTCCTCCTTCTCCACACTCGTTGTTCTCCACAGCGAAAGCAACGAAAGGATCTTCGTGTGTGAGAATGAAACCGACTCTTTCTATGAAGAAAGCGCTCAAGAGTTTCGGTTCATGGATGCGTACTAAAGAAGAAGCGGGGAAAACTATGTTTGCCTTCCCTCCGTCGAAGCTTTCAGGATGGACAGGATTTTGGTATGAGACAGGAGAACCCTTGGGACTGGGCCTTCCGTCTTCACCTGACGCAGATTTTTCGGCACTAGTAGACGCCACTAGAAGATCAGCTTTGAATTCGGCCAAAACTACGTGGGCAATGAATGAAATAGATCACATTCTAAAAGGCATTTTCATACAATCAACTTACCTGTCAGATATATACATAGCTAAGACTCCGTCGTCCCCGACAGAAATTCAAATTTCGCGGCACACGCTGCAGGTAGGTCAGGTGATCTACCGTCCTGCCCTGGGTGGCAGGATTAGGAACCATTCCTGTTTTCTATCATATTTTTTCTGTCGCTTGGAATGTAAACAACGTTTGCAGTTCCTCCTGACTTGATTTTGGATTTCATCGCCATCGATCTTCTGGGCTATCCTTTTGCAGGGAAGTACTGGAGCTTTGGTTCGGCATACGCATATTAATTTGTTGATAACTTTGGTTTCGAAGAATTGTTTACGTGTAACTACCGAACTTTTCGGTAGACAATCACATAGTTTGCAAGAAGGAAAATTTAATATTTATTCATATTAACGTGTAGTAAATGTTAGACAATTGATTGAGCTAACTTTCCTTATTGACGATGTAAGGAAAGAATAGTTACGCTTCCTTTAGAAGTTTATATAGCTCTCGTACTAACGAGCAGTAAGAGCATTAACATTACTAGTAGTGTGGTATCCTCATCTCCTTCTTACTTCACAGAATCTTCAAATTCATATTGCAATTTGAAGACAAAGGAATGTAGCTCAAAATACGAGCTATTGAAAGGTAAGAAGTGATTTTACTGTTAGTGCAGTGGAGGGTGCGTTCTGTTCGGGTCTGTTTCGCTCCCAGGCCTAGACCTCTTCCAAGCTCACATACCCAGAGGAGAAGGAAAGTCGAAAGCCTTACGGAGGTTATGGAGAATCCCCACCGATCAGGCGTCCCCTCGGCAGGATCTGTAGAACGTCCCAGACTGCCAAGTTCGCCATTGGAAAGGCGTCCTAATTAGTAGAGGGTGCGTTCGATCGGCTCTGTCTCGCTCTCAGGCCTAGACCTCTTCCAAACTCACAAGCCCAGAGGAGAAGGAAAGTCGAAAGCCTTACGGAGGTTATGGAGAATCCCCACCGATCGGGCGTTCCCTCGGCAGGATCTGTAAAACGTCCCAGACTGCCAGGGATAGCCATTGCAAAGGCAGCCTTTAAAAAGTGCGTCTGTTCTTCCGTTTCTTCATCTTACATCCGAAAAGACGAAGAATGTTTACAGTTAAGAAGTTCGGACGATCTGGCTCGTTCTCTGAATAAGAGAACACTGACTCACTAAGCGAGAGGTGAGAGCCAGCCAGCAAGCTAGCGCGAGCCACGTTCCAACAGCCAGCAGCGAGCCGCGTTCCAACAGACTAGAGCGAGCCGCGTTCCAACAGACTAGCGCGAGCCTCGTTCTACAGATAACGCGAGCCGCGTTCCAGCAACTGAGTGCGAGCCGCGTTCCAGAACTTTTCTTGGCGCAAGGCGCCTTCAAAGAGAAAACAGACGGCTTAACTAAGGAGCCTTATAGTAGAATGGCAATCAGAAGGATTCTTCTTCCATTGAACGTTTTACTGGCCAAGGATGGGACCTGTTATAACAAAAAGACTAAGAGGCGCTCGGATCTATTAGGGCGCACGGGACCTTCCACGCAAGCGGAACGTTCCAGGAGCGAGTCTCCTGTCTAGCGTGCGGAACATTCCAGGCGCGCGGAACTATCCAGACGCTAGGCGCTAGGCGCAAGGATCCAGACGCCAGGCGTCAGAAGATTTCAAAAATCTTCATTAGAGAGAGAGGTCAGTCGCGAGACTCCTCTTTGAATTTTAACTTGAACAACATTCCCTGGCAAATGTGCAAGATGTCGCACAGGCGGTCCGTTGCTTTTGTCAGAAGGATTCTGATACTAAGAGAAGCCCCTTTTGTTCCGATACGTAATACAAACCCTCGGTCCTTTAACAATAGGAAGGTAACTAGCGGCAGCTGGGACGGTCGTAAGCTTCGAACGGGGAGAAGGGGAGAACGGTAGTTAACTGCTTGTCCCGATTCGTGCGCGCGCCCGCGCGCCCTCGAGAGGTGAAGAATCACTTTTGCTTTCGGCCGCGGGTGTGAAGGACGTGTTTCGTCATCGCTCTCTGCCCCGCTTCATCGTCGATGCTTTGTTTATATTGTGTTTTCTACTAATGGTTTGGTTTGACTTGAAATGAACTGTAAGTACACTGTGTTTCATTTTCATTACTTAATTATGAATCAACATGGAGCTATCGCCGTAGAGACGGCGATTTCCGCTCTTTTCATGAATTGAACCCTTGAATTATGTCTCGGTGCCGAGGACGGGCGCACTCACGCCGAGTCATGTATTTTGGGCGAAAGTGTGTAATTGAAAGATGTAAGTACTCTTTTTCATTATATTTTTGCCCTGTGCGTTCGTTGCCGAGAGCTTGATTGCGCTCGGCAAGAGCCTCTTATTTTGTATGAATAGAATGCAATGAAAGTGGATTCGCAATGCAGTTTTCTTTTCATTTTCATTTATTAATTGCATCAAATTTAATTTTGGATCAATTTTCCGCTCTTACCCGGGAATTAATCCTTACGATTTATTGCTGTGAAAGTGAAAATAGCAAGTGCAGTATTGTTCATTTTCATATATTTATGATAGCATCATATTATTATGGATCAAGTTTCCGCTCTTACCGGGAATTGATTTTTCCCTCTTTAAGTTCTATGAAAGTGAATCGCAAGTGCAGTATTCTGTTTCATTTTCATATTACTTTTCACTGCTGTGCGGGGGTAGGGCAAGCGAAGGTCTGCCAGGAAGTCGTCGGAAAGCTCTCCCGCGACTCCCTTGGTATCCGATTCTTCGTCTTCTTTCCTGCCCCCCCCGCTCCGCTTCCTCGTATTTTGTTTTTGGGGTCTTCCTTCCGTTCGGGGTCGGGGTGGGGGCATGTCTCCCCCCCCCGTGCGTGAGGGAACCCCTCTTACTAATCTGTCTGTGCTACCGCAGGTGCTACAGCCGTGGGAGAACGACCTTGGACAGGTATGGACCACTGCGGCTGCAGGGCGTGCCTAGCATCCACGATCTGCTGCAGAGTCTAGCGAGGTCTGGGGCGGTGACCTTGGAGTGGTCTCCACTACAACCTTCACGGCCGCTTATGCTGCTTCCCAACCCCCCGCTGGTCTACACTCCCCATGCTGTGTCGGTGACGCCGTCTGCCGCTTCTAGGGCCGGTCGCCGCCGTACCGAGGAGGGGTATGCCGCCGCGCCTGTGTTTTTCTTCGTGTTGCCTGCCCCAGACTTCCGCTGTTCCAGCAGCTCGCCCCTGGACCGGCCGCCAGTACCACGCTGGCTGCCGATGATTCTACGAGGCGATGGCTGGGCCTGCCGTACCTGTCGCTGATGTGGTTCCCGCTACTGGCTTGGCTGTCCCTTCTGTGTTTACCGCTGCCGCTGTTCCTGCCGCTCCTGAGCTGGTTGCTGTTCCTGTCGCTCCTGGTTCCTGCGCCTGTCCATGCTGGTCCTGCCCATGGTGTGTCTTCCCCAGTCCCAGGTCCTTCCGGACAGGTGCAGGCGGGCCGTGTTGCTTCGGCAATAGGCCCGACTCCGGCCTGGATGGAGGACCTGACGACTGTCCTGCGTGAGCTGACGAAGAAGAGGAAGGTGTCATCTTCGTCTGTTGCTGCCTCTTCCCCTTCGACTTCTAAGGCCCATAAGCCGAAGAAGAAGAAGGCTGCCTCCCCCCCCTAAGAGTCTCCTTCGGGAACTTCTAAGGGCCCGTCCCACCTCGGTGGGACGGGGGGTCCTTCTGCTGGTCCTCCTGCTCCTTCGGGAGCGGGGCCCGTCTCCCCTTCCGTAAGGAAGAGATAGACGGGGACCAGAGGAGTATCGGTTAGCTCTGTACTTCCTCGCCTGGTGCTAGCGGCGATGCCGCTACGCCAGGTTCCGGCTCGGTCTCTCGTTCGCGGGAGATCCCAGAGTGTACGCTCTCCCTCGGGAGACCGTGCAGCCAAAGTTTCGGCGCCAGAGTTCGCTCGGCGCCAAGACCACGGCACGGAGCAGAAGGCTGGCGAGAACCGCTCAGGTGACTCTCGCCAGGCCAGCGGCCGTCTCTCGCAGCGACCAGCTGGTAACGGTTTTGTTTCCCTAAGAAGACTCCTTCGGGAACTTCGAAGGGCTCGTCACATTCCGGTGTGACGGGGGGGTTCTTCTGCTGGTCCTCCTGTTCCTTCGGGAACGGGGCCCGTCTCCCCTTCTGAGAAGAAGAAGAAGACGGGGACCAAGGGTGTGCTGGCTACCGCTGGTACACCCTCGCCTGGTCTTGGCAGCTCTGCTGCTAAGCCAGGTACCGGCTCGGTTTCTCGTCCGCGAGAAGTTCCGAGTGTACGATCTCCTTCGGGTGACCGTGCAGCCAAAGTAAAGTTAAGACGCCTGAGTTCGCTCAGCGTCATGACCGAGGCACGGAGCAGAAGACTGTCGAGAGCCGCTCAGGTGACTCTCGCCAGGCCAGCGGCCGCTCTCGCAGCGACCAGCCGGTACCGCGGTGTGGACGTGACGGTCTCTGACCGGCCACGGGTGAGGCTGGGAAGAGGTCCCCCAGGTCCCCTCGACCGACGGGTACCAGCCTCGGCTGGTACCAAGCGGTTGACGTGCCCGCGAGGACGCTCACCGGGTCTCACGGCGAAAGCGAGCTCTGCAGGTCACCTGACCGCCGCTCCCACAGGGACAGGGCGGATACGGTGACCAGCAGCAGCTCGTCTGACGCACTGGGACCAGGGTCGACGTGCTCAGTCGAGCCGCTCGCCACAGGTGAGCGGCACGGCCAGGCCTGCAGATCGATCCCCACCGCGGGTTGGTGATCGGCTGCAGCCCCCCACGTACGCTGGTCCTGCCAGCGAGCGGGGGGGGAGCGTCAGGTCTGTCTCTTCACTACCTTCAACTTCCTCGGGCTACACCGGGAAGAGCGAGGAGGTAGCTAGGAGTGATCGTGAGAGGTGCGCCGCTCACGATCCCGTCCACGACGCCGCACGTGCCACGTATGGTCTTAGGACCAACCAGGACGTACGCGCAAGTGATTGGAGGCGACCGTCAGGGGGAGAGGGGTAGCGTCAGTTCTGTCTCTCCGATACCTTCAACTTCCTCGGCATACGCCAGGAAGAGCTAGGTATATAGGAGTGATCGTGAGAGATGCGCCGCTCACGATCCCGTCACGACGCCGCACGTGCCAGGTTGGTCTTAGACCAAACCAGGACGTACGCGCAAGTGATTGAGGCAACCGTCAGGGATCTGTTGCTGGTCCTTCTTCTGAAGGAGGAGGGTCCTGGGAGCTGCTCTTGTTGGAGGGACTGGACGGTCCTACTCCTCAAGACGCTGTAACTTCCGAGATTCAGAGTAACTTTACCCAGGTTATTGCACTGATTCGTCAGCACAACGACCGTGGGGGGAAGGATCGCCGCTCCCACCAGCAGAGCCCATGTCTCTGCTCGAGTCGTTTTGGGGCCCGAGAGGGAACCCAAACGACTGTGGGTATGCCGCGATCGGAGCTTACCGATTCTGTCTTGAACCAGAGTCTCTCGTCTCCGGACAAGAAGGCTCTCTCAGTTCTGGCCGGTCGATCAAGCTACTTCCACCTCCTCTACTGCGACAGCGGCGTTTCTACGTGTCTTCGGACACCGTATTTAAATACTCCTTCGGTCCTCCTGAGAGGTTTCGACCTCGACGAGGACTGGAATGAGTCGGAGGACGGTAATCGGCTCTCTCCTGTCAGGTGTCGATCAGCCCCACCCAGACGACGTTCACAGTGGCGGCAGACCCTTACCTACAGTGAGAGTTCGTAACCCCTCCTCGGGGAAAAAACGTTTTTTTCTCCTGACGATACGTTTTCCCAGACTCTGAGAGGCCATCGCCGCAAGGCGATGGCTGCTCCTACTCTTCTCCAACTGCTAGTTCCACTGGGAAGGCGACGCGGAGTATCCAATTCCTCCCCCATTCCCTCTCTCCTTACGGCTACGAGGGAAAGGGGAAGGATCCTACAGAGATTTCTCTGTAGGATCCCACGTTGGGGACTGCGCTACCAGGGGGGACCTTCGGTGGGTCCTACCTGACGTTATAAGTTCCCCGGTCGTTGAGGAGGGATCCTGCCCCATTCTCGATTTCTACGGGAATCGAGAGGACCACCAGCCGATATCGTTTGACGAATTCGGTGGGGGTTTCGCAGACTGCTTAGAATTCTACGGAATTTCTAGCGCATTCAGAGTGTTTAGAGTTTCTTACGATCTCCAAACACTTAGGCGAGACCACGGTCCAAAGTGAGGCGAGACGCAGAATCCCCGATATGTTACACGATAATCGGGAACCTCGCCTATGCTCGAATTCCTGGAATTTCTAGCATTAGGAAGAAGACTGCTGCTGAAAGAAGACTATCTCACAGTAGGCGACCAACCTGGAATAGAGAAGAACGGACGGGAATATCCAGTTTGGCTGGAACTATCGTCTTAGTATTCTGTTCACCATTGAAGCTTTCCTCGAGGAAGACTTCTCCTTCACTCTCTTTAATAGAGAACGAAGGTGGTCGATCTCCAATCCTTATTTTGTTTTCTTGAAGGAAAGAATTTAGGATGGAGATCGTTGTTCAGAATCCTACAAAATATACTACGTATATTAACCTCGCGACATGATTCTGCTAAGCAGTTGAATGGTCCGAGGGGTAGGCGATATCGGTTATTCTACGGATTGCGACTTAGACGAAAAGTATTCTAATTGACTGCAAACCCGGGTTGCCTGCAACCTCCCAGGAGTTTCCAGTTTCAATTTTATATTACTTATGGTGTTGTCACAACAACACCATTTTAGCTTTTATATTTACCGAAATTTGTTTCGCTTAAATATAATTGCTCGAGCATATCTTTTTATGCTCGGTGGTTCTAGCCGAACGCATTCCTTCGTGGAAAGGATTACTTGGCAACTCAGGATGACGATCGACGTCAGCGACAGCTACTGCGTATTGAATTGCCCGAGGCATTTCAGTATCAGCTGCCGCTTTGAGATAGACGGTTGTTTATGTCTTTCTCACTGCGTTGATTGAATAACAACCGTATCTCTGCCCTAACAATCACGGACTTAAGTCTCTTGATTAACGGAGATTCTCGCATACATGAATGACCATCTACTGCTGAGAAACGCTAGTATTCATCGTCTTCGGTATTGCGAGAATTTTAAACAGAGATATCTATTCGACTCTCATCTTTCTGTTTACCGCACGGTAACAGAATTCTGTAATAGTCTACTTGCTGCATCGTATATCCGATAATGCGAATGACTTTTGCGGAATCTGAGTTTGTCCTCAAAATATCTTGTATTCGGAGGTGTACAATTGTTCATTGTTCACCCCGGATTAGCAGATGTATTGAAAGAACATCGCCTACTCCCACACCTGCCAGCTCTACTTCCAAACGTTCAGCCCATGAGAAGCAGTTCTTCAAGCGGCTCTCCCCTGTGTTTCATTACTGAAGAACGCCCCGCTTTCATTGCACAACGGACAGCAATGAAATGGCGGTTAGCGTTTCAGTCATTTGTAAGCACAGGTTTAGAATCTTGAGATTCCTTCCTCTCGATTCAGCTGGAAGACGTTATAGGTTGCATTCATTGCCTACCTTCGTCTTCAACGTGCACATAGTGTTGTTTCTCCTTAAGCTGAGATTCAACGTCTATGAGATTTTTCTTGCCATCAGGGACCTCCCGGTCTTTTGAAGGCAATTGACTTTCGCCTTTTGAGCTTATGCATTAAGAGAATCATCGCCGCGCCGTCCGGCATCGGTGACTAACAAATATTTTATTTGTTTGGTGTCTCTGCATAACTTAAAGGGCGAAGGTCACGTGACTTACCCCGGATGCTTGGACAACTTGCCTCTACTGATTCCGAACCAGTCAGTCGGCAGCTGTCAGAGCGTCCGAGTCAGTTACGAACTATGCTGTGGACTTAGTTCGGTTGTTCCAGAGCAATCTTACTTCGTCTTAATAGCTTGTCAGTATGAGTACTGTACATAACAAAGTCGAGAAGAGGGATAGGTCATACGACTATTCCCTTCTTTTCGTCTTAGGTAACTGCATGACTTCTCTTGAGAAGTCAAGCACAAAGGGATGGGGATTTGTGACGCTCGATTTCGTACCGATCTTCGTAGCGAAGACTCAGAACCCTTCGGTAACTGACGATTGGTTCGAGTCCTTCACAATACCCTCCCTAATGGACGTCACCGCCTCCGATACGAAGGCTATGCTGCTTTTGTCCTGTGAAGGTGCGACGGAGCTGTCTGAAGAAACTCGACACCCAGGATGAGTGTGGACGCCTCTTCATCATTCTCTCGCGTTCCGCAAGAACTTCTCCGTGGCGCAGGTAATGAAGGCAGGCGCCTGGTCCAACCGGACCGCATGCACCTCCTTCTACCTTCAGGATATTGCCCACAGTTCCTTGGATCTTTTTCCTTGGGAACCGTGGTGGGGTTGCTCAACACGTTGTGTAGTTAACCCAGACCCTCGCAGGCTGAACAGCATCGAGTCCTGGTGTGACCGTAAGAATGGATGAGGAATGAGAGTGTGACTGGCTCCTCTTCCCATCTTTTTCTTCCCTCTACCTTTGGGTAGAGGGACACGGTCGTCACCCTGCTGGGTAAAGGACGAGATGCAGGGGAGGAGGCTACTCAATAGAGCACCATCCTATCCCTTTCAGTAGGGATAGGAGTAAAATATCCACCACTTACTCCCCAACAAGGGGGAGGAAGTGGATGCCAAATTGAGACAAACCCATCATATTTTGATTGTCTCTTGCAAACAGGAACAAGTTCTTGCTTGCTGGTACGAAGAGATACGCTTGCCTCTCTCTTAGTACTTGGCCCAGAGGCTGACATGATCCTGCGGGCACACCCCGATCAATCGGACAGAGGTTTGGATCCCTCCCTTGCTCTTACGACCAGGGAGGCACTCCAGGGTTGGACGAACACCAGTCTGTTCACCAAAAAGACTCAGATTCCTCCCACCAGAAGTGAGTCTTCCTATTGTTAAAGGACCGAGGGTTTGTATTACGTATCGGAACAAATGACAATTTGTCGAAAATGCATTTTTCCTAACTATACAAACCTGAGGTCCTTACATATAGTCCCACCTCATGCCACCCCTCACTCTGCAACTTTTGCATGGGCCTAAAGCAAAAGTGATTCTTCACCTCTCGGGCGCGCGCACGATCGGACAAGCAGTTAACTACCGTTCTCCCCTTGTTCGAAGCTTACGACCGTCCCAGCTGCCGCTAGTTACCTTCCTATTGTTAAAGGACCTCAGGTTTGTATAGTTAGGAAAAATGCAATTTTCGACAAATTGTCATTTCATTATTCAGAAGACTTCTTTGTTAGGCAGTTCCTCTCAATGCGGACTCTCTCCTTCATCCATGCTCTTCCCTCGTTTTGAGGAGGGCAAGAGCTTTGGGAGTTTTTCTTAATAAGATCTCATCGATGTTTGGGTATGATGGCGGATAGAAAATTATCTACTTCCTTCCGTAAACCCTCAGTGATGAACAGGAATTCTGTCTCTTCCGCGATTTATGAAGAAATCACGAAGATATAAAGAGTTCCTTGATTAACTTCGTTCCTTAAGGATATATATATATATATATACTCTTTCTATCGTTCTATTAACGAAAAGAACGAAGATAGTAGAAGGTAGTAGAGTTTCTGCTGTATGAGAATACGATACGGTCCAATTCATAAAAACACATACCGTAGTTACTTCTTTCTGTGGCAACTCAATTACAAGTATCCTTCTACGTCTTTCTAGGAAGGACTACGCTTAAAGGGATTGTTAAGACTACACCTACTTAGCTTCTAGATTTATCGAAGTCTTGTTTCGCTTAAATATGCTTTAATAAGAACTTCCTGAGTTCGATAATAATTTTATTAAATTCCTTTATTAATTGGAGTAGCTGGCAACTCTGGAAGAGTAAGCGGGGACTGCTTTCGCTGAGAGCCTGAGACCAACGCAGTACGCCTATGCCAGTTACTGTCAGTACCATGTAGGTGTCAGTCATGAGCGGTCGGGCGAATCTCTCTCTCCTGCGGGATGGAATAACTTTCCGTATCTCTCCCCTACAATCGCGGTCTTAACTCGGATTGAGGGGATAGTTAAGCTAACATAAATAAATATTGTATGCTTTTGCTAAGAAGCTTTCAATAAGAGAGATAGTACAACCTTTCAATGCGGTTTACCGTAGGTAACATTATTAAAGGATTCTATCGCAGCAGAACATTATATTATGTAATGCTCTCAGGCTTACGAAAGCATAGCTTATTAGAGTACCTGCTCAGAAGAAGATGGATGAGTCGGATGGGAAACATTCTCTTGGGGGCAGAACTTGTTTCCCTGAATGGACTATAACTACGTATATAAAGTTCCTACTAAGAACGGAATTAACATGTGAAAGGATGTCGGGTACCATAAAGGCACAGGTGTTCTGGCACATAACATAAAAAGAATTAGAAGAAAGCGCCAGTCTGGCGCAACGCGCCAGAAGTACCAACCTGGCGCAAATGCTCAGAAGCGCCAGCCTGGCTCAGTGAGCCAAGAGCACCATCCAAGATTTTCTCGTTTTAGCGAGGTTATTAACCTAGGAGTCCAGTAGACTCTCGGACACCAAGCTCGGTAACGGCAAGATTCGTTCCTGATTTCGTTACCCATTTATCACTTAGGCCATTTCCACGACACTCTCATATCGCATAGAGCATCGAGAATCTCTTTTTTCGCTCTATTCGCGTTAACAAAGAGATCCTTCTCGATCGACGATAATAACTGTTAACATGTTTAACATTTATTGGAAAGAGTTGTGAGAAGACGAACAGGCTTCCTATAGACTGCTTCCTTTTCCTACTTCTCCCCCGATTGAAGATGACGTGGGAAAGCTTCAAGGAAGATTATCTTGCCAGTACAAAGAGCAACTGGCCTCTTTGGTGGGAGTGTTAGCGCCTCGTAGGAAGGACGTTGCGCTTCCAATCAAGAAGTCTCGTCCTCTCTCCCCTGCGAAGCGAGAGGCGTCATGCAGACGTGAAGCTTCCAAACATACGCAGAGGCTTCGGTTTCGAGAGCGAGATCGGGGAGATCTTACGGAGACACGTAACGCCAGAGAGACGTGAGACGTCGTCAAGACATGAATAGTCATTTAAAGCTGCTTTTAGACGCGAGGCTCCACCAAAATTTTGGCGCCAGTTAGGACGCCTTTTGAGAGCGAAGCGTCTTCCAGGCGCGAGGCGTCATCCAGACGTCAGCAGCCACACAAACGGGAGGCGTCAGCCAGGACGCTTGGCTGACTACAAGCGTCATCCAAGCGGGAAGCGTCATCCATTTATGGAGAGAAGCCTGGCTGTTGGCGCCTTCCAGGACTATTAAAGCGGGGAAGAGGAAGGAATATCATTCCCTTAGCCCCTCTCCTATTAGGAGTTTGTCTCCTCCAGAGGAAAGACGTACTGAATTAGCAGCGGAGACTCATCTAGACCCCGAGTTAGAAGTAAACTCGGAGGAGGAGTATCAAGGAAGAGAAGGACTGTCGAACTATAATGTTTTGACAGCCTTGCTTCTAGAGGAGTATGGAGACGACTTGACTCCTGCCTCTCCTCCTTCTCCGCGCGCTCTTTTCTCGATGCAAAGACGAAGAAATCTTCATTTTTTCTTAGAATGAAGCCCGCCATTCGATGAAGAGGGCTCTTCAGTCTTTAGACTCTTGGATGAAGTTGAAGAAGGAGTTAGTTAGAACGGTCTTCTGCATGCCTCCAGCGAGAGACTAGCTGGTAAAAGAGGCATTTGATATCAGACGGGAGAGAATATGGGTTTTTCTCTTCCGTCTACGTCAGAAGCGGACTTTTCGACCTTAGTTGACGCTTCACGTTGACAAGGTTTGAACTCTGCCCGTATAACTTGGGGCATTTCAGAACTGGACCATCTCCTCAAGGGACTCTTTCATGTATTGGAAGTTTTCAACTTCTTAGATTGGTCCCTTGGGGATGTCCAAGAAAGCCCATGATTCTGAAGGACTCGAACCAGAAGTCCTTCTGTGTATTTTGTCTTGTATAGACAAAGCGGTTCAGGATGGCTCGGTTGAGATCTCCTCTTTGTTTGGAGCAGGTCTTCTTAAAAAGAGGACAGTATATAGTGTCTTTTTAACCAAAGCGGTCTCCCACGCTCAGAGGGCAGCGCTTCTGTACTCGCCTTTGTCTGACTTTTTGTTCCCTTCTCAGTAGTGAAGGACATTTCTTGTTCATTAACTGAGAAGGCAACTCAAGACCTTCTGACACAGTCAGTAAGGAAGAAGAAACCTGCAGACAGCCCCAAGAACACTGTCATTGTCTGATGAGGAGAAAGACCGGGCCTACAACCTGACACAGATGCGCTAGATGCGAACATATAGGACAGATCAGAGTGTCCGATGTGGACATTGCCAGACATCCTCGAGACTCTACCAAGCTCGAAGCTCCGGCAAGTGGGAGGAGCCACCCAGGCGCGAGGCGCCAGGCAAGGAGCGAGGGCGCCAGGCAGGGCGCGAGTACCAGGCAGGCGCGAATTACGGTTACCAGCCAGCGGCGAAGCTCCAGGCAGGCGCAAGGCGCCACTCCAACCGGGCGCGAGACGCCAGCCAGGCGCGAAGCTCCAGGCAGGCGCAAGGCGCCAGGCAGGCACAAAGCGCCAACCTGGCGCGAGACACCAGCCAGGCGCGAGGCGCCAGGCAGGCACAAAGCGCCAACCTGGCGCGAGACGCCAGCCAGGCGCGAGGTGCCAGGCAGGCACAAAGCGCCAACCTGGCGCGAGACGCCAGCCAGGCGCGAGGTGCCAGCCAGCCGCGAAGCTCCAGGCAGGCGCAGGCGCCACTCCACAGAGCTAGACGCGCCGCCAGGCGCAAGGCGCCAGCCAGGCGCGAAGCTCCAGGCAGGCACAAAAGAAGCCAGCCAGGCGCGAGCAAGCCAGCCAAGGCGCCAAGTAAAGCGCCAGCCAGGCGCGAGCAGCCAGCCAGGCCGCAAAGCCAGGCTCTAGGCGCGAATCTCCAGCTAAGACGCGAAGCGTCATCCAGATGCGAGGCGCCAGTCAAGCGAAAGGTACCAGACAAGCGCTAGGCGCCCAACCAAGAGCGAAGCACCAGCCAGCGCGAGGTTCCTGCCAGGCTTCAGGCTTCAGTCGGGTGAGATCCATTTCAAGAAAGCCCTGGTCTTCTTTGAAACATGGAGATCTCCTAAGCACTTCATTAGTGACTTGATTCCTTCAAACAGCTGAGAATTAAAAGCGCAGGAAGTGCGCGCTTTTGCAAATTCTTGTTCTTTACTTTATAACAATATGTCATATAAGACATATTAGCTGTGTTGTACGGTAGAGGCAACTCTGTGTTGACTTCTCATTACACAAAGGATGTCAAGTTAACCTACGAGAGATCCTTCTCTTTTGGTTTATACGTTTCTGCGGATACGTTACTGGGATAAGGAGCCGACACTGATCCTTAACTTTGAGTTAAAGTTTTTTAACTTAGTGAAATTATTGGGGTTTTTTGAAAGGAGTGTTGGGGATAACTCTTTCCAATTTGAGCGCGAACCCTCGTGTTAGGATCAGGTGATCGGGATCGGTGTTGCGCTCCTTCATAAGGTGTATTGTCATATAAGTGGATCAGCACCCATTGACAAAGTCCTTTCAGGCTCTGCCGAGTAAGTGGATAAGACCCCTTCGGCAGACCCACAAGAACTCTTGGCCATAGATCACATATCTCGCTAAAGTTTCTTGAGTGGTGCAGACTTACTGGGCAAACACCCACGAAGTCTACCACCTATCAGGTAGGAACCAAGGTTTTAATTATACCTACAACTATGTTGTTTACCTGTCTATTCCATATAGTAGCTGTCTCTTACCCTCCACCGAAGGGTGCCAATCAGCTATGTATATATGACAGGTAAGTTGATTGTATGAAAATGATATTGTTATGATACAATAAAGTTTCATACATACTTACCTGGCAGATATATACGATTAGGGCCCACCCAGCCTCCCCGCAAGGAGACAGGTGGAAGAGAAAAAATATGATAGAAAACAGGAATGGTTCCTAATCCTGCCACCCAGGGCAGGACGGTAGATCACCTGACCTACCTGCAGCGTGTGCCGCGAAATTTGAATTTCTGTCGGGGACGACGGAGGAGTCTTAGCTATGTATATATCTGCCAGGTTAAGTATGTATGAAACTTTATTGTATCATAACAATATCATTTTTAGTGTCTTGGAAGTTTTCAACTTTCTCGATTGGTCCCTCGGAGTCCTAGCCAAGAAAACTCAAGGACCGGACATGTTTTCTCCGGAGGATTTGAATTGTGTCTTATCCTGTATGGATAAATCGGTGAGGGATGGGGCCAGCGAAATAGCTTCACTGTTTGGAGCAGGGGTCTTGAAGAAAAGATCAGTATTTTGCTCATTTTTAACAAAGTCTGTCTCACATGCTCAGAGATCGTCTTTGCTTTTTGCCCCTCTCTCTACGCAGCTGTTTCCTAAACACCTGGTTCAAGACATTTCGAAGGCTCTCTCTGCCAAAGCTACGCAGGACCTTCTAGCGCAGTCTGCAAGGAAGCCGCGCCCTACCTTCCAGACTAAGACGAAGAAAGCGAAGCCGACCTCTCAGGAACCCTTTCGAGGGGCTTCTACCTCTAGATCCTCTTCGTTCAGAGGTCGGAAACCAAATAGAAGAGGGAGGACTTTTACGAAGTCAATCAAACCTCCCAAGTAAGACTCAAGTCCTTCAGACAACTGTAGGTGCCAGGCTTGGGTTTTACAGTTTGCAGAAGTCTGGGCCCAGAAAGATGCAGATGCTGGACCCTGTCAATTTTGAGGAAGGGCTACCTCATCCCGTTCTCTTCGAGCCTCCCTTGACGAATACCCCGAGGGAGGTTGACGGCCAGATACAGGGACCCCATCATGAATCAAGCCCTCCGACTAGCGGTAGATCAGATGCTGGAAAAGGAGGCGATCGAACTAGTGGCAGATCATCTTTCGGCAGGCTTTTACAACTGCCTATTCCTAGTTCCGAAATCCTCAGGGGGATGGAGACCGGTGTTGGACGTAAGCGCCCTGAACTTCTTCATCGAAAAGAAGAAGTTCACGATGGAGACCACTGCCTGTGTTAGCAGCACTCTGTCCAGGGGAACCTGGATGGTGTCTTTGAACTTACAGGACGCTTACTTCCACGTACCAATCCATCCTTCCTCGAGGAAGTTTCTAAGATTCATGATGGGGGAAGAATCTTCCCAATTCAGGGCCCTGTGTTTTGGCCTCTCCACGGGCCCCCCCAAGTCTTTACGGCCAATCATGAGGAATGTAATAGCACAATGGCTTCCCTACCGGAAGGGGTGAGGATTTCGCCTCCTAACCTCGACGATTGGCTTATAAGGGCCAATTCCAGAGATCGTTGTCCTGAATGACTTGCAAGAAAAAACCCTGGATTTGACCGTTCGAATTTTCCTTATTCCTTGGACTTCTGGTCAATCTGCAGAAGTCAAGTCTGATTCCCGCCTTCAAGAGTGCGTTTATCTGGGGATCCAGATGAACTCTCTTGAGTTTTCGGGCTTTTCCGTCACAGGAGGAGGGATAGCCACGGGGACTCGAAAAAAGTAACAAACCTTCTTAGGGAAAGAAATATGCACAGTGAGGGAGTGGATGGAGTATCCTGCTGGGGACGCTCTCCTCACTGGAGCAATTTGTTTCCCTAGGAAGGTTGCACCTGAGACCGCTCCAATTCTTTCTTCATTGGAATTGGAGTCGTCCTTCTCAGGATTTGAAGTTCTCCCTGTCAATTTAATCATCAAATCAAGAAGGAGTTAGCATGGTGGGCGGATCCCAACAAGTTCTCGCAGGGACTGTCTCTTCAATCCCAGAACCCCAGCCTGGTGTTGTTCTCCGATACGGGAAACAGGTTGGGGGGTGACTCTGGGAAACCAAGGGGAGGTGTCAGGAACCTGGGTGGGGGACAGTCTTTCCTGGCACATCAACAGAAAGAATAGCCGTGTGGCTGCTCTGAAGGAGTTCGAGTCAGATGTGACAGGAGCAGTTGTGCAAATAAACTTGGACAACACAGGCTCTGGCAATACATCAGGAAACAGGGGGGGACGCATTCCTTCTCTGTACGAAACAGCAAGAGATCTTCTTCTGTGGACAGAAGAAAGGGGGATAAACTTCTCACCAGATTCGTACAGGGAGAAAGGAATGTAAGGGCAGATCTCCTCAGCAGGAAAGATCAGGTCCTTCCCACAGAGTGGACTCTGCACCAAGATATTTGCCAGAGCCTTTGGAAGTTGTGGGGCAGGCCTCTCTTAGACCTGTTTGCAACTTCAAAGAACAAAAGACTGGATCTTTATTGCTCGCCCATCTCGGATCCAGGAGCAATAGGGATAGACGCTCTCCTACTCGATAAGGAAAGGACTCGACGTATACGCGTTTCCCCCTTCAAGATTCTGGGGTTGACTTTAAAAAAGTTCGCAGAGTCAGATTCCGCGAGGATGACTTTGATAGCTCCCTTTTGGCCAGCACAAGATTGGTTCACAGAGGTGCTGGAATGGCTAGTGGATTTCCAAGATCGCTTCCTCTAAGGAGCGATCTACTCAGACAGCCCCACTTCGACAGGTACCACAAAAAACCTCCCCGCTCTCAGTCTGACTGTCTTCAGACTGTCCAGAAACTGGTCAGAGCGAAAGGCTTTTCGTCAGCAGCTGCGAAGGCGGCAATCGCTAGAGCGAGGAGGTATTCCACCTTACGAGTTGTACCAGTCGAAGTGGGATGTCTTCAGAAGATGGTGCAAGAGGAATAACGTTTCCTCTTCCAGTACCTATGTGAATCAAATTGCAGACTTCTTTTTATTCTTAAGACAAGAATGTGGCTTAGTCGTTCGACGATTAAAGGCTATCGTAGTATGTTGGCGAATGTCTTCAGGCACAGGGGCCTCAACTTATCGGAAGATAAGGACCTACAGGACCTTATTAGGTTCTTTTGATACAACGGAAAATTGCAGGTCCCTTTTAAGACACCTAGCTGGAATTGGATGTAGTCCTTCAATTCCGTGGTCCTCTAGTTTTGAACCCTAAAATTCAGCCTCATTCAGAGACTTACCAGGAAGGATCCTGTTTTTTAATGGCCTAGCTTTCGCCAGAAGAGTGAGTGAGCCTCAGCGGCGATTGATGGTAATGTGGGTTTTAAGGAGGACTCTCTCATTTGCTCTTTCCTTCCTGGTTTTTCTTGCAAAGAATGAAAAACCCATCAAGTCCGTGGCCCAAGAAGTTCGAGATTCGTGGGTTATCTTCTTTGGTAGGAGAAGAACCCGAGAGAACTCTTTGCCCAGTGAGAATGGTAAAATACTACCTTAGAAGAAAAGAGCAAACTGAAAGCCAACCGAGAGGTCCTGTGGTGTTCAGTAAAAGACCCTACTCGTCCATTGTCGAAGAAAACGCATTGTCCTTCTTCTTGAGAAGCCTCATCAAAGAAGCACACGGATCCTGCAGAGAAGAACATCTTAGGCTTCTTAAAGTGAAAGGCACATGAAGTAAGAGCCATAGCAACTTCTCTTGCTTTCAACAAGAATATGTCCGTGCGAAATCTGATAGAGACAACATTCTGGAGATGTCGTCAGTCAGTGTTCGCGAACCACTACTTACGTGATGTGAGAATCACTTACGAAAAATGCTTCGCCTTGGGCCCGTACGTATCTGCGGATTCAGTGCTGGGGCAGGAGCTGGAACTCATCCTGTTTGGTAGTATAAATTTTTTCCCCTTGTATTTGTTGTTGTTGGTTGCCTTAAAGAGGATGCATGAAGGCATCTCTTTAGGTCGTAATACAATCTTAGTAGTTTGGTTAGGTGTCTGATGAGTGTGGCTCCTTGCAGTAGTAGTGGTTAGGACCTGTTAAGATAGGGACGAACTCCTCCCTTTAACAGGATCCGACTTGGATTCTACCACACAAAGGGATCATATATCCCAGTGGTAGATCCGAGAGTCTTTCAGCATCAGGTCACGTCCTAGCTGTAGCTCTCCAGGCAACGCAGACTCAGAGACAGTATCAATGAAGTCTTCTGCCTGAACAGGTAAGAACCAAGGTTATTTATATCCTACAACATCAGTTGTTTCTTATCTCTCCTTATTACTTTAGCTGTCTCTTACCCTCCACCAAGGGTGCCAATCAGCTAAGTATATATCTGGCAGGGAAGTTCATGTACAAAAATGATATTGTTAAACTACAATAAAGTTTTGTACATACTTCTAATGGCCCACCCAGCCTCCCCTCAGGAGACAGGTGAAAGAAAAAAATCTGGCTGGAGAGATAGATTGGTTCATTACACCGCCACCCAGCGGCGGGGAAGGTAGACCACCTGACCTACCTGTCGCTGTGCCGCGAGATTTGAAATTCTGTCGGAACGTCGGAGACTATAGCTAAGTATATATCTGGCATGGAAGTTCATGTACAACAATGATATTGTTAACTACAATAAATTTTGTACGATACTTCTAATGGCCCCACCCACCCCAGCCTCCCCTCAGTAGACAGTGAAAGAAAAAATCTGGCTGGAGAGATAGATTGGTTCATACACCCCCACCCAGCGCGGGGAAGGTAGACCACTACCTACTGTCGGCGTGGCCGCGAGATTTGAAAATTCTGTCGGAACGTCGGAGACTATAGCTAAGTATATATCTGCCAGGTAAGTATGTACAAAACTTTATTGTAGTTTAACAATATCATTTTTCAAAAATTCACCATAAATCGAAATGTTGTGCTAGGGACTTACAATTTGTTATAAAATGAAGGTAAATGATTGAATATTACAAGAATGGAAGAGTTTTAGCTTACAATTGTGTTTTTCGACCATTTTGGTCGAGTTAAAGTTGACTGAAGGTTGAAATTTTGGCACTTATCGTTATTTATATGAAAATATATCAAAACTGATAAGAGCTACAACCATGGGTTATTTTTTGTTGTATTCTACATGAAATTGGACACATTTTCATATATAAAACTCTATGTAACAGTGCAAAAATTACAACTAAGTGACAAAAGAATTTCTGAGATGTGTCGCTGATGCTTTTCAGTGCGAGAAGAAAGAAATTCGCGTATGCGCGCCTGGGTAACGCTTGTAAACAAAACAACAGCTTGATCTGTGAACTCCCAGTATCCCTCAAGCCGCGTGATTTCAAATTTTTCGCAAACTAGGTCTATAACTATTTTTCCGCGAATATTTAAAAAAAATTGTCTAGTTGACGTATCGTACGTCAATTAAACACCCAACAGACAATTTTAGTCGACGTATAATACGTCCAATAGGCATTTAAGGGTTGAGGTGAGGGCATTCAGGCCTAATATATCACTTTCAGCAATCCTTCAGTTGACTTACTGGAAGTGTATTTCCATTTTTGCAACTCATCATTTGAAAGAAATAGAGACAGTTTTTGAAAATTGCAGTACCTGGGGTTCATTATCAGGGGAAGAAGTGTAGGAAGCATCCCTTCTGCCCTTGACATCTTTGCCTTGAAATAAGGGTGTTGAGCTTTTTGAGGAGCCTGGGTGTACTTTATACCTGGAGTGCCCACCAGTCTTTAGTGGTTGCCTTATGGGATTTTTAATTATTTTACAGTGTACGTAGGTGATATCATTGTCTGGTCTATTTTGTCTTTTTAGTGCTGCACCCAGGGCAAGGGCAACTACTCTTATGCTTTGTTGTTAATCGGAATAGTACTCCTTTACTCCAAAGCTCCCTTTAAAAGCAGAGACTACTCATGGATATTCTGCTAAGCCACTACAGATAAAGATGAACACTGACCAGAGGCAGTAATCACCAGCAGTAGCTCTCTTAGCAGGTTAGGATACAACAAGCATTTTCCCAAGCTAACAGATTTTGTTTCAAATTCATCTTCATATATGACTGTTTTTGGAACAGCATGTATGTCCATAGATCCCACCTCCTATCAGCGTGGGATTCATCTTTGTAGTTACTTGGTAAGTTACTCAAATGCAAATGATATTTTTATACATTCAACTTCCCTGCCAGATATATACTTAGCTATAGACTCCGTCGTCTCCGACAGAATTTCAAATTTCGCGGCACACGCTACCGGTAGGTCAGGTGATCTACCGCCCTGCCCTGGGTGGCAGGACTAGGAACCATTCCCGTTTTCTAATCAGAATTCTTCTGTCGCCCGGGCCATCAACATTGTTGTTGGTTCCTCTCGATTGGTTTTTCTTTTTTTCACCGGCAATTGATCTTCTGACCGACTTTTGGTGACGTATCGGATTGTTGGATTGGCATACGCTTTTGTGGACTGTTTTGTGGACTTGATTGAATTTTCTTTAATAATGTCTGACTCTGGAATGGTTGTGAGACGGTTGTGTGATGTAGGCTGTAAGGTGAGGTTGCCGAAAGCTTCGGTAGACCCTCACACGGTATGCAAGGGTTGCAGGGAGTATGAATGTTCTTTTACTAATACTTGTAAGGCAATGTGAGAACTTGAGTGAGAAACGAATGGAAGAATCTAACTAATTATTTTAAAAAAGTTAGAGAGAGAAAGAGTGAGGAAGGCTTCTTATAGAAGTTTAAGTAGTTCTAGATCTGAACTAATTCCTAGCTTGGGATCTTCCCCAAGGGTAAGTATTGCTACTTCTCCTTCCATTGCAGCCCCTTCTCCTATGCAGAACCTGTAGATTCAGCAAAAGAACTTGCGGGATCTAAAAGCAGCCTTCAAGTTGATGGAAAACAAAATGGCTGCCAATCAAGGGAAGGCTGGTGGTTATTCAGTGGTAACAGTGATATGGAGGTACCCAGTGTAGTGGGAGGGGGCATCTGGTCGGCTCAGCAACGCTCCTAGGTCTAGACCTCTTCCAAGCTCACATGCCCAGAGGAGAAGGAATGTCGAAAACCGAAAGGAGGGTTGTGGAGAATCCCCACCGATCAGGTGTCCCTTCGGCGGTTTCTGTGACACCCCAGACTGCCAAGGATCGCTATTGTAAAAGCGTCCTGCGTGAGTGTTTTCGTCGTCGGGATCTTCATCTCCGAGACGTGATTGGAGAGATTCAGATCGATCTCGGCCACTCAAGAGGAGTTGGAAGGCTCCGACTATTGATTCGAGCCCAGAAAACTTCCCTGAGGAGTCTCCCTCGGGAGTGAAGAAGGCAAGAAGAGCATTCTTTCAACCAGAGTGAGAGGAGGCAGGATGGAGGCTATGGACTCCTCCCCTCCTCCTTCCCCTCCTCCCGAGAGGATAAAGAGGAGGTTACGAAGAGATTCATGATGGCGATGCAAGAGCAGATTTAGTCTTTTGTAGGAGTTCTGTCAAAGGAGCCTCCTAGAAGGAAAGACTCTTCCCTTCCGATCAAAAGATCCTCCCCCCCAGACGTATGGAGGTATCTGCCGCCAGGATCGATACTCCTATCGAGGTGAGGTTTCCTGTACGAACCTGGATGAACCTATCAGACGTCTGGCACCGGCCAGGAGTGAGGAGTCACCCAGGAGGCAGGAGCCAAGAGCCAGGAGTGAGGAGTCAACCAGGAGGCAGGAGCCACGAGCCAGGAGTGTGGAGGCATCAGGCAGGAGGCAGGAGCCAGGAGGCAAGAGCCAGGAGGCAAGAGGCAGGAGTCAGGAGTCAAGAGGCAGGAGCCAGGAGCCAAGAGGCAGGAGTCAGGAGGCAGGAGCCAGGAGTCCGGAGTCAGGAGGCAGGAGTCCGGAGTCAGGAGGCAGGAGTCAGGAGGCAGGAGTCAGGAGGCAGGAGTCAGGAGGCAAGAGTCAAGAGCCAGGAGGCAGGAGTCGGAGACTCGTTCCTGGAATTTATGACTCTTCTCCAAATAGGAGCTCCTCTCCTTCAGAGCGTAGGAGGTCTTGGAAGGACTCTCCCTCCAAACGTGAACTTTCTCCTTCGTCTGATCGAGGGTTAGACGAGTTGTCTGATGACGACCTCCTGCTAATGAGGGATTCTCGAGTTATAAAGTCTTAGCCTCATTATTGCTTCAAGAGTTTGGAGATTCTCTTAGTCCGGCCCCCCTGATCCCAACTACCTTGACGAGGCGGTGGGGGGCTTAGGGATCCACTGCAGAGAGAGTATGCCCCTTTTACGCCTACACTCTCTGCTGTGGATCCAACTGAACATTGGGACTTTAACTCCTTTACGCCTCCTCCTTATAAATTTTCCCCTTTCCCTTCTTCTTCTTTCGTTGACGACTCTGGCATGGGTTTTAGACTATTGAATTGACTGCTCTTTTAACCTGGAGGAGGGTGTAGTTGGACGGCATGCCACTCCACCCGTAAAATTCAAGTACCTGACGTGTTCGAGCGAGGGGAAAGTCTTATGTCAAACTTCGGTCCCTAGTACTCGGTCGGATCTCGACGGACTGACGAGCGCCTTAAGTGCTGGGGATCAGGTGTATAATCAGGAAGTAACCTCTAGGGGTGGCCCATTAATTTGACATTCCACACCCCTCCCTTGTTGGGCTCCATGGTGGGTGGAGGACTACCTGGCTGAAAAACACTCTCTCGTGTACATGTATACATTATTAGGCCCTAATGTTGATGACCCCAGCGCGGAATTAGACTCGGCTACCGGATTCGCTCAAGAAAATAAGCCCAACATAACAACGATGGCACCATATGAGCCATTAACAAGAAATAATAGAAAAAGAAAAATGTACAAACCCGACCCAACATTAGTTCATTTTGACCACATTTTTGGACACAGATAATTGGTCCAGATTTCTTGTTCTCAAAACAGAGAGGAAAATTTCCTCCTATGTTTTAGAGAACAAATTATTAAGCTTACTCCCTACCAGAGAAATGAGTTTCAGAGCACTGAAATTTAATGGAATGGCTGATTGAGGCCACAACAAAAAGGCCCAGTCAGAAGCATATCAGAACATTAAAGAAATTCAAAGGGATAAAAGTAACGGTGGAAAGCCATGACATGCTCAACTATATCCAAGTACAGTTGTACTACCCCAAATTGAAAATGAGGAAGAATTACCAGAAAAGCATATTATATTAGAATCACTAAAATTAAGATATGACAATATTCACGATCTGGAGTTATATCAAATTCCAAGTAAAAAAAACCAAGAAGTTTCCATCAAAATAGTAAAAATCAAGTTCACAGGCCAAAATTACCAGCAAAGATTAAAATACTTGGTCAAAAACAGAGAAGTACGCCCTCAGTACCGAAACCACTACATGATAAAAAATGTTGTAAATTTGGTCACACATTCAAGAAATGCCAAAATGAAGAAATATGTGCAGTGTGTGGTTCAGAAGACCATAGAACTGAGTGGAATTGCCCAAATATTAAATGTGCTAACTGTGGACTTGCTCACCATGCAAAGTCAAAAAGAATGCCCATTCTATATGTATAATACAGAATTAAAAACTTCTGATGAGTAGAACTGGAATGGCAGCAAGAAGAGGCTAAGCTTGAGTTAAAAGTTAGAGGGATACTTGACCCAAGCAGAAATCCATCATATAAAATTATGTTAAAAAATAAGGTTCCCCAAATATCTGAAGCTTGTTTAGAAAGTAGGAATCTAATACCTGAAACCACAATAAAAAACAAATATGCTGCTCTATCATCCTTAGATGATCATGATGCCAATACTTCATGTATAGAGACAGCACCTTCCAATGTAGAAATTGCTGATGAGTTTCCCACCAGATCAGAGAGCAAGGGGGAAAAAGGCGAGACCCTGAAATGGGACCCCTCCGAAATCAAAAAAACTTGACAACAAAGAGGACTCCATCCTCTAAAAAGTAATATAGATAGTATTGAAGTAGAAGCTGAAACATTAATCACCTCACAACTAACGATTTCTTAGAAAATAACAACATTGTCCATATAACTCCATCACCCATAATAGGACAAAGAGGGAAAATCCTTAACTCATCCTCAACCCCAACCAAGTAGTAGTATTCATCATCAAGCTGCCTCTGTTGAAATAGACTCCTCTCCCAGTCTCAGTAAAACAAACAATACACTAACCAATCACTCAAAATAGAAATGCCTTATCCACGCATGATAAATTATGTGGATGTAATGAATGTTTCATTGTTCAGTTGAATACAATGAAACTTCCATCAACAAGCAGCCTCACTAATATGATTAATAATTTCATCAAATTCAAAACTAAAAACCAACAGGAAAATCTTGAAAAACACTCCGAAGATTGCATGTGTGTAGACCATCTTATTAAAACTCGCTCATCGAGTGCTAGAGGCATAGAACATTTATTGGAAAAAATAAAACAAAAACAAAAGTCCCAAGGAGCAGTTACAAAGAGACTTAACATAAAGTCAAATATTAAGAAACCTGCAGCTTTACACGAGTATGCAACCACAAAAGTAAGAGGAAGTAATGTTCTGCTTGACAGAGGCCTTCCCCCACAATAACATTCCGCGCTTATATTATTCAGTGGAACGTAAATGGTTTAAAACAGGATTACAAATAGGAGAAATTCAAAGATTATTAAAACAATATGAACCTATAGCAATATGCTTGCAACATTACAAATGAAAATGTCTCGAGAATAGGCAATTATTACATTAGCATCACATTCAGTCCTGATATGAATACATTAGGAACAGCAATTTACGTCAATAACCGAATTACTTACGAAAAATATATTGACTAATAGTTCTGAATTCCAACTATCTGGAATTAAACTTCATATTAACAACTCTACTTTTAATTTGTATAATATTTACAACAACAAATTCATGTAATTATGATTTACAAAATCTACCTCAAGTATTACCGAATATACGTGATGATTTTTTAATAGTTGGAGATTTTAACGCCCACAGCCCATTATGGGATTCCTTTTGCAATGAAACAGATTCACATGGTAACAAAATTGAGCATATGATTGACAATCATAATCTTTGCATTTTAAATGATGGAGACATTAGCACTTACTTTTCGAAATCCCATGGAAGTTTTTCATCCATAGACTTAAGTATTTGCTCACCTAATATAGTGGACAGATTTGATTGGAATGTTTTAGATGATCCATATACCAGTGATCATTTTCCAATTTTGATATCCTGTTTGGGACATACCCCAACACCAACTATCCCGACGATATAATGTAGATAAGGCAGACTGGGACCAGTATAAACTTTAAAACCAGCAGATCATCCATTTACAGCAGTACAAGGTCATGATGAGACAGTAGATTTCTTCACAAACTTTGTAATTACAGCTGCTGACGAATCTATTCCTAAGTCAACTACTAATCCCAAGAAACACTCAGTACCCTGGTGGTCTGACACTATACCACCTGATACAAGAAAAACATATTATAGGTAGAAGATTAGAAACCCTGCATAATAGATTTAATGTCATAAGTAAAAGACCTCTAAATTTTGAGAGCACTGCCAAGAAACTTGTAGACATTACTATAGAAATCAGTCTACTAAAACCTCATTACAATCGGATCTCGGCAAGATTCAGAAGGGAAGCCATTAGAGGAAAAATAATGTCATGGCAAAAATATGTATCTAGCATATCTGATACAACCTCAATAAGTAATGTCTGGGAAAAATTTAGGAAAATTAATGGATCTCATATTAGATCTCAGAGACATACACTAATACATAATGGCCAACCAGTACATGATAGTAACGCCATTTCGAATATTTTAGGGCGTAACATCCAAGCAATAAGTAGTATAATCAATATAGATGATCACTTTCGAACCATTAAAGCCCGTGAAGAAGCTGTTCCATTGAATTTTGAAAACATTAGAGGATATATATTATAACCAGATTTTCACAGAAGAGGAATTTGAATATGCTTTATCTAACTGTAACTCTTCTGCTCCAGGCCCAAAGACAACGTAAATTTTGAGATGATAAAAAACCTGGCTCTGTTAGCAAAACAAAAAACATACTTATTGAAGCTTTATAATCATTTATGGGTAAATCACCTGTTCCCAAAAGCATGGAAACATGCTATAATCATACCAGTTGTCAAACCAGGGAAAGATCCAAGCAATCCTAATAACTATAGACAATATCCTGACAAGTTGCTTGTGCAAATTGCTAGAAAAAATGGTAAATTATAGACTAAACTGGTGCCTACGTAAGAATAAGAAAAGACTCTGTCTTCAACTCAATTTGGCTCACAATCTGAAAGATCTACTTTAGATTCACTTTCCCATCTAGAAAATTATATACGGAGAGGGTTTGAACGTAAGCAAATTACAGTTGCCATATTCTTTGATATCCAAAAAGCATATGATACGACCTGGAGATACTCAATTTTAAAGTCCTTACACGAAAATGGTTTTAGAGGGCACTTACCAATTTTTATCGAGAATTTTATCCATGAAAGAACTTTTCAAACACGAATAAATAATGTATATTCTGACTCCTTCAATTTAGATTGTGGAGTCCTCAAGGGAGTGTTTTGAGTGGAACTCTTTTGCTCTAGCTATTAATAACATCGTAAAGCAGTTACCACAGGGAGTACAAAATAGCTTGTATGTAGATGACTTTGCTATATATTATTCCTCAAGCAGTCTTCGTCATCTACAAAGAATTCTTAATAAAGCTATCAAAAACATCCACAACTGGACTTTGTCAGTAGGCTTTAAGCTCTCTATAGAGAAAACCCAAGCAATTATGTTCTACAAAAATAGTAGATGGAAACAGAATCAAAGACATAGATCTTAAATTAGGTGATAGCCTCATTCAGTTTAGTAATACTATAAAATTTTTAGGCTTGGTATTTGACACTCATCTTAATTGGAAAGCACACATAGCCTTTGTAAAAAATAAATGTAATAGTGCCTTAAATTTGATAAGAAAATTGTCTCATACTACTTGGGGAGCTAAGAGACAAACATTGCTTTATGATATATAGAGCACTAGTTTTATCCAAAGTGGATTATGGAAGTCCAATTTACGGGTCAGCATCACAAAGTACCTTGAAGTCCTTAGACTCTATCCACACTCGAGGCTTGAGACTTGTAGTGGAGCCTTTAAATCTCTCCAAACACTTCAGTATGTTGTGAAGTGGGGCGAAACCCCCATTATCCCGTACATCGTGATCTTGTAAAACAATGAGAAGTGCTTTAAAGATAACGTCCACTGATTCCCCCACAAAAAAAACTATTGGGCATGCGAGATATATTTTTATTAGTAATCACGAAAACCACCTTTTCCAATAAGAGCTAATAGGTTATTGGAATCTATTGGCCTTAGAGTAAATATACTCCCACCCCAAATCAAATTTCCACCTCATGGATGATGAAGAAAATCAAAGTATGCTCTAAACCTTTATCATCTATCAAAAAAGCAAAAAATTATACTTCAGATCGCTATAAACAGTATACATTAGAACACATTCGAAGTAAAGGCCCACATAAAGCAATATACAACTGATGGATCCAAATCTTCTGCAGAGTTGGTTGTGCTGCAGTGTCATCATACAAAATAAGTCAGAATTCATCAATTTGCCAATGAAGCAACTGTCTTTACTGCTGAGTTAACAGCAATATATTGGCAATCAATCAAATAAAATTGACAAATAATAAACTGAATAATAAATAATATATTCTGACTCAAGAAGCGCAATTGAATCCCTCAAGAGTTATTCACATAAGAACCCTTTAGTAAAGGAAATTAAACAAATCATCATAATAAATTATATTCACGTGGGTTAACATTGAAATATGCTGGATTCCTGCCCATGTTGGAATCCAAGGTAATGAAAAGGCAGATGAAAAGGCCAAGTCTGGGATAAATTCACCAATTTTTGACAATAAATTGCCTGCTACAGATTATATAAACTCAGTGAGGCAGTGCATAAAAACAAAATGGCAAAATCTGTGGGATAGTGAAGCAAACACCAATAAATTAAAGTGCATCAAACAGAAAGTAGACTTGTGGAATACATCAGTACAAAATGAAAAACGAGCTGAAGTAATATTAAACAAGATTACGAATAGGCCACACAAGACTAACTCACGAGTATCTATGATAAACTCCACAAGGGAACATCCTCATTGCAATGTGTGCAATGCAATTTTAACAGTCAAGCATATTTTATGTGAATGCCTAATTTTTAATAGAGAGAGAAAATTTATATTTAGGCAATAAATCATTATCGAAATACTATCAGAATCAGATAATTTTTCTTTATATAGAATATTTAATAGTTTTAAAAAAAGACTAATTTGATTAATAAGATTTAACATATACCATTTAAATAGAGACTTTTGTCATTATTATCTATTTCAGTCTTTTATAAGTTCAATTCATATTTTTAATTCCAACCTCATATATCACTTAATAATCCCTCATTTATCATTAATTATTATAATTCATTAACTTCATTCCATACCATTCCATGTTGTAGACATAACATTTTATGAGCGTATTTTTAAATATTTTCTCCCGAATAATTTCGGGCCAGCACTGTAAGAGTCTGATTAGACTCATTGGGCTGGTAAATCTTAACTTTATAATAATAATTCTTAGTCCGGCGGCTCCGCCTCCTCCTCGTCTCGCTCTTTTTCGAGCTCGGCTACGGCAAATCTTCGGCCTTTTTGAAAATGAGCCTGCTATATCGATGAAGAAGGCACTCCATTCTTTAGATTCTTGGATGGACAAGAAGAAAGAGTTAGGAAAGACGGTATTCTGCATGCCTCCTTCCAAACTACATGGAAAGAGAGGTATTTGGTATGGGACAGGAGAGGACTATGGGTCTTTCTCTACCTGCCTCTGCAGATGCGGACTTTTCCAATTTAGTGGAGGCCTCTAGACGTCACTCCTTAGGATCGGTCAGAGCGACGTGGAGCACTTCAGAGTTGAACCACTTTCTAAAGGGACTTTTTTGTCACTTGAGAGGTGTTCAACTTTCTGGATTGGTCATGGAGTTCTGGCCAACAAATCTAAAGATCCGGAGTTTCTTAAAAACCCAGAGATTCTCCATAGCGTCCTGTCTTGCATGGACAATGCAGTACAGGACGGTTCGGGTGAAGTGGCTTCCCTTTTTGGTGCTGGTCTCCTGAAAAAGAGATCAGTATATGGATCCCTATTATCAAAAGGGGTTTCTCCGAGCCAGAGGACTGCTTTATTGTTCGCCCCCTCTATCGGATCATCTGTTTCCTTCTCAGTTAGTGAAGGATATATCTCGTCGCTAACTGAGAAGGCGACACAAGACCTACTAACACAAACGTCCAAGAAAGGACGCCCTGTAGTGTCGGCGATTAAGAAGGACACTCGTCCTCCTCAGCAGCCCTTTCGTGGAGGTACAGCGGCTCGTCCCCCTGCCAGAAAGAAGAGCTCTGATAAGAGAGGAAGGTCTTCCTTTAGGCCCTTCAAGAAATCCAAATGACTTGTTGCTCCTTCAAGCACCAGTGGGCGCCAGACTCCTGAACTTTGCAGGAGTATGGGCAAAAAGGGGAGCCGACCTTGGTCAGTGTCGGTCCTAAAGAAGGGATATGTAATCCCCTTCGAGAACAGCCCTCCCCTAACATCTACGCCTCGGGAACTGTCAGCGAGGTACAGAGACCCGGTAATGAGAAAGACTCCTTCAAATGGTGGAACAAATGTGGGAAAAAGAGGCCATCGAACTTGTGCAGGATCCACACTCCCCGGGATTTTACAATCGCCTTTTTCTAGTACCAAGGCATCGGGGGGTTGGAGACCAGTTCTGGACGTAAGCGCTCTGAATCGCTTTTGTTCAGAAAAAGAAGTTTTCGCATGGAAACGTCCGCCTCAGTAATGTCGGCTCTTCGTCCAGGAGATTGGATGGTCTCTCTGGACTTGCAAGACGCATATTTCCACGTTCCCATTCACCATTTGTCAAAGAAATATCTTCGTTTTGTAATAGGAGACAAGATCTTTCAATTCAGGGCTCTGTGCTTCGGTCTGTCTACAGCTCCGCAAGTATTTCACCAACCTGATGGCGAATGTGGCAAGATGGCTTCACTAGAGGATAAACAGCTCCCTCTCTTTGGACGCTGGAATGATCAGGGCCAAGTCGGAGATTCAGTGCTTGGAGGACTTATCAGTAACAAGGAACATGATAGAATCGCTGGGATTACTCGTGAACCTCGAGAAGTCGCAGCTGATCCACCCCAGCCAGAGCTTGGTCTATCTGGGGATTCAATATGGATTCTCGGGGTTTTCGAGTATTTCCTTCGCGAGAAAGAATCACTCGAGTTTGTCAAAAATAAAAATCGAGCTTCTTAGAGAAAAAGAACAGTTCAGCGAGGGATTATCTGAGCCTCTTAGGACCCTGTCCTCACTAAAAAGAAAATTCTTCTCTCTGGGGAGGCTTCACCTTCGCCCTCTTCAGTTTTTCCTGAAAGGGGTGTGGAGTTGGAAGTACGGGACAACTCTCGGACATCTTCCCGCTTCCACAAGAGGTAAAGGATCATTTGAAGTGGGTGGATCCTTCCTCTTCAAAGAACGAAGGCGTATCGCTTAGCCTGCAGAACCCAGACCAAGTGTTATATGCCGACGCTTCGGAGTCGGGATGGGGAGCGACGTTAGGAGCAAGGGAGGTGTCAGGCACCTGGACAAAGGAACAGGTGTCCTGGCACATCAATTGCAAGGAACTAGTGGCCATACACCTAGCCTTAAAGTTCTTCGAAGAGATAGTCAGAGGCGAGGTGATACAGATAAACTCGGACAACACCAACACGGCTCTGGCTTCATACGCAAGCCAGGAGGCACGCACTCTTTCCTCCCTCTTTCAGTTAACAAGACACCTGTTTAACCTGGACAGAAGAAAGAGGGCATAACTCTCCTCACAAGATTTGTTCAAGGCATCACGAATGTGAGAGCGGACAGACTGAGCAGGAGGAATCAGGTCCTTCCCACAGAATGGACTCTACACGAAGAAAGTGTGTCGAAGTCTTTGGTCCCTGTGGGGGAGACCTCACATAGACCTGTTTGCAACGTTTCCTCTCCAAAAGAATAGAGATCTTTTGCTCTCTAGTGGAAGATCCGAGAGCCTTCGCAATAGACGCGTTTCTCCTGGATTGGTCGGGTGTGGACGCATAACGCCTTTCCCCCGTTCAAGATCCTGGGGAAGTGCTCAGGAAGTTCGTAGCTTCGAAGAACACGAAGTTGACGCTAATAGCCCCATTTTGGCCAGCCCAGGAAATGGTTCACAGAGGTACCTGGATGTGGATAGTGGACTTCCCCAGATCTTTTCCAAACAGACCAGATCTACTCAGACAACCCACTTCGAGAGGTTTCATCACAACCTTTCGACTATCGAAAGACTTGTCAGAGCGAAGGGCTTTTCTCGCAAGGCTGCGGGCTCTATCGCTAGAGCCCGCAGAGCTTCGACGAGAAGAGTATACCAATCAAGTGGGAAGTCTTTAGGAGGTGGTGTAAGAGTCAGAAGCTGTCCTCCTCCAGTACCTCTATAGTGAATATTGCCGATTTCCTCCTCTTTCTGAGAGAATCACACCTTTCTGTCTCAACAATAAAAGGATACAGAAGCATAGCTGTTCTTCAGTATTTAGGTAATCTTATGGTTTAGATGATTGCAAGCAACAAAGATCTAAACATCGATCCTAAATTAGATCCTTTGAAAAGCTTCAAAGGCAGCTACTCCTAGAACACCTAGTTGGAATCTAGACGTGGTACTGAAATTCCTTTCATCGGATAAATTCGAGCCTTTACATCTGGCTTCCTTCCCGCGACGTCACTAGGAAATGCTTATTCCTGGTGTCTCTCGCTACAGCCAGAGGCGAGCGAATTGCACGCTCTAGATTCCACAGTGGGGTTCAAAGGAGATGCTGCCATCTGGTTCTTTCCAGACAATGTTTCTGGCAAAGAACGAAAACCCGTCAAAACCGTGGCCCAGAAGTTTTGAGGTAAAAGGCCTATCTAAACCCTCGTAGGCAGAGAGATAGAGAGGTCTCTCTGTCCAGTGAGAGCTCTTAAATATTATTTGAGAGGAAGGAGAGACAGATGGGAGCTTGTCAACAAGGTCTTTGGTGTGCGGTGAAGAACCAAAAAGACTCATGTCCAAGAACGCCTTGGCTTTCTTTGTGAGAAGCGTAATTACGGACGCTCACAAGAACTGCTCGGAGGAATCCTTCGGTCTTCTAAAGGTCAAGAACCCATGAGGTGAGAGCAGTAGCAAACGTCCTTGGCGTTCCAAAAGAATATGTCTCTAAAAAATATCATTGAGACTACATATTGGAGGTGCAATTCAGTGTTTGCATCTCATTATCTGAAGGATGTTAGAGTGACCTATGAGAAGTGGCTTCTCGCTAGGTCCATTTGTATCAGCAGATACAGTGCTGGGTGCTGTCTTGGAGCAAGACTGATCCTTAAATATTGTGTTTTATCGTACATAAACCCTCTTGTCAGAATATGTGCTTGGTTTTCTATTAGCAAGCTCACTGATGTCGCACGGGAGCATAGTGTCATTGCTGGGTAGGGGATCAAGGGTATGTATGGCTAGTAGGGGAGTACAAAATTTTTTTTTACATATTAATTTGTAATGAAAGTGTAATTATGTTTCGAGTTTTTGGTTGTTTGTAAGGAGTTCGGGGATAACTCCTTGCAATCTTAGGAAACTAACATGCGGATGTTAGGATCAGGTGATCGGGATCGGTGTTGTGCTCCTTGAACAAGGTGTATTGTCATGTTAGTGGAATAGCACCCAATGACAAAGGCCTTTAGGCTCTGCCGAGTAAGTGGATAAGACCCCATTGGCAGACCCACAAGAAAACTCTTAGGCCATAGATCAATATCTCGTGAGGCTCCTTGAGGCTAAGCAGACTCCAAGGCAGTAGCCGCGAAGTCTTCAGCCTAATAAGGTAGGAACCAAGGTTTATTATTACCTACAACATATGTTGTTTACCTGTCTATTTCAGTAGTTAGCTGTCTCTTACCCACCACCAATGGGTGCTAATCAGCTAAGTATATATCTGGCAGGGAAGTTGAATGTATAAAAATGATATTGTCATGTTACAATAAAGTTTTATACATACTTACCTGACAGATATATACGATTAATGGCCCACCCAGCCTCCCCGCAGGAGACAGGTGGAAGAGAAGAATTCTGATTAGAAAACGGGAATGGTTCCTAGTCCTGCCACCCAGGGCAGGGCGGTAGATCACCTGACCTACCGGTAGCGTGTGCCGCGAAATTTGAAATTCTGTCGGAGACGACGGAGTCTATAGCTAAGTATATATCTGTCAGGTAAGTATGTATAAAACTTTATTGTAACATGACAATATCATTTTCATAGTAAAATTTGTTTCATATATACTTACCAAGTAATTACAGAATGGAGCCCTCCCTTCTCCCCTCTCATGGACATAAAAGCACAAAAGTAGTGATTTCCTTTTTTTTTTTTTTTTTTCTTTTTTTTTTTTGTTTTTTTTTTTTTAATAATAATGCCACATCCATGCTGCCACATGCATGATCAACTCTCATCACTTCCCTTTTCACCCTCAAGACTACAATACTGTTAACAAAAAAACAAAAAAATGCATGATTCCATAACATGAGGATTTTTTTATTTTTGCATTACTAAATGCAAAGAAAATGGTGCAGTTGATAATTACATTGCAGATGTATACATATACCCTTTCTACATTATAAAGTATACACATTGGTAGAGTATTCCCCCATTTTTAACATTTTCTCAATTTAGAATGCATATATTATAAAATAAGAACAGCCATGCACATCCTTTATTATCCCCCAACAATATTTATTAATAATATAAAGTAGTATGAATTTTAATACTTTGTCCAGCCACCTAAGCTGCCAGTGACAGCCCGAAGCCTGTCAGGGATTGATGCAAAGAGGTTGTAGACGACGTGAGGACATCTATGAAACAGTTTTGGGGGTCATACCGTGTCCCATTTTGTCGCCAGCAATGCTGTCGCCCATGAGCGCTAGAGGACCAGCTATTTTCGTCATTGAATATGACCCTTCCTCAAAACTCCAGGTCTTCATTTCTTCAGGTGTTCGTTGTTTTGGAGAGCGACAGGTATTTGTAGTTGAGAGACGGCATAAACTTATAGCCTCTTGTGGTGACGGTGTGGTTTAAAGCTTCACTGTGGATCTTGGATTTGTTGGTTTCGATGGTTCACGCCTGTGAGCCAACAAATCTCTTATCGACCAAAATAATTCCCCTTAAATTAAACATATGTGAAAATATATTAACCCTCTTACGCCGGAGCCCTAAAAATCAAAAAACGTCTCCCGTATGCCGGGCCTGGTTTGGAGTGAGCGCGGAAGTGGAAAAAATAATTTTTTCAAAAAATTACAGCGGCGCGTACTTTTGAAGATTAAGAGTTCATTTTTGGCTCCTTTTTTTTGTCATTACCTGAAGTTTAGAATGCAACCATCAGAAATGAAAAATAATATCATTATCATATGTAAATAATGCGAATATAATGGTAGCGAAAAAAAAAAAAATTCATACATAATTGTATTCAAATCACGCTGTGCAGAAAACGGTCAAAGCTAACCAGTTACTTTTTTTTGCGTTGTATTGTACACTAAATTGCGATCATTTGATATATAATACATTGTAAAACAATAAAGCAACACCGGAAAAAAATATTATCACAAAATGATGTACGAATTCGTAACGAGCGGACGTAAAAAAATGTTTATTTTCAAAAAATTCACCGTAATTCTAAATAATGTTCTAGAGACTTCCAATTTGTTTCAAAATTAAGACAAAAATGATTGATATTACGATACTGTAAGAGTTTTAGATTAGAATTGCAGATTTCGACCATTTCGGACGAGTTAAATTTGACCGAATGTCGAAATTTAATATATATATTTTTTTATATGGACATATTTCGAAGATGGAAAAAAGCTACACCTTCAATTATTTTTTATTGTATTCTTCATGAATTTGCGCACATTTTGATATATGAAACTCTATAAAAGGCTAATATTGAAAAGGAGCAAATATTAGGATAATGCCATGTACGTATTTCGGAGACTTGCGGCGCGAATCGGCGCGCGCGGAGTGAAGGTAAATATATTTTTTCAAAAATTCACCATAAATCACAATATTGTTTTAGACTTCAAATTTGTTTCAAAAAATGAAGAAAAATGACAGAAATTACTAGGCCGTAAGAGTTTTAGCTTACAATTGCGGTTTTTAACTATTTCGGTAGAGTCAAATTTGACCGAACGTGGTTTTTTTTCTATTTATCATGATTTATATGCAAATATTTCGAAAAAAGAGAAAGCTACAACCTTCAATCATTTTAGTTGTATTCTACATGAAATTACGCACATTTTTCATATATAAAACTTATGTAACAGCTAATTTTAAATGGTGCAAAACATTTCGACAATCGCACGAAAAAAATTCTGATTTTTTCGGAAGTACCCACCGCGCGAAACGTAATGATTTTTTTTTTTTCATGAATTCACCATAAATCGAAATATTGTGCTAGAGACTTCCAAGTCGTTGACAAAATGAAGGTAAATGATTGAATATTACTAGAAATATAAGAGTTTTAGCTTACAATTGCGTTTTTTCGACCATTTCGGTAGAGTCAAAGTTGACCGAAAGTTGAAATTTTTGCACTTAACGTTATTTATATGAAAAATATTTCAAAACTGATAAAAGCTACAACCATGGGTTGTTTTTGTTGTATTGTGCAGGAAATTGCGCACATTTCCATATATAAAACTTTATGTAACGGCAAATTTAAAAGGGTGCAAACATTAGGACAATCGCACGAAAAAAATTTATCGGAAGAGTTATCGCACGAACGTAAGGAAAAGTTTTTTCATAAATTCACCATAAATCGAAATATTGTGCATAGAGACGTCCAATTTGTTGCCAAAATGAAGGCAAATGATTGAATATTACTATAATGTAAGAGTTTTAGCTTACAATTGCGTTTTCTCGACCAGTTCTGTAGAGTCAAAGTTGACCGAAGGTTGAAATTTTTGCACTTATCGTTATTTATATGAAAATATTTCAAAACTAATAAAAGCTACAATCATGAGTATTTTTTAGTTGTTTTGTGCATGAAATTGCGCACATTTTTCATATATAATACTTCATGTAAAGGATAATTTAAAATGGTGCAATAATTATGTCAAAGTGACGAAATAATTTCCGAGATGTGTCCTGATACTTTTTAGTGCGATAAAGAAAGAATTCGCGCTTGCTTGCGCCTGCGTAACGATTGTAAACAAACAACGCCTTGATCCGTGAAAACTCCCAGCATCCCCCAAGGCGCGTGATACAAAAGTTTTCGGCTGGTAGGCCTATAAGTATTTTTCCCGCGAATTTTTAAAAAAAACCTTTTTTTGAGCGACGTATGATCTCCAAATCGGCATACGGGAGACATTTTGACTCGACATTTAATACGTCAATCGGCGTAGAGGGTTAATTCCAAGAGAGCGAATTAGATATTAAAGGACATATGCAGCTCGATGTATGTATATGAATCACGGAATTAATGTGATATGACTCATATAATGGCTACATGTGGACAAAAGCACTACAACGTTACCGAGGTTGAGGTGGGTTGATGCCGACTCCAAAACAATGAACACCTGAGAGCAACAGGTATTTGTAGTTGAGAAGTGGCATAAACTTATAGCCTCTTGCGGTGGCAGTTTGGTTTAAAGCTTCACTGTGCATCCTGGATTTGTTGGTTTCGATGGTTCGTGCCCGTGAGCCAACAAATCTCATATCGACTAAAACATTCCCCTTCGATACATGTGTAAGATCACAACACATGTTCCAGTTTCATACTTTGCTACAAGTTCTTTCTTGAATTCTATAGTATTTCTGGATTTTTTTCATGAAGGGCTGGCACTTGGAAGTTTCTTTGGGCCCATGATGGCTTGTTTGCAATCAGTTTCACAAGCAAAAATAGCACAAAACACAACTAACATATGTGCAGTGATGTGGACTGCACGCAAGGTGATGCTTTGTTTGGGCGCTCGGTTTGGGGTCCAGTCACATGGTGGGCCCCATTAGGAGCGTTTCTGAGTGTACGAAATCCAAGGAAACGTATGAAATCTGAGAAAAGAATTTTGTCTGGAAGTCTACGAAAATCGAATCGTATGAAAACTGAGGTTCCAATAGGATGTACGCCAATTCAGTGTCAACAGTAAAATCCAATTAGGCAGCTTATGTTGCAAAAGGGATCATTTCATTAACAAAACAGAGATTGCAACTAGTGGAAGATACAGAAAAGCTTTTGTTAGTGTGGATAAATAAAAAACAATTACAGTGCCCTCCTGGCTTGGAGGACCAGTTGTAGGATGAATTTAAATTCATCGCTTTGAAGTTCTTGCCCCTTAATACCACTCCTCTCATCCAGCCCATGGACCAATAAATCATCTCAAACTTTAAGAAACTTTACACACAGAGGCATTGTTCCAAAGGTGCTTTGAAGTGACGTCAGACACTCAATTCACCCTAAGAGAGTTCTGGAAAGATCACTTCAGCATCTTTAATTGCATAGGTCTTATGAATAAGGCTGGGCAGGAAGTAACTTCCAGGACAATGAACAATGCTTGGAAAAAATGTGGCCAGAGTGTTACCTCGAGAATGATTTTGAAAGATATGAGGTTGACCCTTATGACCCTATGCTTGTTGTGGAATCTGTTCTCTCTGGGGAAGTCCATGGGCTTGGATGTGAGTGACGAGGATGTGGAAGAGTTAGTGGATGCCCACAGGGAAGAGCTAACTACTGAGGAGCTGCAAGGCCTTCAGCAGGAACAGCAACAGATGGCAGATGAGGAATCCGAGGAGGAGGAGGAAGAAGATAGAGGGGATACTGTGCCTACTTCAGTGATTAAAGAAATGTTTGCCAAGTGGAGTGATGTTAAAAATTTTGTTGAGAAATTTCATCCTAAGAAAGTCGTTGCAATCCGTGTCTCTAACATTGTTAATGACAATGCATTGTATCACTGAAAGCAGATTTTAAAGAGGTCCGAAACAAATGTCTCCGGTTAGTTTTATCGTGCGACGGGTCCAGTGTGTCTCAAACTGGTCATAGTGTCAGTAAAAAACGAAGTGGGGGAAGTAGCCCCAGACAATGCCACTGAAAAATGCCACTAAAAAACATAGAGAAGTAACCCCAGATAGGTTCTTGATACCTGAAGTCCTTTTGGAGGGGGATTCCCCTTCCAAACAATAACCTCTCCTCCTCCCTCTCCCCTCCTCTCCAGCTTCCATTCATGGTGTGAATTTTCCCCTCATATTCTTACCCTATTATTTAATACACCCTTCACTGCTGTAAAATTGAGTATTAATTGTGTAATGTTTCACAATCCAAGTTTTAGATAGCCAAGCCAAGGCAACGCCATATGACAACTTCACTGGGTTTATCTGTGTTTAAACATCACCACACATTTATATATTCATTTAGTTATTTATTTTGCCACTTGAGGGTTTATGTTTCATTGTTTCAAATTAGAAATAGGACATTTAGCCTAAGGTTGTCGCAGTCTACTTGAGTGTTGACTAATACAAATATTTACCGTATGATGACATTTCTTACTGCACATTATATTACCAGATCTGCAACCCTACTCAACACCTGCCAGGACTTAATGAAGTTCTTCAGCCAACTGTACCTATTGTTTCCCAAAAGTGGGCGGGATAATCACCTCCAAAAAAAATAACAGAAGCGCTACCGCAAATTTCAGATTTAAGCTGCCACATGAGTGAAAAAGTAGAGCCATGTAATTACTTGGAAAGTATTTATGAAACTTAATACAGGTAGTCCCCGGGTTATTGCGGGGTTTCCATTCCCAGCAATACTTACAGTGCTGTAAGTCTGGGTTACAGTGTCATAAGCAGGTTACGGCACTGAAAACTGTGGTCAACGGCGCTATGAGTCCAGAACAACATAACCCAAACCAGACGTAGCCCGGAAACTGCTTGTATTATTATGAAAATACCATTTTAAGTGTTTTATTGTTTATATTTTATAGCCAAGAATCTGTTCATAATCCTTTTGTACATTCAAGATTTTCTTAATTACTATTACTTTGAAACATTAATATTGCAGTGCTGAATTACTGTTACTAACATTTGATCAATATTTGCAGACGTATCAGCATAGGCGAGTCGTTTCTTGCAGCCGATGGTGTTTTGATGACCTTGCAGAACATCACTGAAGGATTGGTAGTGTACCCAAACGTAATCAGTCGGCATATAGCACAAGAGCTACCCTTTATGGCATCAGAAAATATCATTATGGCCATGGTAAAGGCTGGAGGAAATAGACAGGTATGTGGAATGATCTTCCTTATAAGAAATTCTGCTTATTTATTGTATTACATAATCCATGTATGTACACAATAGACAGTGCTGTCACTATTGATGTAGTATTGGAAATGAAGGAAATGTTTTCTTATTGTCCACTTATACATGTACAGTGGCCCCCCCTTTTTAAATGGGAATAGTTGCAGAACCTATTGCAGAAATGCATAAATCCCCTCTTAAAAACGCATATAGAACTGGCTTACAACTGCCAAATACCTTGTAACCCCAAATAAAATCCTTATAACTGCCTATTTTAAAATTTCACTGCTTAATTTTATAGTTCAAACAAAATATACCTTAAAGTATCATACTACAACAATTTAATATCATTTCAAACAAAAAATATACCATAAACCATCATCCAAAAACACCCTAACCTTACATTAAGTAGGCTATATACAACCCTAAAATGCTTATAACTGCGTATTTTAACAGTTCGTCACCAAACTTGACATTAAAAAAAAATATACCTCAAACTATCATCCCAGAATACCCTAATATCTTTTCAAAGTCATGTTCCAAAATTAAGTACCAGCTTACAACTGTTACTCTTAAGTATCCCCTATCATTCAGATACGCATGTTTTCTTTGGCCTTCATAACTTTGCACTTGGTGTACATTTTACGTATATTGGTATTTTCTATATTGTAAGATGATTTTGAAATTATATTTACTGTACAGGTGCATATTTTAGGATAGTACTATTCTGTATGGAGCATATCTAAAATTCTACTGTGGTAGTTTAGATTGACGGGACGCTTTCATACCTCCAAACAGAATGCTAGGGTGTTACTTCTTGTTAGTATTTTTGTGATTACTTACAAATATGTACAATTATGATAGAAAAATTACAACAGCAAGGTTTATGTTGATTTGTAGTCTGTTATGACCATCTCCCATAAATTTATTATAAAACTCTCTCTCTCTCTCTCTCTCTCTCTCTCTCTCTCTCTCTCTCTCTCTCTCTCTCTCTCTCTCTCTCTCTCACACACAGTATACATACGTTAATGAGAAAACAGCAAAATATCTATAACACATTGTTTCACTTACAGAATCCAGTCATGTATACATTATACGTACGTATATAGTACTTGCACTGTATTGATCTAATCACTTCTCTCTCTCTCTCTCCTCTCTCTCTCTCTCTCTCTCCTCTCCTCTCTCTCTCTCTCTCTCTCTCTCTCTCTCTCTCTCTCTCAGTAGTATACAGTAGCTCACTGAGATAATGGATTAAAGTTTCTGAGCCGACCCCATTAGTGTAAAGAAACTTCGATATTTCGTTGTATATATCCATGAATATACCCCTTAAACTACTGTAATATGGTTATAACTGCCTATTTTAACAGTTCACTATCTAATTTGATATCTAACAAACGTACATAATGAATTATCATTCTAAACCAATTAGAAATAATTTCAAACAGAAATACACCCCAAACCATCCCGAAACCCCAAGAGTCAACTTTTAGAACTTGCGATAAAGCTGTATTATATAAACAAACAGTATCCATAAAGTAAGATATAGCTTTATTGTAAATTTAAATTATAAACTGCTAAACAGTTAAAGCTTTAGCATAATTTTTAAGAGTTGATAGCAATGTAAATTAATGAAGGAACATTAACAGTAAGTTTTACCTATCTGTACAATTAAAATGGAAAATATTTGAGTAGAATAACCAATAAAAATTACTGCATACACGCGTGATTTTATCAAGTATCTCATGTACTAACCTCTTTTCCTCCATCTCTTTATTGCATCCTCTAGTTAAATAAGTTAAAAATGTAAAAGAGAATGATAAATGTATTGTTAGTAGCATTGCAACTAAAGGAGAAACAACTCTTTTGCTAAGAACAACCGAATCACATTTCAACCATCGTACGATAATTAACAATCACTGTAGTTAGGTTACAAATGATGTTAAATAGAAAAGAACACATATTTTTACACTATTCTGTTTGCTAGGGAGAAAAGATCGGCAAGGAAATATACTACACCATACTATTACATTTAAGCTGAAAGTTGTAGCTGAAGCTGAGAAAATGTTCAAGCTGCATAGTAAATATTAATAATTGTGCATTTGTAACATGGACTAAACTCTCATAAGCTTCGATATGGCATCAAACTCAACTGTAAATAAAATTGGAGAAAAAAGTATATTTTTATCAAAACTATAGAGCATAAAAGAGCACATTTTATTGTTGTTTTTCATGCTGATAAAAGATGAATACATAAAGCTCATATGATGAAATCAAGAGAAAGTATCGAACTGAATGTCTTGATTTTATACAAAAATAAAATAAAAATAAAGTTACCCAGCACCATCCACTAACAAAAAGAATAACTAAATTTAGTTCACAACAAAACCTATTTAAAGTCATATTTTGACTTAAAAACACATTGTATAATGAAATATACATAACCCTGTCTTATATATATAAAATATCTAGAAATTCATTTACACTAACCAGAAGTAAGAAAATCGCTCTGAACTGAGTTAAATGCAGTAAAATAAACTTGAATCATACTCACCCTGATTTCCAAATCAAAACATTGATCACTATGTCTGAATTTTATCATACAATAATGAAAGATTAGAATACATACAGTATTATCGGATACAGTGAAGTAAAAATAACTTTTTAAAAGAACCATGGAAAAGATGCATATTTTTTAGGTTTGTAATATGATACTAATAGTGAATATTACATATTCGGCGCTAGATCCAGAGGCAAAAACACTCAATTTTATATTTTCATTTTGCGCTGATATATCCAGAAGTACGATATGCCAAGGTCCGTTATCTCGGTGTGCTGCTGTAATTATATTTTAATGAAAAATACATTAGTAATTAGTGAATATACAGCGTTGGTCTCTCTCTCTCTCTCTCTCTCTCTCTCTCTCTCTCTCTCTCTCTCTCGTCTCTCTCTCCATCTCCTCTCTCTCTCTCATCAGGATTCCTCTATCTCTCTCTCATCTCTCTCTCAGCACAGGCAGTCCTTGGCTTACGATGGGGGTTCCATTCTTGAGACTCGCTGTAACCCGAAAATTGCCGTAAGCTGGAAAATCATAAAAAATCCTGAGAAAACCTTACTTTTAATGCTTTGGGTGTATTAAAAACTATATAAACTGCAGTTTTATTGCCTTTTTCATAAAAAAGCTTCAAATATTGATTATTTTGCATTTTTGGAGTCATATCTCTTCTGTCAGATTAGCATCATAAGTGCCGTAACCCTGGAACATGCGTTGTAAACCTGGAAATAAGTTCTGATGAATATAATGAAAAGCGCCGTAACCTCGGAACGTTGTAAGCCGGGGACTGCCTGTATACATATATTTCAATAAAAAATTAAAAATACGGTAATTAGCGAATACAGCGTTGCTCTACAAAAAAAAGGGAATTAGTGATAATTGTAAAGATACAGCCCAAAGAAAAATCCGCAAATTATACTCTCTCTTTTTTTTTTTTTTTCCCCATCTGTCTTTGCACATGGTAACACTGCGCCCTGGGCTTTAAATAATATCCTATTTCGAATATTAACGGTGTAATTCGCATACAGTAAATTATAAAAACACTTTTAAGTTGCAAATGTACACCCAGATATCCTTTTATTTACCTAAATCTTACTAAAACTTACACATAACGTAACTATTTAAAGCCTGGGACGCAGTGTTACCATGCGAAAACACCACAGGCGGATGGACAGATGGAAAAAAAAAACAGAGTATAGGGAAGTTTCTCCAGCAGACAAGTGAATGATATGTTTCAAAAGTCTTCACAGCTAAATGTAATGCAGAAATGTGAAACGTGTAAAAACGGGGCCAGGGCGTGCAGGTGGGTTGAGGGGCACTGTACATATGTTGTACGTACAGTAATAATTTTTGTGTTCGTTTCCTTTAGGATCAAATTTTGACATTTTAATATGAATTTTTTGGATGGCTTACTGTTATACGGTACAGTATCTTGGAAATTTTGGTTTAGGCGAAGGGACCCTAGAAAATTTGTAAATACAGACGCTGACAATGAAGAAATACTTTTGTTTGTTTTCCTTTTCTAATTTGTACTTCTAGATTTTTGTTTAATTTTGTTGATTTTTTAATATTGGGTTAGTGTTTTTGAATGTTGTTAGGTTATTACAAATATATAATCTAAGTTAATCAATGGTACGAAGTTGTTGGTTTTCCTTTTCTAATTTGCACTTCTAGATTTTTGTTTAATTTTGTTGATTTTTTAATATTGGGTTATTGTTTTTGAATGTTATTAGATTATTACAAATATATAATCTAAGTTAATCAATGGTATGAACTTGTCAGGAATGAAAATGTGTTAAAATGAAGTGTTAGCATTCTTATTTTGTTGATGAGTACATTTTTTCATAAGATTTATCATTTATTTTAGCATATTATTTACTATGTGCAGATATTCTTAGTTCTTATAAATCTTTTATTTTAAGTTAACAAGTACATGGTGCATATCTTGTTCCTTATACATCTTGTTATTTTTAAGTTACCAAGTACAACAGTGTGCAGAATAGTTCAGACTGTCTTACTTATGCTTTTATCAGTTGCCTGTAAATTTAAAGACATAAAGACGCAGGTAAGGCCATGTTAGTGGTCATATTTTTTACTAATAAAGAGAAAATGGGAAAAATTTAAGCACACTGTACTTCATTTCAGTCACTTCATGAATATGTTGGGTACCATAGACTTGTATTCATCGTCAAGTACTGGTTTCAATTTTCACAGGACTGCCACGAAGAAATACGCCAGCTTAGCTTTGCAGCAGGCAACAGGGTAAAGCAAGATGGTTTGGACAATGATCTGGTTGAAAGGATAAAGAGTTCATCATACTTTGCCCCCATCCATAATCACTTAGAGGACCTTCTAGATCCATCAACTTTCATTGGCCGAGCTCCACAACAGGTTGGTTAAATTGGTTAAGGGTTATTGTGATTGTGAGAGGAGTTATGGTTGGTTTATCAACTGCTCATGGTAATTGCCTTTTTTGTCTTATAGGGAGCCTTATGAAATTTGGTAATGCATTATTTCATGATGAATCAAAGGTTACACACAACATTTTTTTCCAGTGTCATTAAGTGGCTCATTATACAATTGGTCAATAATTTCATTGTGTTGTAGATACAGAAGGAATTTGAATTTGGTGCATTATGAAAGTGAATGGCTTTCATTCCTGTCAGAACGACTTTTTTTTATTATATAGTATAATGCTGCTGCATCTTGTGCTGATCTCAGTACTAATGATGGTGAAGTGAAAGATACATATACTACAATGCAAAATGCAATAGAAAATATGAAATACCAAAAACTTTATAGTACATAGATGCACATATGCCTATTAAGTAACTTACCCAATAATTACATAGCTATTAGTTTCGCTCGTTCAACAGTTAAAATTTTGAAATTGGCAGATCGCACTAGAATGGTTTGGGGGTAGATGACTTGCCCCTGCCCACTTTCTAGGGAAAAGAGAGATACAACTTAGCAAAGAGCTTCAATTTGTTTCTGACAGGTGAAGTCCAGTGGTTGGCAGCAGTTAATTTTTTGGAGTTCTTACTTTTCTGGTTGTTCTTTATCACAACAGTGAGTGAAGTGTGTCTTTATTGGTTGGATTTTGGCATATTTAGTTAGTGTTTTAGAGACCTTGTTATCAAATCACAACTTCCCCCCCTCCCCCCAAATTTTGACTATTCTAGATGTCTGACTCTAGTGTATCTAGTTTTAGGTAGTACAGACTAAAGAATCCAATAACTCACTTACGAAGTGCATTGCATGGCAGGGGACAGACTTGCGCTGTTGATTTAAGATGTTTAAAAATGGAAAACTCTAGATTCTCACTTAAAGAAATTGGCTAGGGACAAGAACGGGAAGGCAATTGCTAGGGCGGAGAACAGTAAACTCTTAACTAGTCAGGAACTTTCTCTAGCTAAATCAGAATCTGATGTTCCTGTAATTTCTTTAAACCCTGTGACACCTTTAACTGTCCCATCCCCTCCTTTACCCAGCTCCCTAGTTTCCCAACCCAACGCCATTATCAGCCCCGAGTGCAAAATAGATAAGAGATTTGAATTGGTAGTGGAATCAGTTGCACAGTTAGCATCTTAAATGAAGATCCTCTTAGACAAGAAAGTGAGTCGGAGCACCCTATAGCGCCCAGTGCTAGTGAAGTGCTTGCGGAGGAGGTGGCTGCTCAGCCCACCAATTCTCCAAGGCCAAGGTCCGTAACATAGTCCCCAAAACCTGGGAGGAGTCAAACTGGTAGGCTAAGGGAGGTTGGTGGGGTCTTCCCACATTCAGTCACCCCCTCGGTTCAACCTGTTGACGGATCCCGGGTTGCAACCAAGACCCATTGAAAAGGGCTCTCAGTGGATGTGCATAGTATGTTGTCTAGTTCAGAAGCTTCGAATCCCAGGCATCATGGGCTCTGTGGATAAGTCGGGCCCAAAAATGCATGCAGTTGATGAGTATCATTCCTCTCCAGTGCCTTTTAAGAAGAATATGGAGTGACCATTGTGTAGTCACTGGTATAGCCCTTAATGCTTTCATCGGATAACTGGTTAGCAGAAGATTGACCCCTAGTGTCTTAAGCTTCCTGTAAGGCAGTTCTGCAGAAAATTTGCACATTTGCAGTACTTTTCTATGAGAAATATCCACAAATTCCTGGTTTTTTTATCAATTTCATCATAAAATGCACTTTTTGTGATAAAAACTATTAAAAAAACCAAGAAAAAAATTTTTAGTGATGTTTTCTTGAGTTTTAACTAACAAAATAGGCTGTTTTTAGCGCTTTTATAGGGGTTCCAAACATTCGCGGGTTCTAACTATTCACGGGGGGGTCTGGTACGCATCCCCCGCGAATAAGGCAGTCCCCAGTTATCGGCAGGGGTTCCATTCCCGGGGGGTATGCGATGAGCAAAAACCTCCATTAACCGAAATTTGGTGGATTATGGCACCATAATGGCGCCATAACAGCACTTAAGGCGCCGATTACCGGTTATTGGCACCATTAGCACCCTTATGGTGCCGTTAACCGGAACTCAGCCTGTTACGGCACCATAAATCACCATTTTGATGGCGCTAAACAAACCCCATAATACAGGATTGCTGATAGCCGAGTCCGCCGGTAACCAAGGACTGCATGTATTTTTATAGACAGTTCTGTATTTATACTGTACTAAACTAAAATGCTTTTCATTTTTAACTGATTTAACTTGCATGCAGTACGTACAATCATTATGACATACTATTGTCTGGATGGGTAGGAAGTACGGTAGCCAACAGTTTTACCTATCTGCTGCCTGACTGGTAGCTACAGTACGATGCGTTGTCTGTTTTTAAGAAAGAAAGATAAGACAAAGGTAAACTTTATGAAGACAAAAGCCGAGTTACTGAACAATACTTGTCTTTACGTGACAAATGACATGAATGAGAGAGAGAAAGAGAGACAGAGAGACAGTGAGAAAATTGTTAGTTCCTCTATGCTGCTTAATTTTATTATAATTTTTATCAGTGATATATTACACTTTACTAGCATTTTTAAAACACTATGAAGTTGAACACACTTAAACAGTGTGTATATGTGTATACCAGTTGGTTAAAGAGACTCAGATTAGCAGTACATACATATCTTTTCTTGAGAGAGAGAGAGAGAGAGAGAGAGAGAGAGAGAGAGAGAGAGAGAGAGAGAGAGAGAGAGAGAGATTTCAGTATATCCTTTGACTGCCCAGTTATCAACACTTAGACCCACTAAGTTGGCAACACACCATCCCACCCTAGCTGTCAGGTTTCTTGACATATCTGACAGTCTCACCCTCCCCTCTTCCTCCATATCTCTTGAACAAACAGATCGTTGCTTTCTTACTACGTAATTCACTACATACAATGTTTTCTTTAATGAATTGAGATTACATATCGCTGTTTACATTAATATGATATTTGAAAATTATTAAATCATTTATTTATCATGTAAAAAACATACATCTCAGTGAGAGAGAGAATTATTATTTTTATTACTTATGTAATATCATTTAATCTTTTAAACTTAATACAGAATTATGTAATATTAATGCATTGAAAATTAGTAAATCATTTTTGTATCATAAAAAGGGATTTAATCATGAAAATAACATAAAAAAATACACTAATTAGCAAATGTTCATCGACAGAAAAGGCAGTAAGTTGCCAAATGTTTCACTCATACCTTATAGATCAGCTGAACAGAAAAAATCCGCAAATGGGTGAGTCTGCGAATCTTGAGAAAGTGAATATGGGAGGTTGACTGTATCCCTTTACCTTGACGATATGCTCCTACAGTCCAGCTCAAGGGAAGTATGCACAGTGGACCTACGAAGTTGGGCCTTTCCATAAATGAACAAAAAATCACAGCCCTCTCCTCAGGAGATTCAATATCTTGGGATGAGGATAGACTCTCTGGCTTTTCAGGCTTTCCCCAGTCCTGAAAAGAATAGAGTCCTGCCTGAAGAAGGTGGACAAGACCTTGACTTTTAGCGGAATGCTTTGCCAACATGTGGATGAACCTCCTGGGCACCTTGTCCTCATGGAACAGTTTGTCTCTCAAGGCAGGCTTCACATGAGACCCCTACAGTTTTATTTAAAAGTCAGCTGGAACAGAAAGAAATTCCCCAATTCATTCATGTTCTCAATAACCACGGAGATAAAGAAGGATCTACAGTTGTGGAATTGCAGAAGAAGACTATCAAAGAGAAAGTCTCCCCTCCCTCTGAACCCTAGCCTAGAATTGAACTCAGATGCATTGGATCTAGTCTGGGGAGCACTTCTAGGGGGCAGAGAAGTCTCTGGAATATGGGCTCTACAGCAGAAAGCTTGCCATATAAAATGTTACATAATTAAAGGCAATTCATCTTGGCCTCCAATTCTTCCAGTTGGAGGTTTGTGGCAAGACAGTGACAGTCCACACAAGCAACAATACTGCACTGTCATACATAAAATATCAAGGATGAACTCACTCCTATTTATACTAGATGGCAGAGGAACCTCTCCTCTGGTTGAACCAGAACGACACAAAGATAGTAACACGCTTCATTCAAGGGAAACTCAAATACTGGTGGACTAATTGAGCCACCAGAAACAGGTCTTCCCCACAGAGTGGACCCTGGACCCTATAGTGTGCCTAGTCCTCTGGAAGTTGTGGGGAAAACCAATGTTAGACCTCTATGTGACTTCCAGAAACCATTGTCTCCATTGTACTGCTCCCCAGTGCCAGACCCTCTTGCATGGTCAGCAGGACTGGACAGACAAAGAACTTTATGCTTTTCCCCTCATTCAGTATAATCAGACAGGTGCTGAACAAATTTTGAACAGACACAAGTCCCAATGATCTTGATAGCACTGTTTAGGCCAGCAAAAGAGCGGTTCCCAGACCTACTCAAACTGCTGTCAGATTTTCTGAGGTTACTTCCACCAAAACAAAAGCTTTTCAGACAACTGCACTTCAGGTAGTTCTATCAAAACCTGTATTATCTGGCCCTGACAGGTTACAAACTGTCAGGAGATTGCTCAGAAAGAAGGTCTTTTCAAAAGGGGCCAAGTGTAGGAGACAGTCCTCAGAAAAAGTCTACCAAGCAAGTGGACGATCTTCAGAGCATGGTGCAGGAGTAATAATGTCTCTCTACTCAGACCTGTATAACAGAAGTAGCTGACTTTCTGCTGTATCTCAGAACAAATAGAAATATTTTCACTTCTTCTATTAAAGGATACATTCATGTTAAGCTCTGTATTATGTCGTAGAGGAACAGATTTGTCCTCAAACTAGGATTTGTCAGACCTCATCAAAATATTTGATAGCACCAAACTAAAGGAAACTCATTTGTTCCGACACGGCATACAAACCTTCGGTCCTTTTACAATAGGAAGGTACTAGCGGCAGCTGGATAGGTCGTAAGCTTTCGAACAAGGGGTTCGGTAGTTAACTGCTTGTTCGACAGGCGCGCGCGCGCGACTGGGAGGTAAACAAATCACTTTTGCTTTCGGCCTCACAGCGAGTAGACGTGTGTGTTCGACGCTCTCTGCCCGCTTCTCAACGTTTGCTTTCCCTTGAGTATATGGTTGTGTTTGTGTTGAGTAATCATTGTAAGTACAATCATTTCCTCTTTATTTCATCAATGTGATTTATCTGATCAATTATGGAGTCTCCACGCCCCGCTACCCTCCGGAGATTGTGCCCGGGTACCGAAGGGCGTAAATGCGGTAAGTTCCGCTCCTTTCCAGAAATTGATCCCCATATTTTGTGCGCTCGGTGTCGGGGCCGCGAATGTACCCGAGCCGCCGCCCCTGTGAAGTTTGTATGTCATGGTCGGAGGCGCAGTGGGGCTTGTACGAAGGTAGGAAGAAGCGAAGGCCTGCAAAGGAGTCGTCGGAAAGCTCTCCCGCGACTCCTTTGGTTACGGACACTTCGTCTTCTTTCCTGCCGCCCGCTCAGCTCCCACGTTTGGCGCCTTCCCCTTCGGGGGGGGTTTCTAGGTCCTTCTCCTCACCCGATCTGTCGAGTGTGGAGGAGGGCGCGAGATACCCCGACGTTGAGTTGTACTCTGGGTCCTCTATCCGTTCGTCTACATCGCACGGACGGGTAGAGGATCCTGCTAATCACCCGACCTTTGCTTCCTCAGGTGCTGTTGCCGCGAAGGATGACCTCGGACAGGTGTGGGCATCGTTGGGTCTGCAGGGCGTGCCGAGTGTCCAGGGGCTGCTCTACCATCTCGCTGGCTCTGTGGCGGTCACGCATGCTACGGTGACGACCACTACCACGACCCTGTCAACTCCTGGCTATGCTTCACCTCCTCACCTGGTGTACACCCCGCACGCACGGTCTCTGTTACACCAAACTACATCGGTGCAGGGGCCAGTCGCCGTACCACGGGGGAGTGCGATGCCGCCGCCTGGGTTTGCCGTGCTGCCTCAACCGGACTTCGTGTGCCCGAAGAGTCTCGCCCCTGGACCTCCACCAGTACCTAGGATGTCTGTGCCGCTGGTCCGTCCACCTGGTCTGCCTGTACAGCCTGCCGTACCTGCCGTACCTGCCCAGCCGCTGTTTACGGACGTGATGTTGCCGACCACTGCTGCCGTTCCTGTATCTGTTCCTGCCGTCTCCACTGCTGTTCCTGTGATGCCTGCACCTGCTGATGTTGTTCCTGTTCGTGGCGCCGCTGCTCCCGATACCGATCTGTTCGGACAGGTGCGTCCCGGGCCCTGTTGCTTCGGCAAACGCAGCCCCGGCTCCGCCCTGGATGACAGATCTGACATCGGTCCTGAGGAAGCTGACGAAGAAGAAGAAGAAGAGGAGGAAGGTGTCGTCGTCGTCTTCATCGTCTTCTTCGTCGTCGTCGTCGTCTGCCGCCTCTTCCCCTTCATCTTCTAAGGCTCCACCGCCTAAGAAGAAGAAGTCGCCTCCTCCCCCCCTAAGAAGTTCTCCTTCGGGAGCTTCTAAGGGCCCGTCTTGCTCCGGTGAGACGGGGGTTCTTCCGCTGGTCACCCTGCTCCTTCGGGGGCAGGACCCGTCTCTTCTTCCGCAAGGAAGAAGACTACGGGGACCAGAGGAGTGCCGGCTAACACCGGCACTTCCTCGCCTGCTGTTAGTGGTTCGACCACGGCAGCAGGATCCGTCTCGGCCTCTCGTTCGCGAGAGGTACCGAGTGTACGGTCGCCTACCAGCGACCGTGCAGCTAGGAACCAGACCTCTGAGCCAGCTCAGCGTCAGGTTCACGGCACGGAGCGGAAGACTGGTGACAGCCGCTCACGCGACTCTCACCAGACCAGCTCTCGCTCTCGCGGCGATCAGCTGGCTACCCGGGCTGACGTGACGGTCCACGACCGGCCACGGGCTGAGGCTGGGAAGAGGTCCCCCCGTTCGCGCACCAGCCACGGCTGGTACCAGCGACGTGACGCGCCGTGAGGATACGCACCGGTCTCACCGTGACAGCGGAGCTCGCCGGTCGCCTGACCGTCACTCTCACAGAGAGCGATCGGGTACGGCGACCAGCACCAGCTCTTCTGACACACGAGACCGGGGGCCGGGCTGTCCTCAGTCCCAGCCGTTTCTCCACAGCGAGACGGCTCGACCAGGCCTGCAGCTCGATCGCCACCGCGGGTTGACAATCGCCTGCAGTCCTCCAAGCCCACTGGTTCTGCCAGCGAGCGAGGAGGGAGCGTCAGGTCTGCCTCTCCCATACCTTCAACCTCCTCGGGTTACACCGGGAGGAGCGAGGTATTGAGGAGTGATCGTGAGGGGTGCGCCCCTCAGGATCCCACCACGACGTCCTACGTACCAGGCACGGTTCTCGGACCGGCCAGGTCGTAGCACAAGTGGCTGGAGGAGGCCGAGAGGGGTCTGTCGCTGTTCCCCCCCTCGAGGGGGGAGGTCGGGAGCTGCTCCTGTTCGAGGGACTGATGGTCCTACTCCACAGGATGCAGTCACTCCTGAGATTTCAGAGGAACTTTGCCGAGGTAATTGCGCTGATTCGTCAGCACAAACAACCTCGGGGAAGGATCGCCGCTCCCACCATCCGAGCCCACGTCCCCGGCTCGAGGTTCTGGGCCCGAAGAGGGAACCCAGACCGACGGTGGGTTTGCCACGTTCTGAGCTTTGCCGACTCAGTGCTGGACCAGGTAGAATCTCTTGTCTCCGGGCAAGACGGTTCTCTCAAGTCTGGCAGGTCGAGCAAGCTGCTTCCACCTCCTCTGCTGCAACAGCGGCGTTTTTACGTGCCATCTGAGGACCCGATGCCGCCCAAAACAGGTGAACCGGAGTTAGCCAGGCTAACGCCGGGTGTGTCTCTGCAGCAGCTCCTGTCCGAGAACCTATGGTTCTCGCAGCAAGAGGCACTCGGCCTGGAATCCACTGCCATGGCAGCTTTCCAGGCCGTCTCCTGGATAGAATCTGTGGTCCCTCACAGTATCTAAGTCGCAGCCAACTCCGGGAGAATTTCTCCCGAAGATGACTCGGCCTTTAGAGACTTTGCCAGTCTGGGGAAGAGCCATCTCCTTCCTTGCCCACCAGACGGTAAAACCTGTGGGCCAACCTGGTTCTCCGACGTAGGGACGCTGTCCTTACTCGAGTTTCCAGGGCGGCTGGGCGTGAAGCGGCATTGGGACTCCGCAACGGACCTTTACGGAGTTCCACGTCTCTCTTCCCAGAGAGATGGTGGACGCTGCGGTGGACAGACGGCGCACTGACGACAGTGACCGTCTGGTTCACCAGGCAGTCTCGAAGGCTTCTGGGGCAGCCTCGGACTGCGGCCAAGCCAAAGAGCTCGGCTAGCGCTTCCTTTCCACGGTGGCTAAGACGGTAGTCGCGTCGAAGCCCCGTGGAAAGACTCTGTCTTCTTCGACTTCTGCAAAGGGGAGCCGTAACCAGCCCTCCTCCCAGCCCTCCTTCTCCCGAGGAGGCTCTGGGAAGAAGTCGAAGAAAGGGGGGAAACGCTAGGGACGGCGTTCCCCCTCACCTGCTGCCAGGAAGTGGGGGGGTGCCCTGGCCAGCCATTGGGCAACTTGGCAGCGCTACGGCGCCGAGACCTGGATTGTAGATGTCCTTCGGGAGGGATATCTATTACCCTTCGAATCTCGGCCACCCCTCACCTCCAACAGCAGTCGTACGTTCCAGGGTCATCGAAGGAGGTAGCATTGAGACAGGAGATCAAGACCATGCTGAGCAAGAGAGCTGTAGAAATCGTCACGGATCAGTCACCGGGCTTTTACAGTCGACTCTTCCTGGTGGAAAAGTCTACGGGAGGCTGGCGCCCGGTGATAGATCTCTCTCCCCTGAATCGGTTCGTTCGCCAGACCCGGTTCACGATGGAGACGGCACGTTCCGTGCACGACTCCATCAGGGAGAATGATTTCATAGCTTTCAGTGGACTTGAAGGATGCGTATTTCCAAATACCCCATTCATCAGTCCTCCAGAAAGTACCTCCACTTCAATCCTCGACAGGACGGTGTACCAGTTCAGGGCACTTTGTTTCGGTCTCTCAACCGCCCCACAGGTGTTCACGCGAGTGTTCACTCTGGTGTCTGCTTGGGCCCATTCGCACGGGATACGTCTGATGAGGTATCTCGACGATTGTTGGTTTAGTCCTGGCTAGCTCCGCTCGCAGTTGCTACAGGACAGGATCGATACTCGAGTTCTGTCGCGATCTGGGGATCGTTGTGAACTTCGAGAAGTCCGATCTCGAGCCCAAGCAGAGGATGAAGTACCTGGGTATGCTGATCGACACGGTAGCAGGGCGAGTCTTCCCCGCAGACTCGCGGATCAGCAGATTCAGGGAGGCAGCCAACCATTTCCTGTCTCGGCAGGAACAGGTAGCTCAGCGATGGCAAGTCGTGATCGGACACCTGTCGTCACTCGAGAAGTTAGTCCCTCACGGGCGTCTTCACCTGCGGTCTCTTCAGTGGAGACTAAAGGAGAGTTGGTCACAGGCGACGGATCCCCCCGCCCCCAGCTTTCCAGTGTCACTGACACCGGAGGTGAGGCAGGACCTAGCCTGGTGGCTGGACGACAGGAACCTCTTAAGAGGATGCCTCTGCGCACTTCCCCCCCGGACATGCGCTGTTCTCAGACGCATCGACCGAGGGATGGGGCGCACACCTGGAGGAGTTGCTGACTTCAGGAGTGTGGGACGAGAACGACAGCACCTTCACAATCAATGTACTGGAACTCAAGGCAGCGTTTCTCGCTCTCCAAGAGTTCCAGGACCGCTTGATGGACACTCAGTGGGTGTTATGTGCGACAACACCACGGTAGTGGCCTACGTCAACAAACAGGGGGCCTAGTGTCTCTCCCGTTGTACCAGTTGACTCGGCAGGTGCACGAGTGGGCCGAGGCACACTCAATAGAGCTGTCGGCACGCTACATTCCAGGGAAGAGAATGTAGTAGCAGACACGCTCAGCCGTCGGGATCAGGTGATAGGGACCGAGTGGTCTCTACACCAGGACGTGGCGGAAAGGCTCTTCGACCTGTGGGGGCGACCAGTCGTGGATCTGTTCGCCACCCGGCACAACAGAAAGCTTCAGGTTTTCTTCTCAGCCGTGCCGGACCTATGGGCAGCCTGCAGAGGACGCCTCTTCAACACCCGGTGGGACAACCTCTTCGCCTATGCCTTTCCCCCGTTCAGCCTGATTCGCAAGGTGATCAGTCGAGCACTGGTCACCCCGAATCTCAGGATGATCCTGGTGGCTCCCAAATGGCCACAGGCCATTTGGTATCCGGACCTGCTGGCTCTTCTCGCAGGAGAACCGAGAGATTCCCCTTGGCACAACCTTCTCGCCCAGCCACACGTCGAGCGGTACCACAAGCAGTCCAGTCCCTACGACTTCACGGCTGGCTGTTATCCACCATCTCTTGCGAACGAGAGGCTTTTCTCGTAGCGCAGCAACAAGGCAGAATGGCTGGAAACGTCCGTCAGTCCTCTGCAGCTGTGATACCAGGGGAGTGGGCCGTCTTCTGTGGTTGGTGTCGTAGACGGGGTCTATCTCCTCTCAGAGCCACCTTCTTAGCAGGTAGCGGATTTCCTCGTGTTTCTTCGCCGAGAGAAGCTCCTCTCAGTCCCCACAGTCAAAGGATACAGAGCCGCCCTGGCTCTCATCCTGAAACTGAGGGGGGTATTGGACATCTCGAACTCGTTCGAGATCTCCTTGCTTATGAGGGACTTCGAAAGGTCTTGCCCCACCCAGAGAACTCAGGCCCCCTGCGTGGGATGTGACTCTCGTCCTTAGGAGTTTGACTCGAACACCCTTCGAGCCACTCCGAGAGTCATCAGACAGGGATCTGACCCTCAAGACCCTCTTCTTGCTGGCCCTGGCATCGGTGGAAGAGAGTAGGGGAACTTCATGGTCTTTCTATGATGTACGACACTCCAGGGGATGGGGATCTGTGACGCTCGATTTCATCCCGAACTTCGTTGCGAAGACTCAGAAACCGTCGGTCCCTGACGACAGTTCGAGTCTTTCACGATTCCCTCCCTAATGGACTCACCGATAATGATGCGGATGAGATGCTGCTTTGTCCTGTGAGGGCGCTACGGCGCTATCTGAAGAAAACTCGACACCTCAGGCCTGAGTGTCGACGCCTCTTCGTTAGCACCGGGGTAACCAAGAAAGAAGTAATCCAAGAACACTCTTTCATTCTGGCTGCATGAGGTCATCAGGAGGGCGATGAGGCTGATGGTAGTGACGACATCCGTACGTCCCGTCCGAGAGCTCACGAAGTCAGAAGTATTGGCCCCTCTTTGGCGTTTTCGTAAGAACTTCTCCGTGGCGCAGGTCCTGAAGGCAGGTGTCCTGGTCTAACCAGACTACCTTCACCTCCTTCTACCTTCGGGATATTGCCCACAGGTCCTTGGATACCTTTTTCCTTGGGACCCGTGTGGCTGCTCAACAGTTGTGTAGCTAACCCAGACCCTCGCAGGCTGAAACAGCATCGAGTCCGGTGTGACTGTGTGGATGGATGTGTGAGTGAGTGAGTGACTGGGCTCCCTCTTCCCATCTTTTTCCTCCTCCTCTACCTGTGGGCAGAGGGCCACGGTCGTCACTACGCTGATGAGGAGAGATGCAGGTGAACTATATGAGAGCCCCATCCTATCCCTCCTTTCACTAGGGATAGGAGCAGAATATCCACCACTTCCTCCTACAAGGGGGGGAAGTGGATGCTACAAGAGACAAACCCATGACTTTATATTTGCTCCTGTACAGGAACAAGTTCTTACATTGCTGGTACGAAGAGATACGCTTGCCTCTCTCTTAGTACTCGGTCCAGAGGTCTGACCATTGATCCTGCGGTGCACACCCCGATCAATCGACAGAGGCTTGGATCCCTCCCTCGCTCTTACGACCAGGGAGACTTCCAAGGTGGGCGAACACCAGTCTGTTCACAAAAGACTCAGATTCCTCCCACCAAGAAGTGAGTCTTCCTATTGTAAAAGGACCGAAGGTTTGTATGCCGTGTCGGAACAAATGACAATTTGTCCAAAATTGCATTTTTCCTAACTATACAAACCTGAGGTCCTTTTACACATAGTCCACCCCCCTCATGCCACCCCCCTCACTCTGCAGTTTTTGCTTGGGCCAAAAGCAAAACAAAGTGATTTGTTTACCTCCCAGTCGCGCCAGCGCCTGTCGGACAAGGCATTAACTACCGAACCCCTTGTTCGAAAGCTTACGACCTATCCAGCTGCCGCTAGTACCTTCCTATTGTAAAAGGACCTCAGGTTTGTATAGTTAGGAAAAATGCAATTTTGGACAAATTGTCATTTTAGCATCATGGAACTTAGGTATATTTCGTAAATGGGTATCCAGTTCCCATTTCGAACCCATGCAGTCGATCTCCTGAGAGACCCATTTCGAACCCATGCAGTCGATCTCCTGAGAGACCTAACGAGAAAGACTGTTCCTAGTGGCCTTCGCAACATTGAAAAGAGTCAGTGAAATTATGCTGTGAATAGAAGAGTTGGATTTGCCCAAGGCAATGCAGTATGTTCTTTTTCCCTAGGGTTCTTGGCAAAGAATGAGACTCCGTCTAAACCAGGGCCTCACTCATTTACAATTAAAAGTTAAACCTAAATACTGTGCCCAAATGAGAGAGAAAGCACTCCCTGGCCTGCTAGGGCTCTCAAGCGTTATCTAAAAGGAACAAAGAGAATTTTGGGGACCTTGAACAACCCTTGGTGTTCAGTAAACAATCCCTGTTTTTTCTCAGGGACCTTATATCAGAATCACTCTCTTTAGTAGGATCATAGTTGTTTCCCTTATGCAAAATAAAAGGGTATGAAATAAGAGCAGTATCCACTTTGTTGGCATTCAAAAGAAACTTATCCCTGACTTCTATTTTACAATCGACCTTTTGGAGGTGTAAGTCGGTATTCACTACACATTATGTAGGGGGATGTAGAAACAGTTGATGACGATTGCAGTACCTTGGGTCCTTTTTATGTGGCTGGTGTGGTGTTGGGGGAGGAAACATTGGAAGCATATACAGTAATACCTTGAGATATGAGTATAATTCGCTCCTGGACCCAGCTTGTAGGTCAATTTGCTCGTATCTCAATTCAATTTTGCCCATATTAAATAACTGACAAAAATGTTAACCCGTTCCGGCCTTCTAAAAACACCCAAATCAACTATAATAACAATGGAAAAAAACATGTTTTTAATTGCTATACTGTATAGACATACATACTGTACACATACACACAAAATGATGTAATAAATGATAACTGTGATTTGAAATAAAATGTGGTTTTATCATGAGTTCTTACCATCAATACAGATAATAGCAGCCAACGGCGGTGTGTGCAGAGGAGGGGGAGAGAGTTGAATGGTACTACCTTATTTAATACTGTTCCTTTATATTTGTCCATAACTTAGACATGATTGTTATGCCTTTGGAAGCCTTTGTGCTCTTAATAGCATCCTTCTGTTTGAGGATTGTACATATCTTCAATGTACTCCTTTAGTAATCGCATGCCAACTCACTCACATAGACACCACGCTCATGTTTCTCAATAATTTCATGCTTCATCTCCATCATCATCATGCATTTTTTCTTCTCACTGCCAACCTTACCACTAGCATTCTTAGGACCCATCACTTATTACAAAGAATGTTCACAAATACAGTGAAAATCACGTAAATAACGCAAACACAACACAGGAGATGCTTGGGAGATGTGTAGAGAAGCCGACGACCACGTGAACTGAACAAGTGAAGCGGCATAGAGCGCTCTCAAGCGCTCGGCCATCTAGCGTTAGCATCTGTAAGCGTGCTCGTATCTCAATGCAAAATTCTGCTCGGAGGCTGGCTTGTATCTAGGAATGCTCGTATGTTGGAGCACTTGTATGTCGGGGTATTACTGTACCTTCCTATCATCTCTGCCTTGCATAGGGTTGTCGAGTTCTAAGGGAGTCCGGGAGAACTATGTGTATGGAGCACCGTCCAGTCTTTTTAGTAGTTGGGTAATGGTCCTTTAATAATTCATTTGGGGGGATTGATGACTGTTTTTTATTATGGTTGTATTGTCTGGTACTGCACCATGGGCAAGGGTATCTTGTATCCTTTGCTAGCTACAAGAATCGATCCATAGCTACAAAGGCACCCACTAAAATAGTAGGTGCATCAAGGCCATATACTGCCTTGCCTATACACAATAGGATGAGTGCCAACCAGAGGCAGTATTTACCTGTGCAGCTCTCTTATCAGGTAACAGTACAACAAACATTGTACCAATGTTAGCAAATTTTTCTATTCTCAAAATCATTACAGTTAATAGTGTTTTGGAGTAGATACTATGTCCATATATCCCACCTCCTAGCAATGTGGGAGTCAGCTATGTAATTACAGGGAAAGTTACTGATATAAAAATGATATTTTTATAATAAAAGAAGGTTTTATATATACTTCTTAACCAGTATATATACCACATGATCAGAGCCCTCCCTCCCTCCCCTCTTAGGGACATAAGGCCATAAACAAATTGAAGCTCTTTGCTAAGTTGTACCTCTTTCCCCCAAAAGTGAGCAGCAGCAAGTCATCCCCCCCCCCAAAAAAAAAAACATTGTAGCGCAACCTGCAAATTTCAAAATTTTAACTGCCAAACAAGTGTAAGTAATAGATAGCTATGTAATTACTGGGTAAGTATATATAAAACCTTTCATTATAAAAAATATCCTATTTTTAAGATAATGAACAAAATTGATGATACCCAACTCAAAATGTAAATGAATAGCAAGATATAGATGCATATCTTATGCATGGGCAGTGAATTTTTCTTTACAGTATGTTACTTTGTGAATTTCTCCAAATGTATCTTATTTATTGCCATTCAGGTAGAGGAGTTCCTGCAAGGTGAAGTTGATCCAGTTTTGAAGAAATATGATGGGCAGTTAGAGGGAACTGTCTCACTGACCATATAAATTCTTAGACGAATTGAGGTAAGCGAGAAGGTTGATGAATGAGGTAAATTATAGAAAATGGGTGATGATTTATTGGATGTGTGCTGTTATTTTGGCAAACAATGCCACATTGGTTATGGTATTTTGTTTCAGATTTGAAATGTATCGGGCAGTGAGATCAGAAGACATGTAAATTCTGAAGGTTATTTCTGTAATACAATATCAAAATAAGCAAGACAACTTTCCTAGATAGGGAATTGTGGCTCATATTTTATGAAAGTCAAAAGTTGCAAGCTCAAATATTATTTTAAAGGAATCTCATGTGGTATAATGGCTATTTTTTTTGTGTTAGTACAAAGCAAAGGTTCACAGCATTCTTTCACTCTCGGATATTAAAGTAACCAATTCCAATTTCAATTATTTATGAGTCTGGTCAGTTGTTGCTGAAACTTTCCTTGTAAAAGTCTTATTTCTCCCTCACTTTGTTGGTAGGTCTTACATTTGTATAAGTGTATCGAATTTCATAGATACTAGAACATTAGTAAATAATTATTGTTTTAAATCATCTCAGATCATGTTCACTCTGATAATTATAATTCTATTTCATCAGAGCTAAAACTTCAGCATAGAAAAGCAGTCAAGAGGAAATTATTGAAAATTAAGTTTGGATCCCTCCCTCTAAGAAAGGGTTTATATTAATTTGTTTTAACCCTCACAGTCCAGGCTAATACAAGCTAATACTTACTCCTATGAACGGGCTAAATTTAGGATGGCCATAAGAGAAAAGCTTCAGAAAAAGGAAGATATGCATTTGCTCATGGTATTAAGAATAAAAATCTAAAAACATTTCTGTACCTTCCACAGGAAGTTGAAAGTAAGTATATCCCCGCTGCAGGCCTGTTTTCCCTAAGACAGTCGTAAAAAAATGCTAATTTTACCGTTATAAATTTTCTTTAGAATATTTTCTTAATTTATTTTGTCAAATTATATTTACAGCTCAGACAATATCATAACAGATAAGAAAGAACTAAAACCAAGAACAAATTCTGAGTATATTCATTGTAAAATATTTACGATGCATCCTTGGATAGGAAGTTGTGACAACATTCCCCATTACCATCTCAAGCAAGACTGAATCTCTCTCAGCTCGCGCTGACTCTTGTACTGCGATCTGAAGAGTTGCATATATGTAGTTATAAGTGGAACTAGGAACATTTTTCCCACAATTCGTTGAAACTGTATGGTGCCAAATCCAGAACATATATGTATGCTACCCAGACTTTACCACAGAGCTATATGTAAACATATAATGTATGTTACCCATCCACAAGGGGTTAATGATGAGATTGCAAAAAGGGATTTTTCTCATCAAAGTTATTGGTTTGTGTCAGATCTTTGCTTCTTTTTCATATTGTAAGCATGTTGTGATGATCTGCAATTTAGGGAGCTGTATTCATGAAAATGGCATTTTAAAAAATCTACAATCTTTCTTTATTCAGAGGAATAATTAATATTTGTATTGCATTCACTTTTCACAGTTGTTTATGGATTCAAATGTTTTTGTGGCTGAACTTTACACTAATATATATATATTTTAGCAGCTTCGCCTTTAGCATTTCCTATTAAATTTTCCGTTCCTTTTGAAGTAAAAATTATATCTCCAAAATGAAAAAGAAATGATGGTATACAGGCAGTCCATGGGTCACGAAGGGGGTTCCTTTCTTGAGACGCGTTGTAACCCGAAGATCGTCGTAAGCCAGAACATCATAAAAAATACTAAGAAAACCTTACTTTTAATGCTTTGGGTGCATTCAAAACTATGTACTAAACTGCATTCTTATTGCATTTTGCATCAAAAAAAGCTTCAAATATTGATTATTTTGCATTTTTTGTGTGATATTTCTTCTGCCAGATGAGCATTGTAGGCGTTGTAACCCTGGAAATAATTTCTGATGAATATAATTTAAAAGCGCCTTAACCTCGGAACGTCGTAAGCCGAACCCGTCGTAACCGGGGGACTGCCTGTACTTATTTTTATATCGAATAGCAGTCTGATTTCTAATCTCTTCTGTCATGTACTAACTTACTGGCTGCGGTACACTTGAAGTATTGACTGAAAAGCCCTTGTGGGGGTTACCACTTACAGGATGTTTTGTGTGGCACACTGTGGCCCACCAACTTTTCTATGCAGCATCCTTTTTGTCCCATGTACTTTGCATTCTTACCTATTGCTTTTCCTTTGTCCCTCTTCTCCAGTGGTACTTAACTGTCCAGCTTCTTTTAACTTGAACTTTGAGCAAATCCTATAAATTTCTAAATGTGAATCAGTGGGTTTGTTATACTTAGTAATTTATCATAAGTGAATTTAAATACTGGATACTGGTAATCTGTAAAGCACTGAGTCCTCCCTTCACTACTTAACCTGTTAAGCATCACTTAGGATAGACTCCACCACTCCTGTATCGTAAGATTTTCTCACTTGCAGAGCGTTCATTTGGTGTAAACTAATTTTTGTTTTTTGTGTTCTTTTTTACATTGATATTGTCTATATGTAAATATATTAGGATATTAATGTAGAATGTGAAAGGAAGAGAGTTTTTTTTATTACAAGCATGAGACATAAGAAGGAAAAAATTATTCTTTTGTATTGTATGTCATTCCCTGAAACAGAGCCAGTAAGAGCAAAGAATGGTTTCATTTCATTTATATTTGTATTATACCATTTTTGTGCACATTATATTTTAGGCAAACTTTCTTTATATATATTCATCTAGGAGCTGGTTAGCAAATCTTTGTTTCTGCTACAATGTACTCCAAGTGACTTCCTGTTCAATAAATTTCACACCTTTGGGTGAACAAAATGTAAAGGGACTTCTCTCCATATCGGCTACTGCCTAGTCACTTGGCAATGCAATGCTTGAATCTAATTCTTGGTTTTCTTCAGAATCAGATAAATGTTCTTCAGTCTTATATGTTAGAGACTTGAGCTGCTACTCTGTCTCGTAGTCATCTGAGTAGTGATAATATCTCTTCAGGCAAAAGATTTTCCTTTCACTTCAGAATGCTCAGTATGGGGGATAAAAGGGATCAAAACAAAAATAAATCAATCGTGTGCCAATGAATACCTGAAGCACACTGAGAAACAAGATGTAGATGTCCTCTGTCAGACTGTCTTTTCATTACAAAGAAATTGCACTTTACCCATAATGTAGCCCTTAGTGATACCAAATGATGTTCCTACAATTTGTGTAAGAGTAAAGTACATTTGTGACCTTGATCAGTGCTGCACCACCCTTAAAATAGGGAGAATGTTACTGCGTCAAAGGCGGTGTGATATGATGGTTGGGCAACCAAGATATGCCATTGTTGATTCCTAACAGGTTAAGCAAATTTCCCATTCTTTTTTGTGAAACCTACAAAATAGATATTCCTATGAATACAGTAATATGGTTTGTGCAAATGTCCAAACTCATTCCTTTGGGACTGTGACTAATGATTCTGAGCAAGTTTTAGGGCTTCAGTACCCCTGGTGTTTTGGTAAAAATATTTTGAATATTAATAATGACTAGTAATTACATACATCTGATTCATTACATAATGTTTCTCATATTCTTTATTATTGTAGAGATGTTCGCCTGAAAACAAAGTCAGTTGCCTGAAGGGAAAATTACACAAGAATTGGAAATTTGTTCATGATTTTGTTAATTTTTTTTTGCTATTAAAGCTGCCTACTTACAGTTTTTATTGCATAAACAATAGTTACTCTGTTATTTAAGAACAGATTTATAAGTTAGGAATCAGCATTTGTTGTCCTTGGGCAAACTGGCAGCTTTTTGTTTCCATAGAACTACATACAATGTTGTGCTTTGTACAGGAAACAAGTTAATTCAGTTGATATAGTAGTTTATTATTTTGTATGCAATGCTACCTCAAGATTAGAAAAACCATGATATAAGTATGTGCAGGCAGTCCCCATGTTAGGACGGGGGTTCCGTTCTTGAGACACGTTGTAACCTGAAAATCGTCGTAAGCCGGAACATCGTAAAAAATCCTAAGAAAACCTTACTATTAATGCTTTGGGTGCATTCAAAACTATGTAAACTGCATTCTTATTGCATATTTCATCCAAAAAACCTTCAAATATTGATTATTTTGCATTTTTGGCATAATTTTTCTTCTGCCAGATCAGCATTGTAGGCGTCGTAACCCTGGAACATGCATTGTAATCCTGGAAATAATTTCTGATAAATATAATTGAAAAGCACCTTAACCTCGGAACGTCGTAAGCCGAGCCCGTCGTAACCCGGGTACTGCCTGTACTTGAATTTCAAGATGTAAATAAGCTTGACATTGTAAAGACATTAAGGAACATTCAGGATTCAAGTCAAGATTTTATCCAAATTTTCCTCTGAAATGTGCCAGTTCAGTAATTAAAACTTTCCTCTGTGGGTCTGTAAAATGTGTTTTTTTAATTTGAATTATCAGGAATATTGACAAATATTGTGTAAGAGTGCAATAGAAAGTCTATATGTACTATATAACATTGACAGATATTGGGTAAAAATTGACAAATATTGTGTAAGTGTGCAATAGAAAGTCTATATGTACTATAACTTGACAGATATTGGATAAGAGTGCAATAGTAAGTCTGTACTAACTATATCTTAATTGAGTTCTGATAAATAATGTAGAGACAGCTAAATTTATTTTAAGATAATGCACTATTATAGTGTTGATCTAAAATCTTCTTTAGTTTGTACATTAGAATCTTAGGTGAAGAGTGGTATGCTATCATGCCATGGTAGTTTAGTCACTTTAATCTAAACTGGCAAGTGTTAAGTCATGCATGGGATGCAAGCTTGTGAAATTCTGCTCAAGAATAACAGACTATACGTATTGGCATATATGAACTTGACCGTGAGAGTCATTGCATTACGTCATGCCAGCAATATAGGGTGAACAGTCCAAGGAAATGTGTTCTTAGGATGTTAGCGTTATTGTGGTCTGGTTAAACAAACTTAATAATAATGCTCTTTCAAGATTATTACTTATGCTCAAAAGAAAATATGTAAGTACATAGTTATATACCATAGCTTACTATTTTTGTATGCCCTCAATTTATAGTATTATTGCTCTGACCCTTATTTCATAAGAAAAGTGTGCATTCTTTTGTGAAACAGCCACCTGTCTTAGAATACTTATCTTCTTAACCAAACAGATTATGTTCCTTCCATGTAAAACTTCAGTGAGTTATATTGTACTTATAACTTTTGCTATTGACTCTGACGATGCATTTTGATGTAAATATTCTCCTTAACATGTGCTTTAATGAATAATGGATAAAAAAGGGAAGAAAAGTGAGATCAGTTTAATGAATGAAAGAGTATAAAAGGATGATAGAAAAGCAAAGCATAGTTATATAGAGAAAGTTCGAGGGCAAAATGAAAGAATATATTTATCACAAAATTTGACAATAAGTGTGAGGGTTGTTGATTGTGAGAGAAAGAGTGAAGATGACAAAATAAAGCCATGTAGTGTGTATACATACAGCACCTGGGAAATAGAGAAGAGATTGCTTGCAAATAGCCATGGTTTCATAGTGTTATCTGCCATGAAGAGACCTGAGTTTTCCATCAAAAAACTATATTGCTGGACATTAGATGTATGGAAGTTCCCTTTTGAAGTAACAGGAAGGCATGCAAAAAGAATATTTGTCATTAGCGGGGAAAAGGTTCTATGTACAGTTTTCTAGGAATAGTATAACATATATGTAGTAAACTATATACACTGGGCAATTTTAGAGTTTAGTTTTAAGTGTCACAAAAGTGATGAGTCATCTTAAGCATGTAGTCATGTTTTGTTTATATGTACTCGGGAATTTTAGATGGTCCTCTGCTCAATGATATCAATGATCAGTAGTATTTTAAGTGAAAATTTTTTATATAAATCTAAATGTTACATGGTTCTCATCCATGGTTGCATAATGAAGTGCAATATGAGTGGTTTTTGAAGGTCCTAATAACAGTTTTTGCCTTTGCTGAAAGAGACACGTACAGGCAGTTCCCAGTTATCGGCGATCCGTTTTTATGGGGCTTGTCTTTTACCATGCTAAAATGTGCCAATTTCTGGTGAAACAGAGGCACCATTAACAGGTTATCAGCGCCAACGAGCACTGAAAATCGCTGATTTTCGCTTATCATCAAGTCAGAATGGAACCCCACCGATAACTAGGGACTGCCTGTACTGGAAAATTAAATTTCACTCAGTCAATTTGTTGGTACTACTGTATTTAATTATTGTTAAAAATATGATCTTAGATGATTTGGTGCTTATGAAAATTTTTGAACATTTTTGTTGACCTAATATTTTGATTATGTGTAGAAATAAAAATTTTTGTCTTTCAAATGGAATGTATTTTTTTATGGTTTCATGCTTCTAAATGAACTCATTTTACATAGATTATCAGACATTGAATAGTCTTAGATTGAGCACTAGGATATTTATTTCATTTGGTTAAAATGGCTGTCTGTTGTCAAAGAAAAGTGTAACAAATTGGGGTATTCATTCTCTTTGGTTTTGTTAAATTTAACTCCAGATGTTTGTGCATTAAAAGCAGTGCCAGTTAGGCTGGTGAACCCAGTACAGTAACATTATATCCTAGTGCAAGGAATCCTGAAGCTTGCATCATTAATATAAGGTACATGTATCATGTATTTATGGGTCCCGTTAATTAGTAAACTCCAACCTGTCCAGACAGCCCATATGTTACAAGATAAACAATAACAGTTTTATTAATTGGTTTTCCATGTAGTTTTACTATCTTAACATTTCTGGATGGATCACCATGTACATAAACCATATAGAACCAGAGCCTGAAGAAAAAAGAAATCATGTTCATATACATAAAAAGATTTTTTGGTGGTATTATCATTTTTATGAGTTAATACTGTATTTTCTCAAGAAAAAAGATGTCACTGGGTTTTACAGGTTTTTTACAGATTTCAAGTCATTAATTAAAAGGAATTTAAAAGTTATTAAGTTATGAAGTCTGTTGGACATTCAATTGGGTTGTCATTCCATTCTATTCAGGTGAGGACCTTTTCATATTAAGTTTGTATTGATTGCAACTGAAGTCCTTACTCTTGACCTTAATTTTTATGATGCCATAGAAATCAAACAATTAATAGAAAAGTATTGAATGAAGTGAATTTATCAGGCATTATTGTTATGTGCTCGTAAAAGGTTCGGTGTCCTTAGCCATATCACAGGCCTGACTCTGGTGCAGGGTTCAAGAAGAAAGTTTTGAAATGGTAGTTACACATCTCCGGTGTCGTAAGGTATCCTCGCTCCATTTGATTGCAAATTATCTTTGTCATACTCTCAATGTCATATTTATGTGCAAATTTAGCAAATATCTGACACAAAGTTTTTATGAAAAAGGTACCAAAAGTTGGGTGTCGTAGTGTTCGTATACCATCTGTAGAAGCATAAATAAACAGCATATCTTTTGGGGCATCAGTTGTGTTTTTATTATTGCTGGACTTTACTTCTGGAGCTCTACCCTCTTCGTCTGTATGTCCCATTGCCTTTGAATCTGTATGTCCGATTGCCTTTGAATCTGTATCGGAATGTAAGATAAGTTTTAGATCACAAATCTTATTGATTAATGATACTTGTGAAATGAAATTGTTTGCAGCATGGCAACCAAACCAGGTCAGTAATGGGCTTTCCAGTGGTGGTGCAGAATTGACAGCTTTAGACATTTCTTGACCTTTTTCATGAGTCACAAGATTATTTACCTCTGTTTGAATTTTTAAAACCTGTTTAAATGGCCCTAGTTCCACAGACGTGGCCGAAGATAAGAGTAATAGGATTAATTGCTACTTTTCATAATGGTGTTTCTTTAATTTTATGTGCACCATTAATTTTATTAGTAACATGGAGCCAGTTTGGAATTTTTATTGTATTGAATTATATAAAAATGTAATTGATGCTTGATCTCATAATTTGCATTGTGTGGATAATTAATCTGAAAAATTTCCTTTACCCAAAACTGACCAGGTATGCTTGTTAGGCTATACAAACATTGTTTATAAAGCTGTGAAATACTTTTTGGCAGGATTATATTCTATTAAAGGAAATTCAGGCACACTTCTGATTTTCATACATTCAACTTCCCTGTCAGATATATACTTAGCTATAGACTCCGTCGTCCCCGATAGAAATTCGAATTTCGCGGCACACGCTACAGGTAGGTAGGTCAGGTGATCTACCGGCCTGCTGCTGGGTGGCAGGAATAGGAACTATTACCTTCTAAGGACAGATTTTTCTCTATCGTTTGGACTGTAAACATACGTTTACGGTTCCTCCTGATTTGATTTTCGTGTTTCATCGCCATCGATCTTCTGGGCTGTCTTTTGCAGGGAAGTACTGGGTCTTTGGTTCGGCATACGCTTTTATTAACTTTTTAATGAATTTCGCTTCGAAATTTCGAAGAAAATACTAAGTGAAACTACCGAAATCATCGGTAGACACTCACATAGTTTGCCATAAAGAGAATTATTAATATTTATTCATTATTACATGTAATAAAGGTTACAACTTTATTAAGGAAATATTAAACTCTAATTTCCTACTTTAGGAAGTCAGGAAAGCATATAACTAGATACGCTTACTTTATAAGCTTTAATAGCGTTTGTGCTAACGAGCAGTTAGAGTATTAGCAGTACTAGTAGTTGTTGCATCCTCATCACTTCTCACTCCTCAGAAACTACAATTTATATATGCAAATTGAAGATAAATGGATAGCTCAAATGCAAGCTTTTAAAAGGTAAGAAGTGAATATAGTGTTCCCCCATTGCAATGGAGGGTGCGTCTGATCGGCTCTGTCTCGCTCCCAGGTCTAGACCTCTTCCAAGCTCACAAGCCCAGAGGAGAAGGAATGTCGACAACCGCAGGGGGGTTTCAGAGAATCCCCACCGATCAGGCGGTCCCCTCGGCAGGTTTCTGTAGAACGTCCCAGACTGCCAAGTTCGCCAGTTGGAAAGGCGTCCTAATGTAATGTGTTCCCCTTATTATTATCGTGTTGACGGATAAGGAGAAGAAAGTTTCAACGGCGTAGATTCAATGAAGATGCAAGATAATCTCGTCGTAGATATCGGAACCTCAGAGAGATATCTTTCGATAACAGTTGCGGTAGAGGCATTGCCCTATCCTGTTTTCGTCCCCGTACAAATAGACGGAGGCTCTATCCCATGGGGTTTGAAAGAGTTATTTCAACAAATTCTCATCGGTACATTTATATGAAAATATATCTATTCTGAGAAGAACGAATTAGATATTAAAGAATATATGTTGATCGAATGAATTATGGATCTCGGTTAATGATTAAACATACATATATAATTTTTAAGCTTCTAGCTCCTCGGACATGAAGCGCCTGAAACGCCTGAAACAAGGCTCGAGGCGCCTGAACGAGCCTGGAACGAGGCGCAAAGCGTCTGAAGAGCCTGAAATGAGGCGCAAAGCACCTGAAGAGGCTGAAATGAGGCGCAAAGAGCCTGAAATGAGGCTCAAAGCGCCTAAAGAGCCTGAAATGAGGCTCAAAGCGCCTAAAGAGCCTGAATCGAGGCGCAAAGTGCCTGAAGAGCCTGAAGAGAGGCGAAAAAGCGTCGGAGGCTCCTCAAAGGAGTTGCAAATCGCCTGAAGCGCCTGAAAACAGGCTCGGAGTGCCTGAAGCCTGAAACGAGGCGAAAAGCGCCTGGAGCGCTTGAAGCGCCTGAAACAAGGCTAAAAGCGCCTGAGGCGCCTGAAATGAGGTGCAAAGCGCCTGGAGCGCCTGAAACGATGCGCAAGGCTTCTGAAGCGCCTCAGATGAGGCGCAAAGCGCCTGAAAAGTCAAGCGCCTGAAACGAGGAGCAAAGCGCCTGAGATGAGGCACTAAGCGCCTGAAGCTATAAACCAGGATCTTCATCGTATATGGAGTTAGATCCTGATTCTGCGTAAGGTGAAAGACATTCGAGGATTTCTCCTGATAAGGACGGGAGTTGTTGCACAGGCGGCCGTCGCCCTTCTCAGGATAGTCTTAATGCAAGTAATGGCAAGAGCAAGATCGGTTTTTTTTTTTTTTTCCTGGCGGGGACTCAAGATGTCGCACAGGCGGCCTTAGCCCTTGTCAGGTTAGAATCGGTACTGCTAAAAGCCCTTCACCTTACGGAAGGAGGGCGCTCTCCTCCGGTTGCTCATTCTTCTCCCAACTTGATGGACAGGAAATGGAAGATAGATCGGAATTGGAAGCCAATAAGGGAGCAGGTCTCTCAGTTTATAAGACCTAGCGACCTTTTTTATTGAAAAAAAATTAGTTCATTACTAATAAGACGATATTAAAATCTTCCTCCTTCTAAAATAATGCAACCAACCATTTACAGAAAGAGTGGCAATCGTTTGCAAATTGAACAAGGTTTGTACGAGCTCTCATTCATTGATTAGAGGCTCTTCCAGATAATAGAGGCGTAGAATACGGCCTTATCTCCAAGAGAATAAAAATTTGAGGGATTCTCTTCGATCCGAGAGTTTTTCATTGCGATCTCTTTCGACTAATGCTAATTCGTGTTTATTGACAAAAGAACGGAGAGGGCAAAATTTCCATTCTCTCTCCGCATCGGAGAGGAAAGAATGTAGAAGGAAGACTTGCTGCATACGACTGCTGAATGACAAGTCATATACGCATACCATAGTTGCCTTTGTGGTTCGCTACGAAATTATCTATATCCTTACAGGATTTTCCTGGTAAGGACTTCGCTTAAAAAGTTTGTTACGACAATACCTACTCAGCTTCGGTATTTAACAAAGGTTGTTTGGCTTAAATTGGCATTATTGAGAGCTTCCTTAGGCTTGGGAATAATTTTATTATATTCCTTCATTAAATGAAGTAACTGAGGCAACTCCACGATTGAATTGCAGCCAGGCAGCGAGCGAGACGGCCGGGCTGTCATTGTAAGCGTAAGCCAATACAGTACCATCCAGGTCTCGGTCATTAGCAGTCGGTTGCATCTCTCTCTCCAACGGGATCGAATGGTTAACCGTATATTCCCCCTACAATCATGGACATAGTCTCGAATGGAGGGGATATGTTTAAGCTAACATAAATAAAATATTGTCTGCCTTTTGCTAAGAAGCTTTCAATAAGAAAGATATTATAACCTTTCAATGCTGTTTACCGTAGGGAACATTATTAAAGGATTCTAACACAGCAGAACATTATATTATATAATGCTCTCATGCTTACGAAAGCATGGCTTATTAGAATACATGCTTAGTGAGAAGATGGATGTAGTAGAGAATGCACTTTAAGACTACGGTATGGTCAAGTCTTTCGAGAAACGCACACAACCTTTTTAGAATCAGATATTGCTCAAGAGAAGATGGATGAGTGGAATGGGAAACATTCTCTTCGTGCAGAAATGGTTTCCCTGAATAGAATATACTGCGTATATAAGAGTTTTTTCCTACTAAGAACGGAATTAAAATGTGAAGGATGTCGGGTACCATAAAGGCACAGATGTTCTGGCACATAACATAAAGAGTATTAGAAGAAAGCGCCGGTCTGAAGCGCCAACCTGGCGCAATGCGCCAGAAGCGCCAGCCTGGCGCAATGAGCCAAGAGCACCATCCAAGATATTTTCTCGTTTTAGCCTCTCAGACAGCACGCTCGGTAACGGCAAGATTCGTTCCTGATTTCGTTACCCATTTAATCACTTAGGCCAATTCCACGACTCTCTCATATCACAAAGAGCATTGAGAATCTCTTGTTTCGCATCCTGTTCGCGTTAACAAAGAGAACCTATTTGGAAAAAGAGGTTTGATGCAAGATTTTGCATGTCCGTGAGAACCTTCTCGATCAACGATAATAACTGTTTTCATATGTCTAACATTTATTGCAAAGAGTTGTGAGAACCTACGGAAAGTCTTCTTCATAGATCTCTTAGCAAGGTAGAAGACGAACAGGCTTCCTGTAGACTGCTTCCTTTTCCTTGAACCAAGAGAAGTAGCAATATACACCATCTTTATTTTATAGAAAGGGGAATAAACTTTAGTTTTTTTTTTTTTTCCCTAATATAAATGCTTTACAGAATTTAAGATAAAGGGCGTCAAAGAAAGAGAGGATAATACTTTATGCCTCATTTTGGCCTTAGAGGTTGGATTCACAGAGGTCACGTTCTTCTCACAGCATGTTTTGGAAGTCTTTTCCCAGACAGTCTGAATATTCTATAAGCATCTATTACAAATGGACCTCAACAACCTCTCCACTCTGAGTCAGTCTTCGTGCAGACTGACCAGAAGTGGACATGAATGAGAGGATATTTAAAGGTGAATGACAATAGTCATAGCCAGGACATAGAATTGCTGCAGATCGTGTTTGATGGAAGAGGAAACTGTCCTCTTCCGATACCTCTGTGAACCACATATAGGTTTTTTCTTCCTTTTCAGAGGGAAGAATCAACTTTATATATATCTGCTATCAAAGAGCACAGTAAAGGCTATACTCTGTCTATACAAGGAGAATTAGAGATAGCAGAGGATTAAGATCTTCGGGATCTGATACGATACCTCAATACGACAAGAGTAGGATATCATGTACTTCGAATGGGATCTTTTGTGGCTTCAGATTCCGTGTTCCGACAAGATGGAACTGCTCCTCATCAAACTTCTTTGAGAAATTTTATGAGGGAATTCTTTGTTTTCTCTTGCCCCTTAACTACCAAGAAGACAGGTGAATTTTTTGTGCATTGGAATCTCGCATCAGATTTAATGGAGACTCGGCAATGGGTTCTTGCCAGCATAGTATGTCTGGCAAGAGAACTAAAACCCTCTATTCCTGACTCAACGATTTCAGATAGAAGTTTCGTTGCCCAGGCAGGGTACTTACGTTTTCACCTACATAAGAAGAGATGGTTTAAACGTTTTTGCCTACAAAGTCTTTGGGATGCGATGAGGGTTCGAAATGCTTCCCAGAAGGTATTCAGAGAGATACAGTAAAGAGCTAGAAATCAGGAGTCCTCCCAATTTCAGCTCGGAGTCTCCTTCGACTTCCAAGCCCCTTCCCTTCCTTCGGACAAGGATAGGGAAGATTCTGCAACGAGGAACTTCATCAGCAAGTAAGAAGAGATCTCGTTAGCAACGGAAGGATTCAAGAAGGATCCTCCTCGGAGGAAGACTCTTATCTCTCGTACTGTTAGATGTCCTATCGTCTAATGGATGTAGTTACTACAATCACCTTCCCTTGCCTGAGAGGCCAGAACCATTGTGGAGTTTCAGGACTTTCGGACAATGTAGCGCCAACCAGGCGCCAAATGCCAAAACAGGCGTAAAAAACGCCAGAGGCAGACAGTTTCAAGGGACACTGTCATTGTCTGATGAAGAGAAAGAGGGGACCTCCAACCTAGCGCAGATGCGCTGGAGGCGAACAAGTCAGACAGATAAGAGTGTCTGATTATGGCATCGCCAGACATCCTCGGGACTCTACCAAGCTCGAAGCTCCAGCAAGTGGAGAGGAGTCAGCCAGGGGCCAGACGCCAAATAGTGCCAGTCTGGAGCCAGGCGCGAAGCTACTTCCAGGCGCAAGGCGCCAGCCATGAGTCAGGCAGGCGCCTTCCAGGGAGCTTAGGCGGCGGCCAACCAAGTGTAGGCAGGCGCGAGGCGCCAGCCAGGCTCGAGGCTCCAGCCAGGCTCGAGGCTCCAACCAGACTCGAGGCGCCACCCAGGCGCAAGCCAGGCTCTAGGCTTCATCCAGAAAAGATCCATTTCAAAGGAAGCCCTGGTCTTCTTTGAAATAAGTGTGATCGCTAAAAGCACTTCATGAATGACTTGATGATTCCTTCAAACAGCTGAGAATTAAAAGCGCTTGAAGTGCGAGCTTTTATGAATTCTTGTTCGTTACATAACAATATGTCGTGAAGGACATATTAGCTGTAACTTAAGGGAGATGCAACTCTGTGTTGACTTCCCTTTGCACGAAGGAGGTCAAGTTGACCTATGAGAGATCCTTCTCTCTTGGTTTTACATGTCTACGGATACGTTGCTGGGATAGGGAGCCGACACTGATCCTTATAACTAAGTGAGTTAATTTTTATGTTAACATAGTGTTTTTTTTTTTTTTTTTTTTGGTTTGTTTGAAAAGAGTTTGGGGATAGCTCTTTTCAGACTAAGCACAAACCCTCGTGTTAGGATCAGGTGATCGGGATCGGTGTTGTGCTCCTTAATTATGCCCTTAGGCATAGGTGTATTGTCATGTAAGTGGATAAGACCCCATTGACAAATGACCATTAGATTCTGTCGAGTAAGTGGATAAGACCCCATTGACAGATCTACAAGAACTCTTAGCCATAGGTCACATCCTCGCTGAGGCTCTTGAGACGAAGCAGACACCTAGCAATAGCTAGGAAGTCAACCCTTCGTCTAAACACATAGGAACCAAGGTTTTATTTATCTATTACCTACAACGTATGTTGTTTACCTGTCTAATCAGTAATTAGCTGTCTCTTACCCACCGCCAAAGGTGCCAATCAGCTAAGTATATATCTGACAGGGAAGTTGAATGTATGAAAATGATATTGTTATTGTACAATAAAGTTTCATACATACTTACCTGGCAGATATATACTTAGCTATAGACTCCGTCGTCCCCGATAGAAATTCGAATTTCGCGGCACACGCTACAGGTAGGTAGGTCAGGTGATCTACCGGCCTGCCGCTGGGTGGCAGGAATAGGAACTATTACCTTCTAAGGACAGATTTTTCTCTTCCACCTGTCTCCTGAGGGGAGGCTGGGTGGGCCATTCAATCGTATATATCTGCCAGGTAAGTATGTATGAAACTTTATTGTACAATAACAATATCATTTTTATGAAGCAATGAAGCTCAAGGAAGTCAGAGAAGTGCTTCTGTCAAAATCTGCAGTAAATTGAGAACAAAGATAATGGACACTGAAATCTAATTCCAAACAATCATATTTATCGAAACCTAGACAGGATTAGTAAAACAAAACCTCTTCCGTTAAAATGTCATTCAACTTCGAACAGAATGCCTAGTTTTATAAGCAGTTCTTTGATATTTGGAGTACTAGAAAGTCAAATAGGATTTTGACACTCGGTAACTAGAGGTCAGAAACCTTGTTATCATTTGTTCCTGCACAAATTCAAACCTACGTTCCTTCAATAGTATTTAGCTTGCAGACATGAGCTGGAACAGCCATTAAACTTTCATATAAGGTCATTAACTACTGACCATAGGTGGGAAGCCCCACACACTTGTCTGTTATCACTCCACTTTGCTTTCAGCTGCCATCGTGTGAAGACCAGTGGCGGCTCGTGGCTATCATTCATAGGGGTGCTGTTACATATATTTTTTTTTATACCGTGATACTAATTGCATAAACACACACCCATTATATACATATTCAATTTTTTTGTTTTTTTGTGAAGAGAAAATGCCAAAAACTTCACTTCTTTAAGTTTGATAATTGTCTGCTTTTCTTGGGAAATGACTGATAATTATTAATGGAGGATTGCCCTAATCAAGTTTGAAACTGTGCACAAAACTGAAAAGTTACAAAATATATTAAAATATTAAGGTTCAAAACAGTAGCTTTCGGCAGTGGAGAGACTGACGGACGGACTGACAGAAAATTATGAGAATTTGAGGTTATTAAGTTATGTAAACTAAGCATAGCATAATTAAAATCATTATGCCATTAAAAGGAATAAAAACTCAAAAACAAAAATATTAAGATACAAAACTGAGTATGACAGTGAAATAAAATAACATAGGCCTATATAAAACAAAAGGACTAAAGAACACCCAGCTAATACACTCTCTCTCTCTCTCTCTCTCTCTCTCTCTCTCTCTCTCTCTCTCTCTCTCTCTCTCTCTCTCTCTCTCTCTCTCTCTCCCTTCCACTGAAGAAGGCAGCAGAACTGTTGTCAAAACCTACTATTTTGAAATTTACTCATTGACATTAATGTGGGTATCATTTTTTTTAATTTACTGTAACCAGCCACTGAGTTTATTATTCTGCATTACGTTACATATCATCAGTATCGTCACTAATTTGATCACTATCACTAATAGTACATATTGATTGAACTTTGACAAATTTCAAAACACACCTTCCCCCTCCAACAGCAAGACTAACACTGCTCGAGAGAGCAGTGCTCCCCTCACCTTTACGCAAAGGCTGGCTACCACATTGTTATCTTGCTAGCAAAATTAGAACTGCGAGCACCAGCAGTTCCACATATTGTTTCAATTCATTTTCTTCTTTTCTGTTTACAAAATCAAGAGTTGGTAACCATTTTTTAAGGATTATTGATATTCTATACTTAATTTTCCATATTTAAATATTCATAATTTTGTGCATTTATATGAAATCTACAGGGGTGCTTCAGTTCCACAGTGCCTACTGACGAGCCACCACTGTGCTTCTCATCTCGACTACTGTTTTCTATGCTTTTTCTTTATGTTATTTTTGAATCTGTGATTGTTGATTTAATATGTAAACCCTCAATCACTTTAGCATACTGTGGAGAGGAAACGGTAAGTCCTTAGACATATGGAGGAGTTATGGAGCTCCATTTGACGTCTGTGTGTGTGTGTGAGAGAGAAAGAGAGAGAGAGAGAGAGAGGAGAGAATAATTTGTGGTTGGATGGTGAATGACTGTATTGGCTGTTGGTGAGTTCTGGCTGGGTTGTCTGCTGGTAGAGATCAGAGTTCTGTGTTTTTAGTGAGTTTTCAGTCAGTCTTTGGTGAGAGCTGGTGACAGTAGTGTTGACAGCAGTTATTGGAGGAATTGAGTCAGTTGAGTTTTGTGTGTTATTGATTTGTTTTATTGATTTGTTGTGAGTTTGATATTGGTTGCTTAGGAGTTGTTGTGCTGTGAGGTTTTTGTTGGGTTGTATGTGAGTTCCTGTTGGATTATATGTGGGTTGTTGAGGGTTGTTGTTAGTGGGTGTGTGTGTGTGTTTTTGTGTTGGTAATTGTTTGTTCATTGGTCTTTTGTTGTGTTGTTGAGTTTTTGTTGTTTTGTGTGAAGTTGTGGTTGTGTTCCTTGGTTGTTTGCTGTGTTGTTAGGTTGTGGTTGTGTTTCTTGTTTGTTGTTGAGTTGTGGGGTTGTGGTCTTTGGTTGTTGGGTTGTTGGGTGTGTTCCAGTTATGTTGTTGTGTTACTTTTTTGTTGTTGTTGTTTTGGTTGTGGGTTGTGGTTGGTATCTCTGTGACCTCGACCAGCGGACAGCACAGGATAGCCCGGAGTATCTGGATTGGTGGAGTTGGTAAGTACATGTGTTTATGTTTTTTTTTTTTTTTGTTCTGTGTGTAGGTATAGTTCAATTGTCCTGCTGTGTTCTGAAGTGTAAAGTAGCAAGTGTGACTGGGGTGAGTTGGGCAGCTGGACTGATTAGGTATATGTGGGGGGGATTCTGCAGCTTGTTTTTGAGCTTGTGATTCCGCCACAGACACTGCCTAGGGAAGGACAGGCCATGTAACCAGTTCCTCTCCTCCATCAAGGTTGATTCTCATACTCGTATGCATTTCATGCCATAGGCATGCATGTAACCAAAACAGTCCATGTTCAATTTGCCGAGTCTGGCCTTCTAAAGAGTGGGTGTGGTTTACTGGGAGGAGGAAGAGGGAGAAGAAAGTTTCTCAGGTCATCCAAGTTCAGTACTCTATGGTAACACCAAAGATTTTCTCATGTACCTTCTTACCTCTGGCCAAACCCTCGCTTTCCGTTCACACTTGCAAGGGAAGGATTTCCCCTTCACTGACTCCTTCTGCTATGTATGTAAAATGCCACCAATGGAAGGTAAGAAAGCCAACCTAGTTCCAATGGGCATATGGAGCTCTGTCCTTCCATAAGCCTCTCAGGGGACCCAAGTGTGTCTGTTCTAATTTAGCACTTGAAAGCTGTGCAAGGCCTTCCAGTTACTGCTTCGACCACATCTGTGATGACTGCTATGGTTACAGCATCCACTGGCTTGAGGACTGCCACCAAGTCTTTGGTAACCATGCACATTCCATCAGGTGCTTCCATCGACTTTGTCATTGGGCGATGTCCTCCTCCACATATTCATCTTCATTTTCGAGTGCTGTCAAATCCTCCCCTTCTTCTTCCAAAGCTAGCAAGCAAAGGCAGAAGAAGGCTGCCTTGTCCACCTACAAGAAGTCTAATAGAGCTTCTAGCCAGGAGCCCTCTCCCCCAGAGAGGGCCAACGAGGTCTCTCATTAGCAGTAGCCTGTGTACTGCTGCCTGGGGTCCTCCAAAACCCTGGTGCACTGAAACCATCCCCAGTAGCTTGCCTACCCAGGCCAGCAAAGGCCCCTAGTTTATGGACCCAGGCCCGGCTACCATAACTACCTAGTGAGAGAAGGTGAGGAGAAAGCATGTAAGTGCCCTCTTCACCCTCCACCCCCTCCAGCTCATAAAAGAGAGCAGTCCAAGGGCCATGGGATAGTGCCCCCGCCAGACAGGCCCAGTCACCCAGGCAAGACAAGAGGAGGTCCCCCCTGTTTAGTCTTCTGTAGAACCCTTGGCTTCTCAGGCTGGAGCACGCTCGCTGGACTGCCCCCACCCACATTAGCATGGGAGGAACTGTTCACTCCACCCATGTGGACATCATCACTTCGGGTTGATAACCACCAGCAGCCTCACTCGCCTGCCTGGACTAAAGTCTTCAGCAGGCTGGGCAAGAGGGCTCATAATCCTTCACCTGTCCCCTCCTCCTCCTTGGAGTTATCTAGGAGCCAGGAATCAGACAGTCATAGGGCTTGGAACTGAGACCATTCTTGCTCCCCTCCCAGTCCATCCACAGAAGCATATGTTCTTGGTTCAGTTCTCAGACCGGACAGGATGGTCTACCGGATAGTTCTTTTGTAATTGTTGTGGCCAAGATCACTTCCTTTTCTTCAGGTTCGCTCTTAAGAGGAAAGATCATTATTGTTTCAACTCTTCAAGTTTGTCCAGTCCGAGTCAACGTTGGCACTCAGGAACAGACCAGTTCTAGGGTCCACCTCCATCTTTGCCAGGGGAGAGATGGAGTCCATGGTGGACAGGCTGCAATTCAAAAACAATGACTAGCTTGTTCACCAGGCAGTGGCCAAGACCTCCAGGTCTTTATGTGGCACTGCAGCCCTACCCTTGGATCAGACTGACTCTTCCTCTTCGAGTCAGAGAAAGCCCTAGACTTCCTTGGCCCCTCATAGAGATATACTTAGGATTCTTCTGCCCTGGTAATAAAAGGTGCAGTCATGTCCCTTTTAGCCCTCCAACCACTTTAGGAAGGGGACCAAGGGCAAGAAGGGTGGAGGACACTAAGAGTGGCAATTCTCCCTGCTTGTTGCCGATGGTTGTGGTGGGGAAGGGGTCAAGCTATTAAGCAACGTGGCAGCATTATGGAGTGAAGACCTGGGTAGTAGATATCATTTGGGTAGGATATCTACTACCCTTATAGTCTGGGCCACCCCTCACCCTCAATCCAATCCAGTTCCAGACGTATGTTCCCATCTGGCAGAAGGATCTCACCCTTTGAGAAGAGATGAATGCTATTCTCAGGAAAGGCACTATGGAAGTCATGAAGGATTGGTCTCCAGGTTTTTACAGTTGTCTGTTCCCTGTGGAGAAGGCAACAGGTGGCTTGGGGCCAGTTATCAACTCCTTTCCCTTGAACCAGTTCATTTTCCAGACCTGGTTCAAGATGGTTAATTTAGTAATCAATTCCATCAAAAATTGTGACTTTATGCTTTTGTTGGACTTGAAGGATGCATACTTTCAAGTACCCATCCATCAGTTTTCTTGCAAGTACCTCCATTTTGCCCTCTGGTGAGTGTTCCAGTTCACGGCACTTTGCTTTGGGCTCTCAGGCGCTCCCCAAGTGTTCGTTTATGTGCTCACACTTATCTCAGCCAGAGCCCATTCGCATGGGATACGCCTTAAGAGGTACAGTGCCCCCCACCATTTTATGCATTTCACATTTCCGCAATCCACTTTGTCGCAGATTTTTTGGAACACATTATGCACTTTTCCACAGGAATTTTCACAAATTTGCAGATTTTTTGTCTATTGGCCATATCTTTAAAATTACTTCTAATTTGCAAGTTTTTTTGCAGAGCATCAGTATTTATTCATTAATTACTGTATTTTTTCATATCGTGTATGTGACTAAATACTGATTTTTATTATAAAAATTATTTGCAGCATACTTATAATGTAGTTATGCATCTCTTAAGCTCATTCTAGGTTGGGCCGCCCCATACTGATCATAATAGGTCTCTCTCTCTCTCTCTCTCTCTCTCTCTCTCTCTCTCTCTCTCTCTCTCTCTCTCTCTCTCTCTGTAAGAGTAATGTAAGATGTATTTGAAATTATATTGCTGTAATGATTTTTGATGATAGACCATATTGTACAATATTTAAAGTATATTCACTAATAATTTTCATTTTATTTTCCAGTAAAAGCTGACTGGAAAATAAGATTGAAAATAATTAGTAAATATTTTAGAAATTGCACAACATGCTTTATCATAAAAAAAAAAACTTTACAGTAATATCATTTCAAATATATCATACATTACCCTTACAGAGAGAGAGAGAGAGAGAGAGAATCATACACATTTTATGCTCAGTCCAGGGCCCAACCTGGAGTGAGCTTATTAGATACATAACTACATATAAATATGCTGTAAATAATTTTTATCATAAAAATCAGTATTTAGTCATATACACAGTATGAAAAAATACAGTAATTAGTGAATAAACAGTGTTATATAAAAAAGCAAATTAGTGATAATTTTAAAAGGAATAATACTGCAATGCTATGAGAGAAAATGGCCTATGTATACACTACAAGGGTAACTTAATTAGATGTCAAATGTTCTGTAAGACAGATTTATTTAATTTGTATTAAAGATTTATTTAATTTGCATTAAACATTTTATAGATATTCTGCTGTTTACATTAATACTATTAATATTTGAAAATGAGTAAATCATTGTTATGAACATTATGGGGGGCATATATACTGAAGAGTAACAGTTATAAAAGGCTTCTAATCTAAGTTGTGTTAGGATTTGAGGATGCTGGTTTGGGGTATATTTTTGTTTGAAATTATTATAAATTGTTTCAGTCTGGTAGTTTAAGGTATATTTTTTGTTTGACCTATCAAATTAAGCAGTGAAATATTAAAATAGACAGTTATAAGCATTTAAGTTTATGGAGTACTGGGTATTTGGCAGTTATAAGCATATTTACATTTCTGCAGTTTTTGCATTTCTGCGGCAGGTTGTGGAACCTAATACCTTGTAAAAGTTGGAGAGCACTGCACCTGGTTGACTGGCTGGGCCTGGCAAGCTTGTTGCCACAGTTGCTGCAGGACAGAGATCATCATCTCAAGTTTAGTCATGACCTTGGAGTGGTGATCAACTTGGAGAAGTCAGATCCCACACCCAAGCAGAAAGTAAAGTATCTAAGCATGCTAATTGATGCAGAAGCAGTGAGAGTCCTCCCTTTGGATTTGCATACATATTGGCGAGTTCAGAGAGGCAGCACAGAAGTTCCTGTCTGCTCAGCAGTGGCAAGTTGTTCTTGGTCACCTGTTGTCTTTGAAGAAGCTAGTCCCTCATGGCAAGTTTCACCTCAGCTCCCTTTAGTGGAGGATGGAGTTTTAGTCACTGGTGAGGTACCCTTCTTTCTTTCCTATTTCTCTGATGGAGGAAACCAGGAGAGCTCTAGCTTGATGGCGGGACAACAGGAAACTCTTGATAAGAGTACTGACAGGCACTTCCCTTCCTGAGACGCTTCTGTTTTTGGACGTTGCATCGATTGAGAGATGGGGCGTACAACTTGAGTTGTTAGTTTTAGGTGTGTGGGACCTCAACAGCTGACATTTCCACATGAATGTCCTGGAAATCAAGGTGGCTTTTTTAGCTCTACAAGTTTCAGGACCATGTGGTGGGGGGCACTCCATGGTGTTGATGAGTGACAACACCACGATGGTGGCATACTCAAGTTGGCAGTACAGGTGCATGAGTGGATGGTAGCACACTAAGTGGATCTGTCAGCTAGGTACATTCCCGGGTCTCAGAATATAGTGGTAGACAAGTTCAGTCACCAAAGTCAGGGGATAGGGACAGAGTGGTCCCTACACCAGAACATTGCAGAGAGGCTCTTCTATCTATTGGGAGTTCCTATCATAGACCTGTTCACGACATGGGTACAACAGGAAGTTACCAGTGTTCTGCTTAATGGTGCTGGACCCATGAGCTGCGACATAGGACATGTTCCAGCACCCATGAGATAACTTAAGGCATACGCCTTCCATCTGTTGTTGGGTGATCAACAGGGTCATGAACACCCTAAATTTCAGTTGACTCTTTCTGGCTGTTACTCAAGGCTGGAGAAAGATTTCCATGTAGCACAACCTTGTGTGCCATCCACACTTCAAGAGGTGTCACCAGGCAGTAGAAGCACTTGCAGTTCATGCCTGGAGACTATCCAGCATCTCCTGTGAGCAAGGGGGGTTTTCTTGACACAAAGCAAAGGAGATGTTGGATACTTGTGAAAATCCCTTGCAGCTGTATACCAGGGGAAATGAGCTGTCTTCTGTAGTTGGTGTCATCAATGGGGTATCTTTATGGTCAGAGCTTCTCTTCAGCAGGTAGCAGACTTCCTAGGCCAAGCCTTTTGGTTGAAAGCGATACTAGATCTCTTGTCCTTGTGGGAGATCTCCATGCTTCAGGCCTTCCAAGGGAAACGTGACAGTCTCGAGAAGCCTGACTCGTGCACCGTGCTGGCCATTAAGAAAGTCGTCAGAGAGGGATCTGCCCTTCAAGACTGCTTTTTGTTGCTTCCCTTGGCTTCAGCAAAAAGAGTAGGCAAACTTCATGACCTTTTCTTTGGTGTGAAGCACTCAAGGGGATGGGGATCTGAAGTGCCCAAGTTTGTCTTGGAATGTGTAAAGAAAACTCAAAATCCATTGGTCCCTGATGCCAGATTCGGGTCCTTTTTCAATGCCCTCCCTACGTGTTGAGATGTTTCTTTGTCCAGTTAGGGTGCTGTGGTACTACCTTAAGAGAACTCGGAACTCAGCAGTTCAGAGCTGAGTGTCGATGCCTGGGTGAGAGCTTACAAAGTTAGGGACATCACCCCATCCCTTGCATTCTGGAAGAACCCATCAGTTCATCAGGTGTTAGGAGTGGGTGTGTGTATCCAAACAGACCACATTCACCTCATTCTGTCTGCTGGATATTGCCCACAAGTCCTTAGACACGTTTTCTTTGGGTTCTGTGGTGGCTCTCCTAGGGAACAGGTAGCATCTTGTCAAAGGTGTTCAGTAAGAGAGAGAATATGTGTGAGTGCTGGTCTACTCCTTTTTCTGTTTTACCTTTCTTTCTCAAAGGAAAGAGAGCCAGTTAGTGATGACATATGCTACTAAGTTTCACAACAGGGGCACCCTGTCTTTGTTCTTTTAGTAGATTTATTTGATGCACATCTCCCATCCTCTCTCTCTTGACAAGGGGAGAGAGCGATTGACAATGGAACAAACCCATTAGGTTTTATTAGCAAGTTTTATTGTTTCCAACCCTGGGTTCATCTAAGTCTTCTTCGAGGTATTGATGCAAACTCATTATACTTTAAGTCCAGAAGGTTAGCAGTTAACAACATTCCATATGCCCAACAAGCTAGAGGTGCAGGATTCCTTCGTCAGCTCTGCCAGACCAGGAAGGTATTCCTAGGTGGATAGAACCAGTCAGTTCAGAGATTTGCCTGGACTCCCCCTACCAGTGGGTAAGACTCATATGTAAAGAACGAAGGTTTGTAGTTGTGTAGGAACAAATAGCAAATTTTTTAAAGTAATCTGTATTAAAGGCAAAGTGGAGTACACAGACTGATAAGAGGGCAGGGCTTCCCCCCTACCATCGGTAGTTAACAACCTTGTCTGAAAGATTAACAGCAATTCCAGCTTGTGTCCGTAAGCTAAATAGTACTACGTACTATGTAACTAACTTTGGTTTGTATTGTTAAGAAATTCACAGTTTCGTGAAAACAAATTGTGAAAAAATGTTAAAAAATTGGTTTATATGTTAGGCAAAATACAAATTACTTTAAAATGTGTTATTTTATATAACTAACTTACCAAGTAATTACATAGTTAATGTTTCTACTGGTGCAGCAGCCTTTTTTAAAAATTTGCAGTAGTGATTCTATTGTTTTGTGTAGGTGATAAGCTTGCCCTCTATCGATGAACACAAGAAACAACCTAACCAATAAGTTCAAGTTTCTGCCGGCTCTGATGTACACATCAGTGCTTCTGCAGCATCTTTTTCATGGTTTTTCAGTCATTTTATTGGATTTCAGTGAAGTATAATTACTTTATTTTGGTAGGTTTCAGAGCTTTTTTCAGCTGATTAGCTTTTTGGATACAGTATTCCTAGTTATAGAGTCAAGTCAGATTCTAGCTCTTCTAGTTTTGCTATTGCAGCAAAGGGTGCAAAACTAGGTTGACAAAATCTTATTACGATCTGCATTCAGTTTACAGTAAATGTAGGGGCAAGAATAAAGTAGGGAGCAAACATGTAATGATTGTTCTGATTGGGATGAAAAACAGTGGAGAGTGCTTAGATGTCGCTTGCACGAATTAGAAAGTAATAGGAGGAGGAAAGCAGCTTCTAGAGCCAAGAAATGTAGGCATTACTTAAGGCGTGGTTGGTATGGTTTTGGCGTGCCACCTCGTTGGCCACGAGTTTGATTCTTGGGCGTTCCACTGAGGGGGGGAGAGATGTGTATTTCTGGTGATAGAAGTTTACTCTCGACGTGGTTCAGAAGTCGCGTAAAGCCGTTGGTCCCGTTGCTGAATAACCACTGGTTCCATGCAACGTAAAAATGCCATACAAACAAACTTAAGGTTCTTTGCAGCATCCCTTCGGCCCCTAGCTTTTAACTACTTTCATTCCTTGTACTGTACCTCCATTCATATTCTCTTTCTTCCATTTACTGTTCACCCTCCCCTAACAATTAATTTATAGTGCAATTGCAAGGTTTTCCTCTTGTAACACCTTTCAAACCTTAACCTTTTACTGTCAAATTCTGTTTCAATGTGAATGGCCAGTGCTTGGCATTATGCCTCAAATGGTATTGATCAATCAATCAAAACTCTAGAGCCGAGAAACTATCGCTTAGCCTAGAAACCACTCCTAGACCTAGTTTAGATGCAATTTCTTCTATTCCTACTCCTATTCAACAGTGTTGTGCAAGTGGAGGAGTCGGCTACTTGTCCCACCAGTTCTCCTATACGAAGGTTACTGTTCTGCTCCCCTGAAGACATGCCGGAAGTCCAAGGAAGACCAATGGGGTTTGCTCATAGGTAGTCACTCCCTCAGTCAACCCTGTTGCACATTCCCAGGTATCGACAGAGAGTCATAGGAAAAGCATTTCATTGGATCTCTATCGATTGTCTTTGAGTTCTGATAATTCCAGTGCAGACAGGAGGTGCCACAAATGATTTCTAGGTTCATCACATCCTCATAAGTATCATTCAGATGCCATTCAGATGATAGTATAAGAATTTTAGGCAAAAACTAATCAATCAACCTAACAAATTTTCTGGAAAATGAAAATTGGTCTTTAGGCTACTCGGATGAACATACTAAAAGTCCTCATTGATACAGGCTGTGCTACAGCTGCCATCTTGGAAGTTGGCAGACAAAATTCTGTTCTTCTGCAATAACTTTTAAACTGTTGGAGATACATTTAGATATTCAATGGTGCCTTATTTTTACAGTGCTGGACATTTACACTATACTAAATGGGGTCATCATTATTTATATTTGATGGAGGATTTACATAATAAAATATCATCTTTTAATTTTCAAAGATTTACAGAAGATGGTTACTTTGCAGTTAGGCAAAGTGACAGATTCTGGTCAGGAGTTTCAACTAATATGTGTATTGAGCAGATTTTGATGCATAAATTCTAAGCAATTAGTGGACTTACTTGTGGTCGGGGAATAAGATTAACTCTGCAGAGGTAGGCATCATCAACTTCAATTTGTTTTGAGATTTCTGAGGCCTTATCAGAGTTTACTGGGGTCAAATGTTCTGCTGAACACAGAATCTGGAAAATCTCAAATATCTAGAGATAATGATGATCTTAAGTTTATCAACTGGCTAAAAGAATATAGTCCATTTCATAGTCAATGATATAAAAATCACTGAAACCTGTTCTCACTGGTTTTGTGCAATTGTAAGGTTGCATGCAACAATATGTGCAAATGTGAACAGTTCAGTATGCACTGCTCAGCGATGTATGGAGATTGCCAAGGAACTAATTGTGAAAATTCAATTGAAATCAGTTTAGAAGAACAAGAGTGCTGAGCTGGAAAATTGTGAAATAACATGCAATAGAGCACAGGAAATAGGTAAAGAAACCATCAGTTCACTTTCAGAATGCGGAGCAGTAATGAGAACTTCCAGAGGCAAAATATTTGATGAAATTACACCAGCTGCTATTCTGCAATCAGATTTTCTAGCAAACCAAAGAATTAAATGCACCTTAATTGATGCTGTTATGCTTAAAATGAAAAACAACAGTTATTCAGTTCTACAAGCTGGAAGTGATACAGATACTACTGGTATCATCAAAGCTGTTCTTGTTGGGCAAGATACTGATTTTCTTGTGCTTTTAATTCTTTAGCTAATAAAGATCTTGACATTTGATATCTTAAATCAGGCTCACAAATTGTACAACATTCAGACAGAGAATGACTTGGAAACTGCCTGGATCCAAGAAAATGGCCATAGTCAATGATATAAAAATCACTGAAACCTGTTCTCACTGGTTTTGTGCAATAGTAAGGTTGCATGCAACAATATGTGCAAATGTGAACAGTTCAGTATGCACTGCTCAGCAATGTGTGGATATTGCCAAGGAACTAATTGTGAAAATTCAATTGAAATAATTTAGAAGAACCAGAGTGCTGAGCTGGAAAATTGTGAAATAACATGCTTGAAAATGTGTATACGTAGCACTTTTGATATTCATAGGATGATTTATGATTAGAAACTATTTGTAGCCAACTGTGATGTGATATAAGAGTAATATGCATACTATATTCCTGGAAAATTAGAAAAATTTGTCATTTCAGTATTGCATAAAAAGATCAGAATGTATTGATTTTACTTTTGCAGACAAACATTATCGTTTTTATTTTTTCAGTATTATCAAAATGTTCTCTAACCTCTTAAAGATGTTTAATAGTTAATATCCACTGTATATTGTGGTGAGATCTGGCAGATAAGTGTTTCTGGCAAATCAGAAAATTTGTTTAACTTGGTATTGCATAAACCAAATTGAATTGAAAAGTTTGATGTCATATAGGGTATTATTTTGATATACTATCAGAAATTCTATAAACACTGAAATAATGACTGCAAATATTTCATGAAGTTGATAATTTCACATATTTGTATATTAGTTCATAAACAGATATAAATATTGTATATTTTTTATGATAATTTCACATATTTGTACTATATTAGTTTCTAAAGAGTTATTAATGTTTCCTGTATAACCTGGAATGCTTCTGTTGCGATAAAGCATATGGAAAACAGTAAAATTTCTGCTGTAATTTTTTTTTTCATTCTACAAAAAAGGTATTGTATGAAATTTTTTTATGAGGAATAGCATTTCCTAATTCTTGCATATTTTCTTTAAATCCAACAGTTTAGAAGATAAAGACAAATATATGAAAATCGGCCGCCATTTCCCAATATGGTGGCTAGAGCACAGCTTCAATACGTAAGGAATTTAATGTACAACTGTGCCAAGTTTGAACTTCCTGAAAATTAGTTAGGTCAATTTTCCTAAAATTCCTAAACTATGATGTTGGGCTCCGTTCTGATCTGCTTCCTGTTAAGTGTTTAAGAAGGATAGCTTTAGCCCACAGCCTTCGTGTAGTGACACCGTGGACCCTTCTGTCCCTGCCCCATGGGACAGTCCAGAGGCCTTCTCTCTCGAGCCCCCAACTGCTGAGTTCCCTCACCTGCCACCAGGCACCCAGCAAACTTTCTCAGGCACCCCACGCCAGTGTCCATGGGTCTGGCTCCTCTCGAGCACCTGATGCCACTCAAGCACCCAGCGCCAGTTCCCAAACACCCAGCGCCAGTTCCCAAACACCCAGCGCCAACTCTTCAGTACCCATCACCTGCCTCTGAGCACCAAGCACCGCTCCCAGACATTTCATTCCTATTCAGTCTGCTCAGGGACCACTGTCTCGGTCACCTTCGCCTTTAGTTCAAAGCGAACCTTCATTGGCTCCCATTAAGCAACAGTTGGTTGAGATTATGGGCTTGCTGACAAAAGCTCACTCTGTTTTTGAGTCTTCTATTGATGCTACCCTGTGCCTGGTGTCTTCAACAGAAGAGGAAATCGATCAAGATCCTGCCCCCTCCGCCAGCCTATATAGCTCTTTTGCAGTATCTGCTGGCAAGTTTTCCCACTTTCTTTTTTGCCCCAGCTGCCCCGTTCTCACCTGCCTTGACTATTCTTCCTCCAAGAAGGCTCATAAGGAGATTGGAGATTGGCTTTCTGCTAAAAGGGAATAAGGAAAAGCTGCTTTTGCCTCTCCTCCCACATGCTCAGTGCATATAAGGTATTTGTCTTATGTCACCGGGGAAGGAGCGCTCCTTCTTCGGGTGTTACTGCCTCCTCCCGAAGGGACTTCTATGGCCTCATTGATTCTTCTCAACGTTCTGCGTTCTCGCCGGGAAAGATAATGTTTTCGTTGGCAGAAGTAGACAACCTTGTTAAGGATTTGTTCTAGTGTTCGAAGTTTTCAGTTTCCTGAACTGGACAGTGGTGGCACTGGCCAAGAAGACAGAAGATTTTCAAGGATTATTATCAGATATCGCCTTGGACTGGCTGGGAGTCCTGTCCTACGAAGACAAGGCCATTAGGGATGGCTCTTTTGAGCTTGCCTCGTTTTTTTTCTTTCTTTCTTTTGGTGTGTTGAAGAAGAGAGAGCTGGTGTTCCTTTATCACTAAAGGAGCCACACAGATGCACAAGTCAGCCTTGTTGTTTTTGGCTCTGGACCAGCACTACCTCTTCCCTCAAGACATAAAGCATTTAAAAGTACGATTTTCTTAGGATTTTTGACGATGTTCCGGCTTAGGACGATTTTCAGCTTACAACATGTCTCAAGAGTGGAACCCCCATCATAACCTGGGGACTGCCTGTACTCCCAAACATCCCAAGGGTTTGACTTCTTCTTGCTCCTAAGACACCCTCTCCACTCCAGCAGTAGCCTTTTCGTGAAGGTAGGACCAAATTGCGGTCTAGGACTCACCCATATGTCTGTTTCACTGTCATGGCCATCAAGAAGGGCTCAGCCAAGACAGTGCACTGAAAGTGAGATGGAAGTCCTCCATACACCAGTACGAGCCAGACTTCTACAGTTTTGGGAGAAGTGGATGATGAGAGGAGCAGAGCCGTGGATAATCAAGGTTCTAAGGGATCGCTACACCATCCCGTTCCTGGAAAGCCTCCCCCCCCCCCATTAGTCATCTCTTCCATCACATTGTTGGCTACTCGAAGGGCTCAGAGAGCCATTCAGCCCTCTTGGAGGAGGTTTCCTCCCTCATCCAAAAGAGGTTCTGAAAGCTTCCAGGGGGCTGCAGGCAAGTTGCAGATGTAAGCGCTCTCAATCATTTTGCCCGGAAGACAAAATTCAAGATGGAGACGAACCATTCAGTCCTTTCATCCATTCACTGAGGTGGCTGAATGATAACTTTGGTTATGCAGGATTCATACTTCCACATCCTGATTAATCCAGACTCATGGAAATATCTAAGGATCATCTCTCAGGACAAAGTATATCAGTTTCGGGCCCTTTGCATTGCCCTTTCTATTGCCCCTCAGATGTTCACTCGAGTCCTTACTCCTCTCGCAAAATGGCTCCATCTAATAAGGATAAATGTCAGTCTGTATCTGAACAACTGGCTGCTTTTATCACCATCAAAGGAAAAGTCTAAGAAGAACTTGCACAAGATTCTTCTGCTCACCCAGGAACTGGGTCTTCTCAAAAATCTCCGGATGTCACAGTTGACCCCGTAGCAAGAGATTCTCCCTTTGGAGAGGTCTCTCAACTCTGACTTCTCAGGCTTTTCTGTTGCCCAAGAGAATTTCCGGCTGCCTTCAAACAGTCAGTTTTATAGCCCGCCTGTCCTGCTTGGATCGCAGTGGATGAGCCTTCTGGGGGCTCTAGCATCCATCAAGTCATTTGTCAAGCTGGGCAGATTGCACATGAGAGGTTTCAATTCTTTCTAATGGTCAGCTGGGACAGGAAAGCACAACCGGACTCCTACATGTTTCTGATTACCCCCAGAGATCAAATCGGACAGCAGTGGTGGCTGTCCGAAAAAAGACTGTCAGAACATAACTATGACCCTCATAGCCCCATTTTTGTCCCTGAAGGAAAGGTTCCTGGACCTTCTGTGTTTATTTGTGGACTTTCCAAGACTTCCTCCCCAAAAACTGCATTTATTCAAACAACCCCACCACAGGAGACACCACCAAGGGGGGTGACTGCTCTTGCTCTGACAGGCTTCAGTCTGTCCGCAAGCTTGTCAGAGTGAAAGGCTTTTCAAGAGGAGCCGCAGAGGCTATTGCATGATGCAGGGCACAACTCTTCTAGCCTTGTCTACCAAGCTAAGTGGGCAGTCTTCCATCGATGGTGCATCAACCATAATTTCTCTTCTTTTGAGACATCTATAACACAAATTGCTGATTTTCTCCTATATCTGAGGAACTCTAGAAAACTGTCATCTACCACCATTAAGGGGTATCAAGCTATGTTTAGCTCAGTTTTTAAACACAGAGGCCTGGCTTTTTCATCAAACTCTGGTCTTAACGACCTGGATATATTATTGAAATGGCTGACAGGTCCTTCTTTTGAACCCCTTCTTTCCACCACATTAAGGAACCTTACTTGTAAGACACACTTCCTTGTTGCTTTAGCTACTGCTAAGCATATTAGTGAAATTCAAGCCACCCAGAAAAGGTTATGTAGGTTTTTCCTGAGGGGATGTAGATTGCTCCTTTACCTTAAGTTTTTTAGACAAGAACGAGGACTTGTACAAGCCCTGTCTTTGTTCTTATAACATTAAGAATTTTATGGACATCCATGCCTCCAAGAAAGAAGAGAGACTACTCTGTCCTGTCAGAGCTCTGAGGTATTACCTGAGCAGGACAGAAAAGATCAGAGGTCCATCTAGTAGCCTCTGGTGTTCAGTTAAGAATCCTTCATGTCCTCAAAGAAGCATTGTCATTTTCCTAAGGGACTTAATTTCTGAAGCACATTCTTGGATTCAGGAGGACATTTTGCCTAATTTTAAAGTGAAAACTCATGACATCAGAGCAGTATCTACCTCTTTAGCTTTCAGACACCATATCTCCCTACTAACATTCTTCAGTTGACCTATTGGAAGTGCAAGTCTGTTTTTGCAATGCACTGTTTAAAGGTGGTGGAAACAGTGTTTGATGATTACAGTACTTTGGGACTGTTATCAGTGGCTGGCATGATATTGGGTGAGGATTCATAGGAAGTACTTTTTCTCCTATTATTCTTTTGCCTTGGTGTAGGTTTTGAGTTTTTTGGGTAGCCTGGGGGTATAGTGTACCTGGAGTACCCAGTGTAGTGGTATGAAAAAGTTGGGACTGAATATCTGATTTTTTTATTAATATTATTATTAGGTTAGCCAATTGGGATCAAATATCTGATTCTTTTTTTTTCATTAGGTTAGGCAATTTTGAAACTAGTTTTTAGGATTTAGTTATTTTATTTAGTGTTTTTATGTACTTGTAGATGAGAGATTGTGTAAGTAATCTTTGTATTTTTCTTTTTTTACTTACAGTTTGCTTGAAGGTAGATAGGATTGAGTGGGTCGGTGTTGCTCATCTTCACCTATACAACCATAGATTTATATTAGCTTTGATGTGAAGAATATTGGCTGGGGAATTACTAATGGAAACAAGGACTTTGTTTTCTGAAGGCATACACAGCTTTGCAGCAAGTATTGAAAACTAGTGTTTCTCAAATATTCCTCTTGGAAACATTATAAACTTATTATTGAAAGCAATGGTGTGAATCTAGAGTCCTGACTATTCAAATTTCCAGTAGGAATTAATGGTACAAGAACATTCTTTAGTGATTGTTAGAGGTGTTCCAAGGAAAAAGAGAAACTTTGTTAAATGATTTATTGTGGTTACACTAAATGCTGGGAAATGCCAAATAGACAAGATAAACAGTATCTTCCAAGTAAATTTAAGTTAGATTAATATTAAGTAATCTTAAGTTAGATTAAGTTAGGTAGAGGGATAAGAGGATCAGTTTAATGAGCTAGGGATAAAATTGGTTAAGTTTTGTTTTGTCATACTAAGGTAATAAATTGGGTTAAGGAGAATCAGAGTTTTATTTGCTAACCTTCAAATTTGTTCCTACTATCCTGCTTCACTTGTGTAAAAGAAGGCCCATTCAATGTTCGATGGTAGCTCTGCATGCTGTGTTCAATGGAATTATGGGTATAAAAGACCTAAAGGTGTGTGTACAGGTGTGTGGGGATGTGAAAAAGAAAAGATGGAGAGGCATACATCTCGGTGATAGATTGGGAAGCTTGGAGTATAGTAGATTTGAGTACGTAATGATAGGCACATTAAGGGGTATGATGTGATGGCTGAATGAGAAGCTGAGTGAAAAAGAGAAAGAGCTGGTGTATGAGTTGTGGGAAAGAAAGGGTGTGTTTAGGCAAGGTAATGAGTACTTTGGGACAGCTAGAGTTACTGGAGTACTGTATTCGACTGACTAAAAAAATACACTGATCTTAGCTTTGGACTGGCAAATGCGCCAGCAACATTTCAAAGAGCTATGAATTTTGTGCTGAGTGGTTTTACCTGTGAAAATGTGGTGGTGTTTCTGGATGACTTTTTGGTAGTAAACAAGACTGTAGAAGAGCACAAGAGGTTGATGCGAGCAGTATCCAAGAAGTTAGAGGAAGTGGGGGTGAAAGTCAAAGTTAGTAAGTGTGAGTGGTTCATGAATGAGGTGGAGTTTTTTGGTCATAAGGTGAGAGAGTGTGGTGTATGAAAGGCAAAAAAGTTTGTAGAAAAAGTGAGAAATTTCCCCTACCTAGGACTGTGCGAGAGTTGCATGGATTTCTGGGACTGATCATGTTTGGAGGCAAGTTTGTGAAAGGTTGTTTGGGAATTACAAAGCCATTGTCAGAATGGACAGGTTGTAGGAAGAGTACAGTTGTGAGGTGGGATAAAAGGATGGTGAAAGCATTCGAGAAATTGAAAGGTAATGTTGAAGGATGCAGAGTTGGCTTACCCTGACTATAGAGCAGATGCCAGTAAGTTAGGAGTGAGTGTATACGGATGCGAGGGGAGTGTCGATGGGTGGATGTTTGATGCAAAAACAAGTGGTGAATTGGACTGAAAAAGATCGATTGATAATGTATGTAAGTAAGGCATTTAGTTCGGCAGAGCAAAAGTACTAGACTGTTGAGAGAGAGTTGGGTGCATTGCAACATTTCTGTATGGTGTGAGGTTCATGGTACGTACAGACCACCAACCTCTAGTCTAATATATCTGCAGAGAATGAAAGGAGTGGATGCTAGAATTGCGCAAATGGTAGAGGATTTGAGTGACTGATTTTGTTGTAGAGTACATCCCAGGTAAAAGGAATGTTGTTGCAGATATGATGTCTAGACTACCTGGGGAAGGGAAAGAAGAGAACATAAAAGACATAAGACCAGAGTGTCTGCCAAAAGGATTGAGAGTAGAGGAGGTGGAGACCCAATGTTTGAAAGTGTGTGGTACGAATTGAATGATTTGGTAGATGAAGGATTGAAGGTGCAGGTGCCTGGAAGTGTGAATGAACTAAGGGCTGAAGTAATTGAGAAAGTTTGCAAGAGGCCTGGATATTTAAGAATATTAAATGTGGAGTGATATCAGAAGAGTTTGAGAGCTATGATGTGTCCTGGAGTATAGTAATACCCCAAACTTGTGTGAGGTTAGGTTCCACACCCCCTCGTGCAAAGGAAATTTTTGTACAAGTTTGGCGTGCTCTCTAAAAATGCTAACAAATACGTATTTCTAGAGTTTAAGCACTAAATATGAACCCAATCATGCTCCCTAAATATTAAGCTAACTTTGAAATGAAATCAAAGTCACTAATTTAAATTAAAAGTTAGCCTAATACATTACCTTTAAAAAAAGAAAAAATGGTTGGCTTAAAGAAAAGAAATAAATGGTTGGCAAAAATATAGGAGTGTAAAGATTACATACGTTCAGTATTCCTCTCTTTCCCCTTCCGGCCATCCAATCTATTTTTAGAAGTTTTCTCAACCACTTTTAAGAAATTCTTTTTTCTGTCTCTCTTTGTTCTGAAATTCCATTTCATGAACAAACATAGCTCTGTTTGGACTAATACATCTCTTAGTTATGTCACTAACTACGAGAGAGAGAGAGAAAGGCATTATTTTTACGTAAGTATTAACCTAACTTTTAAATATAATTAAGGCAATTTTAATTTCATTTAAAAGTTACTGTAATTTCATTTAAAAGTTAACCCAATGCATTACCCTTAAAAAAGAAGTAAATGGTTGGTAAAAATATAGGAGTGTGTGAAGATTACATATGTATGGAGAGAGCGAGAGAACTACGAATAAATCATAGATCGCTAATCGGCAACGCTCCCGCCTGTCACATTACTTGACATATTTGACAGCTCTGGACTTCAGCTTCTGGTGGAGTTAAAAACAAAGATGAGGGAAAGAATTCTTTATATGCATCATTTTGTAATTATAGTTATATTATCATTATTATTATTATTATTATTATTATTATTATTATTATTGTTATTGTTATTGTTATTGTTATTATTATTTAAAAGTATTAATAAACATATAGTAGATGTACCATAAAAGTTTTATTCTCTCATCTCAGTAAGAGAGGAGAGAGCGAGAGAGAAGAGTTGTTTTTACTTGAAAGTGAAATGGAAAGGTTATTTCTTTAAATTTTGTAATTACGTACAGTTATATTATTATTATTATTATTTTTTTTTTTTTTTGCTCTATCTAGTCTGCTCTATCGAATAGTCCTCCAATTCGACTGGGTGGTATTTATAGTGTACGGTTCCAGGTTGCATCCTGCCTCCTTAGGAGCCCATCACTTTTCTTACTATGTGCGCCATTTCTAGGATCACACTCTTCTGCATGAGTCCTGGAGCTACTTCCGCCTCTAGTTTTTCTAGATTCCTTTTCAGGGATCTTGGGATCGTGCCTAGTGTTCCTATGATTATGGGTTCAATTTCCACAGGCATATCCCATATCCTTCTTATTCCTATTTTCAGGTCTTGATACTTATCCATTTTTTCCCTCTCTTTCTCTTCAACTCTGGTATCCCATGGTATTGCGACATAAATGAGTGATACTTTCTTCTTGATTTTGTCAATCAACGTCACGTCTAGTCTATTTGCATGTATCACCCTATCTGTTCTGATGCCATAGTCCCAGAGGATCTTTGCCTGATCGTTTTCTATCACTCCCTCAGGTTGGTGATCGTACCACTTATTACTGCAAGGTAGCTGATGTTTCTTGCACAGGCTCCAGTGGAGGGCTTTTGCCACTGAATCATGCCTCTTTTTGTACTGGTTCTATGCAAGTGCCAGACATTCGCTTGCTATGTGGTTTATAGTTTCATTTTTCGTATTGCACTTCTTACATATGGGAGAGATGTTATTTCCGTCTATCGTTCTTTGAACATATCTGGTTCTTAGGGCCTGATCTTGTGCCGCTGTTATCGTTCCTTCAGTTTCCTTCTTGAGCTCTCCCTCAGTAGCCATTGCCACATGTCATTGCTGGCTAGTTCTTTAGTCTGTCTCATGTATTGTCCTTGCATGTTTGTGAAATACTCACACATGATAATTAGTTAGGTTCCAACGAAAAGTTCACGCTATTGTAAATTCACGCTACTCGAATCGTGTAAGATTGAAGTATTACAGTATTCTCATTTCAGGAGGTTTTGGTGGCAGTAAGTAAGAAGTATAAGGTGATTGTGTCCGCACACATTGTAGATGAGAAACCCATAGTGTATCAGCATGAGGGAGTGAAAGAGAGTGAGCATGAATTGCATTTGCAGTGTTTAAGTGGGGTACACTATAACTGGGATGTAGAGAAAAGGAGCTATGAACGGAAGTATGACAAGGAGGAAAATGTTGTAGATAGAGCATTGGTGTTGTTGAAAGTGGAAGATAGTGGTAAGGATGTAAGTGAAGGATGTTTTGTTGACAGAACAGATGAGTGTCAATGTGCACACCAGAGGGGAAATGCATTGATTTTGGGAGTGGATGTCAGTGGAGCCCAATACTGTGGTCTGGTTAACGCGGGGCCACAAATATCGTTGGTGGAAGTGCATTTGATTAGAGACGTTGACAAAGTTAATTGGAATGTTAAAAGGAGAGCTGTGAATGTGGCAGTGACAGGTATAGCAGGAAAGTCAGTTGGATGGGAAGAAGTGAGGATGGAGGTAAAGTTGGGAGAGATTGAAGTGGAAGCGTGTTTGGAGTACTAGGAGATGAGCTAATGCCGTGTTTATTTCGTGTTTTGGATGGATTTTTTAAGGAAGAATTGATTGGTAGTACTTGTGTTGAAAGATGAGGTTGTAATAGGGGGAATTCAAAGTGAGGCAGTAAGCATGGCCAGGTTTGTGGGAGCAATTAGTAGAAGTCTGAGTGAGGAGGCAGATATAGTGGAGTTGGACAAGAGTGAGAATGAATTGCTAACACAATGGAGTACGTTGAGGAGATGCAGCAGAATTGTTTTGTGGTGAGTGAGTTGAGGAGGTGTATTAGAGAGGGAGTACCTGGGAGAAGATGGCCTTAGCTGTCGAATAAATGGATGCAGTTTGCCGAGAGATTTGTGTTAAGGCGTGGTGTATTTTTCAAGAGAGAAGATGGGAGAGTTGATGTATGTTCCAGTGTTCCCAATGAGCAGAGCAGTGGGGATGTGTATGTTAGTCCATAAGAAATATGGACATATGGGGAAATTTAAGTTGATTTACTGTATTGTTTTCCCCATACTTGAGGGAAATTTGTAGATATGGCAGTTACATGCGATGAATGTCAGATGGGAAAGTATCATAGAGTGTATGCTAGTCCACCTGTTTTGAAGTTGAGTACGAAAGAACCATTTGAGTTTGAGTTAGTGGCAATTGATTGTGTAGCTTTGCCAGTAACTGCAAGAGCAAATGTAGGAGCAGTTGTTATGGTAGATCATAAGAGTAAGTTTGTAAGTTATGCAGCTGTGAAGAATAAGACTAGTGAGAATGTTGCAAGAGTGGTCAGTATGGTCCTGTTGCCTGCGTGTGTGAGGAGGCCAGCAAGAATGTTGAGTGATAAGGGGCTGGAGTTTGTTGGTAGACCTTTTGAGTAAATGCTAGGAGATTATGGTATCAAGGATGTAGTAACAATTCCATATGTGCTGAGTGCAAATGGACTGGGAACGAACCATAAGAACTCTTGAGTGAGATGTTATGAATGTTGACTGACAGAGAGAATGAATAGGATTTGTTGTTAGGAAGAGTAGTAGTGATGTATAATGGGTCAGTACATAAGAGCACAGGCATATCTCCAATGAGTATGTAATGAATTACGAAAGGTATGCGAGAGTGAGGTTGGATTTAAATGAGGATGAGCGGGATGTTTGGAGACTGGCAAATGAAAGGTTTAAGAGTTTCAGAGTAGGTGATAGGTGTTGAAGGCAGTGGTTGAGAAGGGAATATTGACTGTGAGTAAGATGCGTGAGAAGTATGAAGGTCCGTATGTAGTGAAAGCAGTTCGGTCCAGTGGACTGAGTTACGTGCTAGAAGACAGAAAACAAGAAGGAAATATAAGGGTAATACGAGCATATCATATTCAGTTGAGGTGATAGAGAGAACTACCGAAATATATAATAGATCATCCCATTAGGAAGTCATTAAGGGAGGAAAAGGGAAGTGAAGAAATAGAAGAAGATATAAGTTGGGGGGATAAACAAATATTGTTAGTGGAGCATAAGAGAAAGCTTAAAAAGAGGAGTAGGAAGAGAAAGGGTACGTTTACAGAGTTGTGTGCAGAGAGTACACAAGATGGGTTGCTTGATTTTGAAGGGTTTGAGAAGCCAGTAGGTGTGAGAAGTGAAAATGCCTTTGCAATATTGTAGGGTTGTGGTGAGAATGAGTAACTGATTTTGAAAGATTTGAGAGGGATGTGGAAGAAGTGAACTTGGTGGTACAAGGAATTGTACAAGCATACACGAGTTGAGTGAATTAGAAGTAACACTAAATTGTGAAGAAGACTGTACTGTACATAGTGTGTGTGCGAGTACCTTTTGAGTGAAAGTGCTGAGAGAGGGAATGTGGGAGTGAGTGTGAGTCAGAAAGAGTTTGAAGTACTGGAGAGAGTAAGTGGGGAAATTTTGGATAGCTTGAGACAAAGCTTGGTGGAAATAAATGAAAAGTATGGAAGAGATGATAGCAGCCATGCCAGGTGTTAACGAAGTTGAAGCTGACGCAAGTCTCCAGAGTTTAAGTGGTGTAAGTAGTTCAGAACTAAGGCTAGATAAGTCCAATGTGGTTGCAGTAGAAGTCAGAGAAGAAGAGGTGGTGTATGAGAGACCATGGACCCAAAGGCAAGGTCAGTTCCAGAGTACAACGGGGTAGTTAGAAAGAATTGAGAGAGAAAAAAAGGAAATGAGATTTCCTTTATTTTAGTCAGTTGGAGGGTAGTAGTATGAAAAAATTGGGATTAAATACCTGATTCTGTTTTTTTTTATTAGGTTAAGCAATTTTGAAACTAGTTTTTAGGATTTAATTATTTTAATATGTTTTATATTCTTGCGGGTGAGGGATTGTTCAAGTAATCTTTGCTTTTTTTCTTATTTACTTGCAGTTTGCTTGAAGGTAGGTAGGATTAAGTGAGTCGGTGGTGCTCGTCTTCACTTATACAACCATAGATTTATATTAGCTTTGATGGTGAAGAATTTTGGTTGTGAAATTACTAACGGAGACAAGGACTTTGTTTTCTGAAGGTCTAACCAGCTTTGCAGCAAGTATTGCAAACTAGTGTTTCTGCAACATTCATCTGGGAAACATCATAAGCTTATTATTGAAAGCATATGTGTGAATCTAGAGTCCTGACAATTCAAATTTCCAGTAGGAATTAATGCTACAAGAACATTCGTCAGTGATTGTTGGATGTGTTCCAAGGAAAAGGCGAAACATTGTTAAATGATTTAGTAAATCATTTAACAATGATTTACTAAATCAAGTAAATTCAAGTTAGATTGATATTAAGTATAATCTTAAGGTAGATATAGGGATAGGTTTGATGATCTAGGGATGAAATTCTTTTAAGTTTCGTTCTGTAATATCAAGGTAAAAAATTAGGTTAAGGAGAATCAAAGTAATTTGTAACCTTCAAATTTGTTCCCCTTTCCTGTTTCAGTTGTGTAAAGGGAGGCCCCTACACCACTAGTCTTAGTGGATGGGTTATGGTGTTTTTAGAGTAGGTGATAGCGTTGTCTGGTTGTTTTTGGACAATAACACTTTTGTATGCTTGGTAGCCATCAGGCTTATCCTCCGCTGCAAACCTCCCACTGATGTAGAGGCGACCCATATCCCAAGCACCACACCAAAAATGGTTAAGATGAGCACCAACCAGAGGCAGTATTCACCTGCAGTAGCTCTCTTACTATTTAAGGTATCAACTAACAAGCATCGTATCAATACTGGGAAAATGTTCTATTTCAGTGTCATTATCATGCTTTAATGCTTTGGAGTAGAATATGTCTATGTATCCCACCTCCATTTAATATGGGATTCAGCTATGTAATTGCTTGGTAAGTTACTTATACGAAAATTATATTTTCATAAAATTAAGTTTCAATAGCGGAGCCCGTCCTCCTCCCCTCTTATGGACAAAGGGCACAAACACAATGAGCTTAAATGTATTGGCCAGGAATTTCCTTTTGTTCTTGATAGTAGGCGGCGCTTGTCACCTACACAAAATAGAATCGCTTACCGTGAATTTTTTAAAAAGGCTGCCTCACAAGTAGAAACATTAGCTATGTACATAATTACTTCTTAAATAGATATGAAACTTTTTGGATTTTTGCTAAATTGTTAGCATAAAATAGTTTTAATGAAAATAATAGTATAAAACATAAAGTACAGTGTTAATTTTCTTTCAAGCAAGACTCATTGGCAGTATGAATTTGAGATCATGAATAATAAATGGCATCATGAAGTCTACTTTAGATCACCGTAAATATTCTGAGAATTCATCAGTGATGTACAATATTGTTTAAGACTAAGCTGGTTAAGGGAGATTAAATCTTTATACTATCCTCTTTTTTCCATATCACACTAACCTTTTTCAAAGTGTGCCAGTGTTCTTTCCTCGTAAAATTCTCCCCTGCAGAAGTTAAAAACAAAGACTCTTGGTTTTCCCTCTAGAGAAAGACACCCCTTCTTGTTTTTGAAGAATTCTTGCACCTGACAAAAAAAAATTATAGATACTACTCAGCTAGATCAGCACTACCAAAATGCAGACTATTAAACAAATGAAGACTAAGAAAAATTGCTAAATGAATTCAAAGATAAATTACTAAATGAATTCCTTTTGGAAATAAAAAAAACACAAGTACCTCTTTTTCCTTGCAGAACTAGAAGCTTAAAAACTGATGAAGCATTTGAAAATCTGGACTGTGAGGACTGCGTAAGAAGAGGAGAGCAAGCAAACTAATTTAATTTGGTTGGTTGATTGGTTGGTTGGTTTCGATTAAGCTGGCCTTAATCGAGGCACGGGCTCTTGCTCCCAGAGCAGCCCGTAAGTCATTTGATATTTTGCAAGTCACTTGATGTTTGCAGCAGAAGTAAAGGCCGTTATTTTGCAGATTTGTTTTAAAGATGTCACAACACATGGACCTCTCCAGGAGTGATGCGAAGTGGATACTAATTGCATCGATGCGACGTGGATACAATCGCGCCCCCAGAGCAGCCCGCAGGTCACTTAAAGTTACAGTGAGGAAGTAGAATGATGTCACAAAACCCGGACCACTCCTGGTCCGAGTTCGCAGATCGGAAGAAAAGCGAACTCCAACCGAGTTCACCAGTCGGAAGAAAGGTGAACGATCTGGGTCTGATTTAATTTGGCAAATGAGGCTGTACATAAGGCGGCGTGCAGACGGAAACGTAGTGTCCTTCATGCACGCATGAACAAACATAAACAAAAAGGGACAGGACCCCCGCTGTAAATGTGTTTCTTCACAGACGAAAATACATGAATAATATTACATAGAAAGAACGGATTCCTGACATATATATACCAAAAGAAAGGGTGCAAAATGCTCTACATTTTAGTTCCTGAAAGAAAAGAGAAGGCATATGGATATACAGATATTTACAATAGAAGGGCAAACATTTGCCCGAATGCCATCCTTACAAATACTCCCTCCCCCACAAGACAATTATTACATAGAATCATTAGATGACTAAAGGAATCTTGCAGGGAGCTAAAGGAGTCCTCGGGTTCATGATTCCCTTGGTTGAGGGGCGTCTTGCGTGTCCTCATCGTCTTGAGGGCTGCAAAGCAGGATACCGCCCCTGGTAGTGGGCCTGGGGGGTTCGACTGCTTTCCTTGTGCGGCCTTGACAACGTTTAGGGGCACTATCAGGAACCAGTGGTGCCAAGGGTCTTCAGCAGGGTCATCTTCGTCAGGGATGAGGTGACCTATTGCAACCCAGTACTCGCGGCCGCCGATTGACAGGAGGAATGCCTTCTCCCGACGGATGACTCAGTTTGGACCCTGGTAGGGCCTCGTTAAGGGCAGGCAGGCGACGTCGTTCCTCATGAAAACGAACTTGGAGGAGTCCAGGGCTCACGGGCGGAACTGCCTCCTCCTGTCAATGTACGTCTCTCGGCAGGGAACGAACTTCTGGGCGACTGCATGCAACCTAGCCAGGGGAATATCAGGATCGTCGCTGTCAGCGGGGAAGACTTCCCCTGGCCATGTCAGGGTCTCTCCTTACACCTTCTCTGCTGGGGAAGGGTCGCCGTTGGCTCTTGGGGCGGTGCAGAGACTGAGGAGGAACCAGGGAAGCTGTGCTTTCCAATAGGGGCCCTGGCAGCGTGCCATTAAGGAAGCCTTGAGGGAGTGTTGGACCCTTTCCACCATGCTGTTGGCTGCGGGATTGTAGGACGTCGTGGTGTGGTGCTTGGTCCCCATCAGGCGTGCCAGGGAAGACTAGAGCTCTGACGGGAAGGTGGGTCCTCGGTCTGTCGTGACGTCATCGGGCACTCCGAAGCTGCTGATCCAGCTGGTCAGGAGGGCTTCAACATAGGCGTCTGCGGTGGCTTCTGACATTGGGGTGGCCTCGGGCCACCTGGTAGACCAGTCAATCACTGTCAGGGAGTATTTGGCACTGTTGGATGGATGAAGAGGCCCGACAATGTCAACACGGATGTTTCTGAATCTTCGCCTGGGCTGGGGAAAAGAGCCTATCCCCAATTAGGTGTGCCTTCCCGTCTTGCTACTCTGGCACGTGATGTAGTTTCTGACCTACTCCTAAGCGTCCTTCCTGATGCCGTGCCACATGAACTTTTCTGCCAGGAACCTGGTTGTCATGCGGGGCGACGGGTGCAAGAGGCCATGAATGATGTCAACCACCTGTTTCCTGCAGGAAGCGGGTATCAGGGGACAAGGGCGTCCTGTGCTGATGTTGCAGAGGAGTGTCGTTCTGGAGAGGCGGAAGGGATGTCCTTCCAGTGAAGGGCGGTGATGGCTGTCCAGTAGGCTGGTACTTCGGGGTCGGAGGTTTGTTCACGCGCTAGGTCTCCGTAGTCAACGCCGAGGTGAAGGGAGTTGATCTCGACCCTCAAGAGGGCGTCGGCAACGGGATTTCTTCCGCCGGGGACCTACTCGACTGAGCGCCTGAACTCGTAGACGGCCGCGAGATGACGTTGCTGCTGTCTTGCGGACCAGGCATTGCCCGCCTTGATGAAGGCATGGACCAGCAGCTGGTGGTCCGCCCTTATGGTGAAGGGGACGCCCTCCAGAAGATATTTGAAGTGGCGGACAGCCTGGTAGATGGCAAGGAGCTTGCAGTCGAATGTGCTGTAGTGAGTCTCAGCGGGTTTGAGCTTCTTGCTGAAGAAGGCTAGCAATGTGGGGATTCCATTGACCAGCTGTTCCTGGACTGCGCCACACGCAATGTTGCTGGCATCGATGGTGAGGGTTAGGGACACGTTGGGGTCCTGGTGAGCCAGGGTGGTGGCCCTGCTGAGGGAAGACTTGGTTCGGGTGAAGGTAAGCTGGTGGTCTTCTCCATATGTCAGCTTTTTAGGTTTGCCCTTCAGTAATAATTCACTATCCTGATGAATTCTTGGAGGGCCTTGATGGCCGTCGGTGTCAGGAACTTCTCCACTGCGGCCACCTTTGACGCCATGGGACGAACTCCTGCTGCTGTAATTTCGTGGCCGAGGAAATCCACCTTCTCAGCGACAAAGGTGCATTTGTCAAAACGGATGACAAGTCCTTTCTCCTGTAGGCACTTGAGGACGGCCCGGACGTGGTTCAGGTGCTCCTCCTGTGATCTGGAAAAGATAAGAATATTGTCCACGTAGCAGACACAGAAGGGTAAGTCACTGAGAATGCTGTCCATGGGGCGTTGAAAGGTGGCCCCAGCGTTCCACAGGCTGAAGGTGGAGAGGGTGAACACGAAGGATCCGAAGGGCGTGATGACCGCCGTCTTTGGAATGCCATTGGGATAGACGGAGACTTGAAAATACGACTTTAATAAGTCAGTCTTGGAGAAGACCTTGGCACCGTGGAGGGACCCGGTTAGGTCCTGCATGTTTGGCAGGGGGTAGCTGTCGGGCATGGTGATGAGGTTCAGGCGCCAGTAGTCACCACAGGGACTCCATGTACTGTCTGCCTTCTTCACCATGTGGAGGGGGGATGCCCCCGGACTTACTGCCTTTTTACATATCCCCATCTTCATTTCTTTGAACGTGGATTTGGCTTCCTGGAGGAGCTTCGGTGGTAGGTGGCAGAACTTGGCGTGTGTCGGGGTGCCCTTGGTCTCAATATGGTGGAAGACATCGTGCTTTGGCACGGCCCCAGCCACCTGGCGGAGCTCAGGGTAGAAGACGTCTGGAAACTCCTGGAGAAGGGAGGCGTATCTGTGGCGGGGTAGGATGGAGCAGATTGTGGGCACCCTTGGTCCTCTAGCAAGTGGGCGGGAGAGGCAGGTGTCGGTATCGAGAAGTCCATGTCCACCAAGAGGCTGTGGTGGGTGAGGAAGTCCGCTCCCAGGAGAGGGGGCCATACGTCGGCGAGGACGAAGGGCAAGGTGTAGGCCCAGCCCAGGAACGCGATGGTCTAGGCCATGGTGCCGTAGGTGCAGATGGGCATCCTGTTTGCAGCTACGAGGGCGGTCGGGTCATCGGAGGCGCGGCTGCGATCCTCTGCGGACAAGGGAACATCAACTGCATGGCACCAGTGTCAACCAGTATCCTGAGGCTGGAGATGCTGTCCTGGACGTAGAAGCCCCTCGGTTGGGACTTTGTTATTGCCGCTGCCATGAGGGCTTGTTTTGGGAGCTTCCTCCTTTGATTTTTGAAGGCCGGAAGAAGGAAGGGCGCTCGCACTTCCATGCCTTGCTCCATGCCTTGCTGCTGAACTGATGGTGGAAGCGGCACCACCCGACATCTGGGAGGGGCTCTGGCGATCGCTGGTATGCTTCACCAACTGTGTCTGCCTGCTGTAGGCTGTTGGCTGATGGAGGAGAAGAGAGTTTTGCAGCTTGGGTGGCGGTAAACAGTAAGAAAGTCCACTGCACCAGACTTTCCATCTCCATGGTCACGGCATTAGGGATCTGGCTTCAGACTTCGGGCGCGAGCAGCTGAAGGAAGAGTTGGCAGAGGATACTCACCCCTTACTTTCGTCCTCGGTGGTCTA